>NC_058142.1:2747500-3095000 GCF_011075055.1 Mangifera indica
TCTTCGTTCTTCATCTACACTATACAATTAAAATGAAAATAGACAATTTTTTTTTCCAAAAGGAACTTTTTCCCTTTTAGGAAACATTACTTGTTACTACTAACCAATAAAAATCTCAAACTTTCCAAATTTACTCCATTAAACTTATAGCATCCATGTCACTTCTCGAACTACAAAGACTTTAAGCATGCACAGAGTTTTTTCTTCATTAAAACAATGAATAAATAAATAAAAATCACCTGATTGAAAGAAAGAATATCAGAACGAAACCTAGTACGCTCGCCTTTATCACACTTGATGGAACTGGAGACGTTTTTAACAACAACCCCGCCAGGAAAAACAAGGTCTCGAGTCCTGGTTTGATCCATTTCAATCAACCTGGAGCATGAAGGACCCGGTTTGCATGCCGTTAATCGGACATCACAACACAAATCGTAGCCAAATCCGATGACGGAGACAGCCTTCTCCGCCGCAGACTGGGGGTCCAGGCGATGCGAGGCCGCCATTGATTTCTATTATCACAAGGCGATGAAAAGAGATAAATTAAGAGAAAGAGTAATGGGTTTTTCAGAGGTTTAGTTGCTTTTTGGTTCAAGATAACAAGGGAACAACCCATTGAAGTGGTCTTTGGTTTAAGAAATATTTATTTTATTTTCGTCGTTCCTCGTTAATGGACAATGCCACTGATTTTGAATTTTGACTTTCTGAATATGTTAATGTGGTTCCCTCTGCTGGTGGGCGGCTGTCTTTTCATATTACCACGTGGCATCTTTTAAGTAGGATGGCAATTTAACCTTTAGCACCGCCTTGTCCTCTCGGATCGGCGGAGCTCCTTCAAAGATAACCGGGAGGGGACGCAATCAGGACGAGGAAAACTACATCTTCCGTCCATCTTTTTACTATATTTATATTTTTTTATATTTTTTTAAACTTATAAATATTAAATTAATTAAAAAAATTGAATTATTATTTATGTATTCAAAGGAAAATAAAATTTTAACGTGGTGAAGGGACGAAAATTCTCAATTATCCTAAAGACAGAGACTAGAGTATTCCTCCTTTACCCCACATGATGTCATCTCTAGTTTTAAAGTTGGGCCAACTATCTTGGGCCAGAGTCCAGGAGATCAGAAATTTCAGAGTGGACTTTGGTTACCTTATCCAAAACGTAATGTTAAGGCAATAGAGGTCGATATTTTTTTAATTAACAAAACAATAAAGAATGACACCAGGATCAGAAAATAGGGTGCACGCAACGTTCAAGTCAGGGCCTACAGGCGTAGTAGAACTAAGGATTGTGGAAAGAGTCAAAAAGCTTATTTTTTTCAATACGAATCACACCTAACAAGCCAAAATTTTTTTATTTCAATTTGTACAGCAAATCTCACATTGTAGCTTCCAGGATAGAGCCTAATTATGTTTCAACACACTAGAATAATCAACACTATGAACCAAAATATATATAATTTGTTGGTAAGAAAAGGTTTGGCCCTCGTTGAACAATCATCAATTGGACAAGTTCTTCTTTGAAGCTCAAGCCTGTTGTTCATCTTATTGTCAAAGTATGTATGCGTGTGTATATATATATAAAAAACTAACATGAATATTTGTTAAACAATGTTATGCGTATCTATTTTTGAGTATATATATGATATGTTATCATATAATTAGGTATTATTTTGTCCGTAATTTAAAATCATTCAATCACTTAATGACACATGTCAAGTATGTATACATTTATATACTCAAAGTGGATACGTATAGTTTTATTGATATTTATTTTGTGTTATTGAGATTTCTCGTCATACGTGATTTAAAATTTTACATAAGATAAATTACGATAACAATTATTAGAATTGACTAATTTACTCTACTATTAACTATAATGAAAAAATAAAAATTGTGTGTGAATCAGACACAAAAATATTTTTAATGTAGATTGATTTGTTGCTCGAGAGCTTATATCAATAATTATGTTATTGACAACCTTAGAAAAGTATTCCAATAGAGTGTATTTGAAATTTACAAAAAAAAAAAATATTTTAAAAATGACTCGATTTTAGAGAATTGTCTAATGAGAATAGTTAGATCATATCCTGTTATGTAGAAAGTTATTATTTTTCACTATGTGTGTGAGATGCAGATGAAATGTAAATTGGTAGGTTGGTTTCTTTGAACAAAGAACAATTACGTGCACGCCATGTTATTATTAGTTGTTATTTCTATAGTTAATCACTTCATTCGGTGCTTTTCCACGAGTTTGGCCAAAGAGGAATTTCACCTTACAACACCTCTCAACCTTGACTAAATTTTGTGTTAGGCAAGTTAGGTGTCATGAATGTGATAGTGTGTTGAAGATCATGATGATCAGCGGCTAGGCTGTAATTTCTCCTTGGTTCAATGAACTAAGTTGATAAACATTATTTGATTTTTGTCAATGGGTTCTATGCGTACCAAAATTAATCTCCCCAACTTTCTTGTTTTATATAAGTGACCAATTATAGCCTATTTGCAGGTTCACGAGTTGTTCTGTATCCGCAGAGTACATGTATTATAAGGCTCACAAGTAAGGCTTACATAAAACTTAATTTAATATCCCCCATGTTAATTTTGAATGAAATATATATATATATATATATATATATATATATATATATATATATATATATATTTAAATATTTTTTTTATAATTTATCAAAATTAATTTTTTAACTTATTTAATTCAATCATAAAGTTTATCTTATTAAATATTATCAATTCTAACCCAATAAAACAATCCGATTTAAATAATTTTTTTATTATAAAAAATAAAAAAAGACTTATTCAATAATGAAATCATTCAAATCAAAGTCCAGCTCGATCACTGGAATTATATATATATATATATATATATATATCTACAGTGGAAGCGATCTCACCAAAAATAAGACCTACCCAGCTGTCAACTAAACTATGATATCATATTATAATTATTATAATATAAATAAATCAATAAAATTATAAAATTGATATGAAGAAAGAATTGAGTTGCATTATTTATCATATAGTTTTATATACAACGTAGAATTAGTACAAGAAGTTGCAAGGAAATTGAATTAGAATTGGAACACAAAACGACCTCCCTATAGCATATTCTAAATTATACTTACCAAAGTCAAAAGCTTGCGTAGATTAATGCAATGAATTATGGCGAAGAGACGACATGAACACACGAAATTAACCTCCACATATCTTAAGAAAACTTCTTTATATTATTTTCCGACATGAAAATGACTTAAAGATATGACAATTCAATCCACAAAATCAACCTTCAACCCACCCTTCTTTGTTTGGAGAGGGGTTTTTTTTATAAAGAATGTAATGAAAACAAAGTCGAGGATGATTAAAATTTTCGTAATTAAAAATTAGATAAATATATATTTAACTCATCTTCTCTTTGGCTTGTCCCCACCTTGGTCTGTCTCCTCCTTTCTACATATTTTTGAAACTCTTACATACTGAATTATTTTTAAAAATTTTAAATTATAAAAAATATCTCTTAACATATAATATGTATTTCATTACTTGTTAGTAGAGATAAAAGAGGAAAAAATCTAGATAATTTCCCCACCGGGATGTGGAGTTGAAGGAGAGAAAATTTTCTCACAAGAAGGAAAGAGAATTTCTCTTTATTCTCATATTGAAAACAGAATAGAGATAGAGATTAAGATATTCAATTTTTCTGTGCTCTGTCAACATGAAGTCCGAACAACTTTAACAGTCTGACTCAATCGATAGTCAACACGCCATATTAATTCCTGCAAGCTCCCACCCCACAAGAAATTCAAATGTCTTCACTGTTGACTTCATTGACTCCTGGACGGTGCGATAGTACTGGCCTGATCATGCGGCCCCGTTCACACGCCTGGTCCACAAAATTCTGCTGGTGTGGTGCCAACCAATTGTAAATTATAGTGTAAACGATAATGAAAGGCACATGAAATTGCCCAACAAGCTGCTGCAATGGTGGCTAAACCACACTCATTCATCAAAGTTTTTCAAATTTAAATAATTAAAAAAAAAAAAAGAAAACCTACAGCCACAAACTGGGGACACCTGCTAGTCAACGTGTTTCACGTTGCTAAGATAAAGCTAATATTATGAAGGCCAAATGACTGTTTCCCTCCCAAGATGTGGTGTAAACCTAATTTTTTATTTATTAACTATCAAAATTTTAAATATTTATTTATCCGTTAAATTTTACTATTATTTTGATAGATAAATTTATTATTTAATAAAACTATTTTTAAAACTAAAAATTTATCATATTTCCTCCATAGATTCAAAAATCTAACAAATACCCTCCACTCAAAGATTGAAAAATAAACATTTTCCCCTAAGATTTTTCCAACCACTGTTTCCCATGACTAGGGTTGGATTTGAGCCGAGCCAGCTCAAGCTCCATTGGGTCGAGTGCGAAATGAGCAGAGCTCGAGCTATTCTTCAGATTTTCAAATTAAAATTTTTGATACAAAATGACGTCGTTTTGACCAATATATATTAAAACGATATCATTTTAATAACGAAAAACGAGTCTAGCCAAATTCAAACCCAAAATAAGCTAACCTTAGCTAAGCTCAGCTCGGCTCGAATCTAACTCTACCCATGACTAATTGAAGCAACAACTGCATTCTCTCACCCTCCTCTTCAATTTCTGGCGATTGATGAAGCCGATCTTCCTCTGGAGACTAAGACATGTCTTCGTTGGCCACTTTTCTTTACGGATAATAGATAAAAATGGAGCGCAGCTAAAAGAGAAGTAGAGAGGAAGGGAGAACGCTGTTGTCTCTAGGCACTGACAGTGTGCTGAAAAAACCCTAAAAAAATATAAATTTTTCAAATTTTGGGTAAAAAAAATTTGTTAATTTTTAAATATAAAGAGTGAAAATATGATAAATTTTTATTTTTTTAAATATTTTTATTAAATAATAATTTTTTTTAGTAATAATAATAAAATTTAATAAAAAAATAATTATTTAAATTTTTAATAATTAACCGATAAAAAATTGTGCTTCCACCCAAATTTATATTAGTAAATAATCATTTGACCTATTGTGAAAGATACGGGCATCGCACTGTGCAGTAGCCAAATCTACGGTGGTTGTTCTAGGAAACATAACAATGCATCTTTTTTTATCATTTCTGGGATTCCGTATCTCTACACATGTTGATACGTAGATAAGAAATTGACATTATGGAATGATTCTTTGTTTCTTATCTTCTACTAAACAATTATAGTCTATTTTATGTACCCTGTCACAAAAAGTAGATTAACAGCTTAATTATAATTAAACATGTAATTTTGTGCCAATCTATCCGAGGTTAATTTTGTTTGAAATTTCTTAATTCAAGTTATGTTGACGAATGAAAATTTGCCACCTAAACATATAATAATTGGAATTACTGTGCAAATTGCAATCAATAAAGTAATTAATTAGCACAGGGGTTCCACTAAGGATATATATGTCAACATTCTCATTTGGGTCCTAAATATGGTACTTTTTTATATTAGTCAAATTATCTTAAACATGGAAACTGATTTGTCCATTTAATGACGTCTTTTAAGTTTGAGTTCAAAACGCATTTGTCCTTTTATGTCATTTCAATTCAAATGAAACTGATATCCATTCGTCAGTCCTCAAAGTTGTTAACATTTTTTGAAAAACAAAAAAGGGTAAAATCGTAAAAGAATTTTAATGTACATTTGAGGCGCGTGTAAGTCAATTAATGTAGGTAGGAGTGGGAGTGAGAGCTGTCAGGTAAGATTGATGCTGGTATCAGAAACTACTCATGTGGTAGCCGCGTTAGGTATTTCTTTCTACGTTTTGCCTTGAACACGCGTAAGGAACAAATGACTCGTGTTGGATTCTGATTGGTGCATGAGCAACACCTGTTGGTCCAAACGGACGGTTGAAGGGGGTAAAGGCATGAACTTAATAAAACCCTGAAAGAGATTGAAGAGCGAAACAAGCAGGCAGCCAGCCTGCCGGCCACGGCTCTCCTCTAACTCAAATCCAAAAATCTAACCAACTAATCCAAGTCACGCGGCGAGACAGCAGAATATGCCGACAACTTGTTCAAACCGGCTAATTTTCTTCCACTTTCTCTCCGAACCCACGCTCCTTTTTCTTATTGATTTATAAAAAATGTAAACTAACTGCGTAGATGAACGCGCCTGGGGAGAGTGGAAAGTGGGAAATCAACTGCACAAAATCAAGTGTGCATTTACAGCCGTTAGATAATTGAATTGATTGATTTATAGTACATGTGGTTATCTGCTCTCTCGACAACCCACATGCCACGTAATTCGGAAACCAACATGACGATAATACCCCACCATAATACACACACTATCCCTCTTATCAGCCGCCCACAGTCAAATTCCTCGTTGACTGTGCCCTACCCATTGATTCTCTCCCCTCTTTTATCTATAAAATCACCTCGCCTCTTCTTCCCTCCCTTGCGTCCCTACCTTGTTACTTCTCTCTTAACACAGAATTCTTAATAGCGAAATAACCTGAGAAACAACCAAAGAAATGGCGCCCAGAGATAAGGCGGCGGCGGCTAGCGGTAAAACTGAAGGAATAAAAAATAACGGCGTGAACGCTAAAGAAGTGCATTTTCGGGGAGTGAGAAAGAGGCCGTGGGGTCGATACGCTGCCGAGATTAGAGATCCCGGCAAGAAGAGCCGTGTTTGGCTAGGTACTTTTGACACGGCTGAAGAAGCTGCTCGAGCTTACGATGCCGCCGCCCGGGAATTTCGCGGCGCTAAAGCAAAAACTAATTTCCCTTTGCCTTGTGAGAATGTAACAAAGAAAATCAGTAATAATCAGAGTCCGAGTCAGAGTAGTACCGTGGAATCATCAAGCAGGGAGCCAGCTCTGATGGATGATTCTCCGCCGTTGGATCTAAATCTCGGTGCTGGAGCCTGCGGTGGTGGATTTAAATCCGCCGTTAGATTTCCGTTTCAGCCCCTGGCCGGTGTTTTTGGTGCTGGGAATCAGGTGTTCTATTTTGATGCTATTGCTGCTATGAAGAATCAGCAGTATCAACGGCTCAGACTCGATAATCAACAGAATTATAGTTTCCACACTGCCGCGGCGGGTAACGGAAGTGTTCTAAGTGACTCCGATTCATCCTCCATCGTTGATTTAAACCATCAGGATGTTAAGCCAAGGAGAATCCTCGATTTCGATCTTAATTTTCCTCCACAAGAAATCGCCTGACTTTTTAATGGCGCGTTTGTCGGATATCATCAAAGAAATTTCTTTTATGTTTGCATTTATGTTTTAGGGAAGGAGAAAAGTAGGCTAGAAAAACCCAAAAAAAAAAAAAAGGACGGTCAGTGTTTTATGTGATCTGTTGTGATTTTGATCACGGATGTTAATACGTAACTGATCTCCACCATTTTTGCAACAGAGAAACCATCGCCTCTCTTCACTGTTGTTGATGACTAGTTACTCTATCGTTCTTCTTTTAAAGAAAAGAACAAAAATCAAATGAATTAAATTAACAGAGATATATTCCTCCTGTATTATGTTTCTTTTCATATGAATATTTTCCTTATGGCGAAACGGCGGTGTTTCGCCAGAAACTTGGCAATCGATATTCCGACCATGTTGTCGTTGTCGGAAATGTGTCAGTGCGTAACGGCACTCTGAATGTCTCATACTCGCTGCCACGTGGGTGTAGTAATTTCTATTTCTCTTTATCCCTTTACAATTAATAGTACAAGTAAAAAATGGACACTTGTCCAAAATTAGTTACGGTGAGAATGTAGATTCGTTTTCATCATTACATTTACCAGAAACGTCACGGGGCATGCCACCTACTTCATAGGTGAATTCATTTCAATGACTAAACCAAAACAGTATACCACGTATGTGGTTAAGTTAATTTTTAATTTTTTTAATTTAATAACTATAAAATTTGTTATTAAAATTAAAATTTACCTTATTTGATATAATAATTTTATTCATTCAAGGTTGAAATTAGGCACCCACTTCACAATTCTATTGTAATCTTGTTTTGACAATTTTAAGATAATTGTTTTATTTAGTTAAAATTACAATTACTAACCATGGAAAAGTTAAATTTGAGCATTAATTACGAGAAATGTGTCTAATTAATTGGAGTTAATCAATTTTGTGTTGTTACAACCACCAAATATTATTTATAGTACAATTGTAAATCTGGTACCACACCAATGAGTGGTGGCCGACCGCCGTGCACTTCATTGTCATATTATAAAAATTAATCTTGGCGTGTGATGTTGACCAGTGATGAAAAGCGCGTGAGCATAGAAAGGGTGTATTGGTAGGACATATTCCCCGTTTACTGGGTATGTAGAGATTCGTGTCAGGGTTCACGTGTTTACGGCCATGAGTTTTAGCGCGTGTTTGATGTGATTCAACAACTTCATGTCTTGACGCAAAAAAAATGGCAAAGCAGACAAAACTGGGGACCACGTGTAGGCCGCCGCTTGAAGTGGAATGGGAAAGTGCGGCTGCCGCTTTTGGTGGGTCCCGATATTTTCTCGTCAATATCTATGCAAAGTTTCGCATATTTTATTTAAATTCATTTCAATATGAAACGCTTTCATCGAAAATATTACTTATATAATAATTTTACTTAAAAATAATATTATGTTATTATATAATTAAATATTATTTTATTTTTAATTTATAATTATTTAATTTTATAATAAAACGTAATTATTTATATATATAAATTATATTTATGACAAAGTAATTATGTGGAAATTGATATCCATGCGATGATGGGATGACATGTTTATGATTAAGATGACATGCGACACCCATGCATTATTAAAATAATAATTAAAAAATATGTAAAACACAATGAATACGGCGCGGAGAAGCCGTGAGCAAAGCTGACGTGGCGGATTAAGACAGACAGTTACGCCGGCGGTTTGCGTTAAAGCTGTCATGATAAGCAGAGGACCCACATCCCACCACCACCGTTCGATTTAAATTATAGAGAGAGAAGGCGATACCTCGTGATGCGCCACGTATCGCGCTCGAGAGGCTGAAACAGACAACTGAAAAATCGTATTTATATTCCACGACCATGAAAAGCAACCGCCAAATAATTAATTTAAAAAAAAGCTTGCAGGTGGTGGGGTGTGGGGCGGCTGCGCAACTGTTAGCTTTTTAAGTGGACTTGTGTTGCCTCTGGAGGTGACAGCTCGTTGTTTTCTAAAAAATACTTGGCGTAATTTAGCAGCTCACTTTAGAAAATCAAACGACGTCGTGGAAGGAATTGAGAGGTTTGGGCCACATATTATGAAAAATAAATAAATAATTTTGTGATGAAAATTAAGATTCCACTTTTAATTTCAAATCAGAAAACAAATTAGTAGTCAAGGATGTGAAATGCACACACGGAAGCCACAAATAAAGGAGTCAGGTCAATTCACATAAACATTATTTTATAATGGCCAAAAGACTTATTCCCACTAAGGTTTAGTATATATAAAACCTCATATTTGTAAAATTTTAAAAATATAGATATTTATTTATTTGTTAAATTTAATTATTACTAAAATTTATCTTTTTTTTTAATTTAAAATGCTTTCATTTTACCTAAAATTTAATAAATATAAGCATGGATGTACACTAAACCTTTCGTAGGAATAAGTCTTTCGGCCTTTTATAATTTTCGTCCATATCTAAAATAATGGCGAGCTGCGTTACATCATATAACATTAAAAAATACGCAGAATAAAAACAAATATTCTTGCATAATTACATTAAAGTATATAATAAATTTCTGGATGAGTCATGATGATGATGTTGCTTAAAATTTCCGAAAAAAGAAACAGGAGTAAATTGTGCATTGACGTCAGTTAATCTTTCTATAATCTTTTATTTATAGGATAAATAAAATAACTAAATAATTACGTAATTAGTCACACTTAAATCCCAATTTAATGGATAAAAAATAACAAACTTTATGAATATAAAAAATATATAATTGTGAAATCATGAAAAAAAAAGTTATTATTATCTTATAATGGTAAGAAATAAAAATAGAAAGGGACCGTATAATACTTAAAATAAAAAATAACATATTAATCGGATCATTGATACAATTAAAACTTTGAAAATATATTATTTTTTATGTTTCGTGATAGAAGAATTTTAATTTATAAATACGGTCAATTTGCTCATAAGTCAAATATCGAGTTATTACATGTTTAGCTTATAGATGTAGTTAGTAATTTATTTGATACAATTCTCGTGCATTTTACTAAGAAGTTTGAATACATAACTATCTTAGTTTCTAAAGTGCAAAATAATTTAGAAACCTTTCACATTTCTGCGAGGATGAATGACACGCGATGATTAAAATCCTTACTTTGGTATACATTGTGAAATCAACGTTTTTACTTATATTTAATATATTCTTTATATTCATCGTATGCATATCATACTTGTTTAAATTGTCATAATTTTTTATTAGACATAGTTTATATACCTCATTACATTGAAGACATATGTCATCGGTTTAACTTTGACAATCAAAGAGGATTCTTGCTTAACCCTACCCATTTATATTATGCCCTTGAACCCACCATAATAACAGGAGAACAATGATGGAAAATGATCTCCATTATGTAAATTTGTTGGGAAAATAGAAAGGATGTGATTACTAACGGAGTGATAACGGATTGATTCATCCATAACTCATGATTCCGTAATTAAGGATCATTTAATAATTGTGAATGTGTAAATAATACCACTATTTAACTTAACTGATATATTTTTAATAAATAAATTAATAAGATAAATAGCTAAATATCTCATAATAGGAAATTAATTATTTAATCGCAATTTTATATATCAAAACAGAATTTTGATCATATTTTGTGTTGTTGAATAAATATGACTAAATTTTGTATTTAATAACAAAATTATCTTTTATTTATTCTATGTAAACCCTAACCTGGCATTAACTAAAAATTATCATAATGATATTTGTTAATATGAGGGTGTTATTGATATTTGACTATACATTAGGTGAAGTGATATTTACGATGTGGGTTTATTAAAAATTTGACTATAAAGAGGTTAAATAGATATTATATCATGTAATATTATTTGGTATTTAATTATACAGGAACTAAATTGATATTTTATTCTATTAGGGTAAATTGATATTTGTCAAATCAAATAATTCTTAGTTGTTTGCATAAATTAATATTTTCAAATTTTGTATCAAATTTGTAGAGTATATTTTTAATTATAAGATCTAATAAAATTTTGGAATTTATCTGTCAATTAAGGCTAAATTTAAAACAAATTGGCTGAAGTCTAATAAATTAGCTTGATTTGGTTCAATTCGATTCAAATTCAAATTCAAATTAAAAAATTCAACTTATTTTTTAAATTAAAACTTTGAATTATAAAGTGTTCAATTTAATTTAATTCGAATTTATGTAATTTAAATTTGTGGTTTGGTTTAACTTATATTCATAAGTTGAATTGTTAGTTTAGTTTAATTTAAATTTACGATTCAAATTTATATGTGTTTTTGTTTTTTGTATGAAAATAAATAAAATTATTTCAATTTTTATAATACATGCTCTTCCGGAAAAATAGAATAAAATTTTGAAAACTATCGCATGAAAACGCCAAAAAGTAGAGCATTTTTTATTGGTCTTAAATTGGAAACACTTCAGAAAAACCCAACCACTGCGCCATATCGAAATTATAAGAGTCGATGTGTTAGTTAGGATTAAATTTGAATTAAACTTATTTAAATTTGAATTTGACTCAAACAAATCCGAAATGAGTCAACTCCAAACTAACTTGAGCCACTTGTCAAATTTGTAAATTAAAAATTTTAATACAAAATGATATTATTTTAATCAATATATATATTAAAATAATATTATTTTAATAACATGTTAATTAAAACTTAAGCTCGGGCTTAATAAAACTCACTTTTAACCCTCCACCACGCGATTAAATGAATTTTCTACGAAATTTTGCTTTGATTATATTAACCATTCATTCCTGTCATAGAAAGAGGCAATCGCATTGAAGAAAATTGCATAAACATAAATTTTTATATATACATATATAAAAGTTAAATCAACCTTGATGGAAATATTGGTTTGAGAAATATGGGGAAACTGGGAGTTGCTGGTTTCCGATAATGGAAAGGGGAAGTGATGCAGGGGAGGCAAATGTCTGAAAATGGTTATGATTTGAACATGAGTTGTGTAATGTGAGGTGAGGTAAATAGAAGTTGTAAATCTTCAGAATTTCATAGTGGGAGATCATACTTTGCTGTTATTTTGGACAATGGAGAGAGTTTTCTTGGTGGAATTACAGGGTTGGTCTTTTTATTAATACAGATTTTGCCATTCTCATCTTGCTCTTTCTGACAATGTTCCTTACTAGGTTCTCTCTTTTTTCTCTTTAATTATATCTTTGTTTTGTTTGTCGTTGTTAAGAACGAAATACAGTTAGTTTGATTTGGAAAAGAAAAATAATAGGAATTCGCTATCAAGAAATTTATCAGTATTCAGTACAAAGGGTATAATCAGTCAAAGCATGAGAATCTGACCTTGTTAAATCATGTGGCTTGAATGGTTTCGCCAAACAGTAACTGGGTTTCTTGAATTTAGTTGAAATTTGTTGGTTTCAGAGAGCTAGTTTGATATTTCTGGGTTGGTCAGGAATGTATTAAATGAATTTTGTACTATTAACTCAATGATATGTTGTATGGGGAAATTGCTTTTAGGTATCAATATTTGTTAGATTGTATGTGATAACAACTTATTCATGGCTAAGTTGTGTGTCATTTCAAGAAACTGCAGCACTGAGACTGTTTTATCATTAAGTGGATTTTGGGAAGATAGGCCTTTCATGTTGCCTTTAACAATATTGTTGACAAGATGTAATATTGGTGTCATTAGAGATGTTATGGTGAATTTGGAATAGTAAAGAGTCTAAACTTAAAATTTTTGTTGAGAATTACGAGGGCAAACTTACGGAGAACCACAGGAATTAGAGTTCTTGAGACGTGAGATATAGTAAATGTAGGCAAAGTTTTAAATGATCATCTGATGTGTTAACTATTAGGTAACTGTCAATATTATATATAAGAATAATAGGCTGTCTCTCACAATAAGTAGATTTGGTTTTAAAGACAGGCAGATTAAGTGAAAGACAGAGATTTGTTTTGAGTTGGTCAAGATTCATCTGAAAACTATTAGAGACACTTTAACTCTATAAAGCCATTACATGAGCTTAAGCTATTAGCTGAAAACTTAAAGATAATAATTACGGCGTACAAGAAATTTTTTTTTAAAGTTTTTTCGGTCAAGAGAAATATGGGAACCCTTTCCTTTTCTTAATTAGTTGAACATAAAGTTGTAACAGGTGAATGAATGTGGATCTGCTTTTCTCTGTTGTTTATAAAAATTGTAAAAGGAAAGGTCAGTAAACAAACATTAGTGATACCACTTAGTTAGAGTTATCATTTTATACATAAAGTACCTGCTTTCAAGACTTGACTTCATACTGTGCACTTGTTGCGATATTACCTTTTCAATTGCACAAAGCAATGACTTTGAATACTTTCCATGAAACTTTCCATAGATGGCTGTATTCCTAGCATTACCTAAGAGTGGACAAATAACGAGATTCAGATTGTTGACTGGCATCTGACAACATAATTGATGTGAAATTGTTGTGGAGTAACATACATCTAATAGTGTGGTTGCTTGAGTATGGAACTTGAATTTTTTTATGTAACGTTTGATTTGTTTGATCATCCTCCACTTCTATGGAGATGAGAAGATATTTGTAAGCCCCTTCTGAGGAGTCTTAACTGAAATAAATCTCAGAAGTTCGTTAGGCTATGAGCAAGCCCAAAAAGAATGACATATCTGCCTGTCACAATCCGGACATGTCAGTTTTTTCTCAAAACATAAAAAGATGGGTTTGGTTTAAATCATGCTTTATTGTTGAAAGTGAAGCTTGTAATGAGATTTTGGCACTCAATGATGGGTTACGGTTACTTACCAGTGGTCCTCCAATTATATGTTGACATGCACTTATAAGAGAGATGTAGTATCTAAATGATGAAATATTTAGCTGACAGAGTAACACACTTGAAACATAATGCTTAAAATGTTCTATGCCCTAATGCCTCATATGAATTGATCTTTTTTTTCTATTCTTGGGATTATTTTTAGGTATTTTGCTTGTACATTATACTTTTAACATGCTGACTTGCTTTGTTGCCCTGTAATTTGACTAGTCCTTTAATTGTCATCGAGGAAGGGCATGCCTCTTCAGCAATGTGTAAGTTTCTCCTTTTATAATTTCTTCTTTAAGCTGTGTTAGAGCTCGGGTATACGTAAAGAAAATGAGAAGAAGCAAGAACATCAATCTAAATGCACAGGCTGTGAAAATGCTAAATAACTCTAGCAATGGAAGTACAGGTGGCAAAGGTGTGGATTCAACAAGTGGCAGCATTTCAGAAATGTTACAAATAGCAGAGCATGATAGAAAGCCTGCAGGTGACAACAATTCAGCAAGAAAAGAGGGATATGCAGAAAAAAGAGGGAGCCACGGTTATGTTGGTAGATGAGCTGGCGAATCAAGACTAGAAGAGCAACAGTGAGGAGAAGGAAAAGATAAAGAGCTGGGAGAGTATGAGGGGAAGGCAGACGATTTTTTTAGAGAAGGGAGAAGATTGAGGAGAGAACCAGCCTCTCGAAAGCTGGAAACAGTTCTTGTGGTTTCAATTTGTCTTTTATGCTTTTGGTTTGTAAACAAAATGTAAATGGTACCAGTTATGAGTTAAGTTTCTGGTATAATTACTCTTTTGTTCTGAATTTCATATGATGAGTGCTCAAGCTTGAGGCTAGATCTTTATTTATACAACATGATCAACACAAATAATATTATCTTCAATATTGTTACATACAAAGTTACATTCACAGTGCCAATATTACAGAGAACTTAGCAACTATACAGTAGTTTTATGAAGATTTGTAGCTAGGACAAGGTTGAGCATTACAAGCAACCTCCGCCTCCTCCAGATCCCTATCATCTAGTATCAGAGCATGACGAGAATAGAGGGTCGAGTAGAAGCATTAGAGAATGAGATGACAGAAGTTAGAGAGAAGATGTCCGAGGTGGATAAGCGATTGGAAGAACTGAATAGAGACATAGGAACAAAAATGAACGAAAATAAGATTAGGATGGAAGGATTGGAAAGTAGCGTGGAGGTCATGAAAGGATACCTCCGGGACTTGAAGAAAGCTATGATTGGGAGAGATGGGGGCAACAAAGGGAAGGCTCCTGTAGGAGCCAGACCTTCTTTATCTCAGACGCCTACTCAGCAAAACACAGTGCCCACTGACAGGGAACCATCTCCTTTCCGTAACCCATCTATTGGAGAGAGACCAACACTTCTGTCGGCAAGAATGGAGGAAGTAGGGGATGAGAAAGAGGCCACAAAAGATGACAGAAACAACAACAATTATTGGAGAGGGACTAGAAGGGATGTCCAATTTCGATGGCTAGATTTACCCTTGTTTGACGGGGAGAAAACCTTGGAATGGCTAGGAAAGATTGAACGTTACTTCGATGTGAACGGAATACTAGAGTGGGAGAGACTTGTAGTAGTAGGAGTGTGTATGGAGGGAGCAACCTTTCACTGGTTCTGATAGAGAAGACGCATGCAACCATTTAACGATTAGAGAGATTTCTGAAACACGACACTTAAGCGCTTTCGATCGGATGACGAATGATCAGCCCAAGAGGAGCTATTTTCCATTCGTCTCATCGATTCAATTAAAAAGTATAGGTGTCGATTTGAGTTATTATCAGCAGAGGTAGAAGAATTATCAGATAGCACTTTGATAGTAATTTTCTTAAATGGGCTGATAGAAAAGCTTAGGGAAGAGGTTCGTTTGTTCCGACTAATGATGTTGGAAGAAACTATGGAAAGAGCGCAAAAAATAGAAAGGAAAAATGCAGTAATTGAAGAAAAGGCAAGTAATCGACCTGGAAAACTCTACTAAAAAACCTACCACCCGTTGACTTGTCACATATTTACCTCAAACCCAAACCCAACATCTACCATAAGTTACCCAGTTCATTATCCAAACTCACGGCCCAATGCTTCCAATAACCCCAACTTATCTTATACCTCCACTACCCAGCCCACTCGTCCTGTAGTTAACCCACCCATGAATTTAAGTCTTAGTCTAAACCATCTCACACTAAGCCTTCATCCATTCAGCCAAACAAAATAGAGAGCGTCTTTCCCTACACTAACGCAACATCGACGGTCAAAACTCCAATCCAATCGATGGTTTCAACCTTCAATCAACGACGTGAATACAACTCACGTCGGTTGTCAGATGCAAAGTATCGATCCAAGATAGAAAAAGGGCTATGTTTCAGATATGATGAAAAATACACACCAGAGCACCGGTGTCGATTCAGGCAACTTTGAGTAATGGTATCCTGTGAAGATGAGTTCGAAAAAGATGATGAAGAGGGGACAGAAGAAAAAGAAACGGAAGAGAGAGAGTTAGAAGTAAGCTTAAACTCTAGCTCTACAATTGGAATTGACTCCCCAAAAACAATGAAATTCGTTGTAACTGTGAGGGGAAAACAGGTGTTGGTGTTATTGAACAGTGGTGCGACACATAACTTTATTTCAGATAAACTGGTGTCTGAATTACAAATCCCTATTAAGCCTACAAAATTCATAGTGTGGTTAGGGGATAACAAAAAAGTGTCAGGAATTGAGAGGTGCAAAGATGTTGAGTTGATGGTTCAGGGAGTCCGAATACTTCAAGATTTTCTTCCTTTCAAATTGGGAGGAGTGGACATGATACTTGGAATTGATTGGCTCAATCGTCTCGGAGAGGTGAAATCAAATTGGGGTAAGCAAACCATGCGATTCGAATGGGAGGGATGAAAAGTGGAATTGAAGAAGGATGTTTCGTTGTCTAAATTAGAGTTTTATGTAAGTACGCTATTGAAAATTGTTTCGAATGGGGGTCATGGGTTTTGCCTAAAATCAGGAGAAGAAGCTGATAAGTGTGAGGCTGAAGTTAATGAAATCCTTCCTGCCTTAGTGCCTTTGCTAAATGAATTTGAAGACTTATTCACGGAGCCCCACGGACTGCCTCTAAAAAGGGAAAAGGACTATGCCATTCACTTGATAGAAGGAGCGCAACCGTCAAACCTGAGACCATACCGCTATCCACATTTTCAGAAGAACGAGATTGAAAGAATGGTGAGAGAGATGTTAATGGCGGGAATAATACGATCTAGCCTAAGCCCTTACTCAAGCCCCATGTTACTGGTAAGGAAAAAATATGGAGGATAGAGATTTTGCATGGATTACAGAGCGCTGAACCGAATAACCATACCTGATAAATTCCCAATTCTGACGATAGATGAACTTCTTAATAAGCTAGCAGGAGCTGTGATTTTCAGTAAATTAGACCTTCGATCGAGGTACCATCAAATAAAAGTGAAAGAGTCGGATGTAGAGAAAACGGATTTTCGTACGCACGATGGCCACTACGAATTTCTTGTGATGCCCTTCGAGTTATCGAATGCACCAACAACATTTCAAGGCTTGATGAATGATATATTTCGTCCTTATCTTCAAAAATTTGTATTGGTGTTTTTTGATGACATTCTAGTTTATAGTAAAAGACTCAACGATCACTGCCAACATCTTAGAGAGGTATTTGTTGTGTTAAGAAATCATCAACTTGAAGTTAACAGAAAGAAATGTCAGTTTGGCAGGGACAAAATAAATTACTTAGGCCACGTTGTGTCACGAGAAGGAGTTGAAGCTGACCCTAAAAAAATTAGCGATATGCAAAATTGGCTAACACCCCATGACTTGCGGGATTTGAGAGGTTTTTTGAGATTAACCAGATATTACAGAAGGTTTGTTCGTGGATATGGAAAAATTGTCGAACCTTTAACTAATTTATTAAAGAAAAATTCTTTCAAGTGAAGCGATGAAGCACATGTAGCTTTCGAAGCCCTTAAGAAGGCCATGGTGATGGTACCGGTGTTAACAATGCCTGACTTCACTAAAGAGTTCATTATTGAAACTGATACATCAGGGTCAGGGCTAGGAGCAGTTCTTATGCAGTCCAGAAGACCAGTTGCATTTTTTAGCAAGGCGTTGTCACCTCGAAACAAAGGAAAATCAGTTTATGAACATGAACTAATGACGATTGTTATGGCTTTTCAAAAGTGGCGTCATTATTTGTTAAGACAACATTTTCAGGTAAGAACTGACCAAATAAGTCTCAAGTTCTTGACTGAACAAAAAATCGTGGGGCATGAGCAGCAAAAATGACTAGTAAAAATGCTTGGATTTAACTTCAACATCGTTTACAGGCCAGGGTGCGAAAACAAAGCAGCGGATGCTCTATCAAGGAAACCAGGAAGTGATGGGGAATTCAAAGCTATTTCTGTTTAGATTCCTGTTAGTGTGAACGTCATACAAGAGGAAGCACTCAAAAATGATAGGCTTCGACAAATTATTCAAGATTTTTTGACAGGCTCTAATTCACATGGAGGTTATTGTTTGAAGAATGAAAGCTTGATGTACCAAGGTAGAATGGTAATGCCGCATGGATCCAAGTTAGTGCCAATTTTCTTAGCTGAATTTCACTCTTATCCTATAGGAGGGCATTCTGGTTTCCTTAAAACATATAAAAGGATATCCACAATACTCTATTGGGAGGGAATGAAGAGCGATATCAAACAATTTGTAGTCGAATGTGAAATATGTCAGCAAGCCAAGTATGAAGCCCTTTCCTTTGCAGGACTTCTTCAGCCTCTTCCCATTCCTTCCAGAATTTGGGAAGACGTGTCTATGGATTTCATAATGGGGCTACCAAAAGTGAAAGGTTTTGACAATATATTCGTAGTGATTGATAGATTAACCAAATATGGACATTTCATGGTTGTACGACACCCTTACACAACAAGAGATATCACGGGTATCTTTATTAGGGAAATTGTTCGGCTTCATGGGTTTTCCCGCACTATCGTTTTAGATCGTGATCGAGTTTTTATGAGTAATTTCTGGTCTGAAATGTTTAAAGTATCAGGAACAACACTTAAATTTAGCTCGGCCTATCACCCTTAAACCGACAGGTAAACTGAGGTAGTAAACCGGGGTCTCGAGACTTATCTTAGATGTTTCTGTTTTGAGCAGCAGCGCACATGGCCGAATTGGTTACAATGGGCTGGATATTCATTCAACACCATATTTAACGTTTCGACAGGTATGACACCATTTAAAGGGGTTCACGGTAGGGATCCCCTGCCACTTCTGAGGCTGGAAGATAAGCCTTCGAAAATAGAGGATGTTGATGCAATGATTAACAGCGGAATAAAATCTTGGACAGACTAAAGAGGAACTTGCATGCTGCCCAAGAAAGAATTAAAAAAATAGAGGACAAGAACAGAAGAGAATTAGAATTTTCAGTGGGTGATCAAGTCTTTTTGAAGCTACAGCCATATAAGTTTCGATCTTTAGCTATGAAACCAAACGAAAAATTGAGTCCTCGCTTCTATGGACCTTTTCAGATTAAAGAAAGAATTGGGTCAGTTGCTTACAAATTAAAACTTCCTGAGACAGCAAAAATCTATCCTGTCTTTCACGTATCACAGCTGAAGAGGCGAGCAAGACCGTTAGTGCTAAGTCAACCCCTTCCACACTGCTTAAATGAAGAAGGCGAGCTGGAGGTCCAACCTGAAGAAGTTTTAAATGTCAAATATTCACAACAGAGGGATTTGGAGCTACTCATTAAATGGCACAACCTACCAGACCATGAGAATTCATGAGAACTGTACAAGAACTTAATACAGACCTTTCCCCACTTACACCTTGAGGACAACGTGCTTTTGGATGGGCGAGGTAATGTTAGAGCTCGAGTATACGTAAAGAAAATGAGAAGAAGCAAGAACATCAATCTAAATACACAGGCTGTGAAAATGCTAAATAACTCTAGCAATGGAAGTACAGGTGGTAAAGGTGTGGATTCAACAAGTGGCAGCATTTTAGAAATGTTACAAATAACAGAGCATGATAGAAAGCCTGCAGGTGACAACAATTCAGAAAGAACACAATCTACGGCAAATCAGCAAAAAAAGAAGGATATGCAGAAAAAAGAGGGAGCCACGGTTATATTGGTTGATGAGCTGGCGAATCAAGACTGGAAGAGCAACAGTGAGGAGAAGGAAAAGATAAAGAGCTTGGAAAGTATGAGGGGAGGGCAGACGATTTTTTCAGAGAAAGGAGAAGATTGAGGAGAGAACTAGCCTCTCGAAAGCTGGAAACAGTTCTTGTGGTTTCAATTTGTCTTTTATGCTTTTGGTTTGCAAACAAAATGTAAATAGTACCAGTTATGAGTTAAGTTTCTGATATAATTACTCTTTTGTTCTGAATTTCATATGATGAGTGCTCAAGCTTGAGGCTACATCTTTATTTATACAACATGATCAACACAAATAGTAGTATCTTCAATATTGTTACATACAAAGTTACATTCACAATGCCAATATTACAGAGAACTTAGCAACTACACAGTAGTCTTGTGAAGATTTGTAGCTGGGACAAGGTTGAGTGTTACAAGCAGCCTCCGCCTCCTCCAGATCCCTATCAAGCTGCTCTTTTATCTTTTTTATTTCTGGAGTGAAATAATAGCATGCTTATCTTTTTTTTTCATCTTATATTTTTGTATGTTATTTGCAACTGTAAATGTTTTTTTTTTTAATCTCTTTGCAACAAGTCAGACTTCATATAAACTAAATTAACTGATTTCTTTCTATATAATTTTCTTTAGGCCAATAATCATATTAGGTTGGGGGGATCATTTAAAACTAATATGGCTAAGAACACAGCTTGGTTTTTACATAATGCTAAGTGAGGCAGTTTACCATGTGTGGGGGTTAACCCTGGTTGGTCAGTCAAGAGGTCTAGTGTGACTCTTTTCTTTCATAGAGCAATCAAGACTTATAGCTCCTAAGGTATGTCAGGGATTATGAAAGTGAAACAGACAACTCGTACCCAAGGTATGACCCGGTTTGAGCCTAACATCTACAGGCTTTGATGGAGGGTCCTTTTACGGGTCTAAGGTCGCTCAACACATAGTCAACCCAACCTTTCATAGAACCTAAGTGTTTGGACTACTCTGTCTTAACAGGGGACCAACCCGTACGAGTTCTGGTGTACAGGATCCTTGTATACAAGGCAAGTACAGAGCATACTTTCGTATGGATGTGGTATAAGAGGTTTACTGGTAATTTTGACTCAAAGAGATTAACGACTTTTACCCAAGACTTAAGAGAGATTAAGCTGAGAGCTTAGTCATAAAGAGAGAGAGATATATTGAAAATTGCTTGCCTCCTTCGAAGAGAAGGGGTTGTTATTTATAGGAAAACTTTGTACAAAAGAGATGCCAGCTGTAGGGCATCTAAGATGCCGGCTATGGGGCATCTTTTACATGCGTAAGGGCTTACATCACACGTAATAATTAAAATACATATGGAAAGCAAAAATAGAACAGCAATAATTATACAATATCGTCGGCAGATAATGCCAAAACAGTTAGAGGGCCAAGTGTGGTGACGTGGAAGAGCATGAGCCTTTTGTTGTGGATGGAGATGTCTTTGATGTTGATTGTTGGTGATGTTGGGCCACCAAGGCATCAATTGCATCGAAGTCTATGTCATCGAGTGACTCTGGTGGTTGGGAGAAGAAGTCGTGGAGAACTGGAAGGTTACCACCTGGGGAATCTTCTGAGTGGGAGTCAGGAACACTATCTTCAGGTGGATAGGCACGTAATACAAAGTGGTTATGGTTATGGGTACATGTGCTTTGGTGACAGAAGGCAGGATAGGAATCTTCTTGCAAATATCGGTAGACCGTCGGATCTTTATCATAGGTAGGATACGTGGCTGGATCAGCATCAGGAGGTACTGGGACAGGAGGAAATTCTCCTTCAATTGTAATGTTGGGCTGAGGAGGGTGCCACGTGGACAGCGACAGTTCTGGAAATAATTGAGGTGAGATGTCCATGTCTTGACAACTGGAGGTAGACTTTGTCGGATTTGTTGGTTTATGCTTTTCATTGAGTTTTGAATAAAAAATAGCACGATCATGTTCAAGCTGGGCCATGTAAGGGGTTGGATATTCTTCCCAAGGTGCATCATCAGCAGGCGCGGGCCAGACTTGGTGTGGAATGATTGAGTTGGCTTCAGTGATAGAGCGTTCGAAGTTACGGTATTCTTGGGTGTATTTGGTACGGTATTTGAGGAGGCTATACGGAAGATGGGCATATTTGCGGGTATGGGTTTCAAATAATACCTTGTGGTGGTATTTGAGGATTTGGGCTTTGTGTGTGAAGAACAGGATGGAGTATTGGGCTTCAGCAGAGCGTCCAAAACTTTGATGGTCTAATTGGTATTGGAAAAAGGTACATGTCCACCAAGGGAGATGGTAAAACCAGAGGAGAAAAATGTGAAAGGGGAGGAATTCTGGATTGTAGGGGCCATGTTCCAGGTGATGAAGCCAGGTAAGCATAAGGCTAACAGGGAATTTGATAGCAATGGTGTGTTTGGCAAGTAAATACCATAAAAACCAGAGGGAGTTCCATGTAAAATCTCGAGCAGGGTTTTTGATGGGAAAAAGAGTGATGTAAGGAAAATCGGGGTGAATGCCAATTGAGCCAAGAGTATAGGGACCAGTTTCTTGGATGGCTTTGGTTTGGTAAGAGAACATCAATGTCTTGAGGGTTTCAGTTTCATCAATGGGTAAAGTAGAGTAAAGAGAAGGAAATTCTGGAGGTAGATCCGAAATGCCAGGAGGTAGAGGGGATGGTGAAGGGGTAGAAGTCATTGTGTAAATGTGAAAAGGAGAAGTGTATAGGAGGAGTGGTTTGAAAGGCTTTTTATCATGTAGGCGGGAAAAATAATCAGGGACAATGTGGTCTTTTCCTTTGACATGTTTGACAGTAAAAGAATAGTTTGAGAACCATTCATTCCAGCGCATAAGTTGTGGATGTGGAAGTCGTTTAGACTTTGGGACCAACATTGATGGGAAAGAAGTCATATCTGTTTCTACTTGGAAATGATGTCCACTGAGATGAAAAGCAAAGCGTTCAATGCCTCTTTTGACAGCAAGGATTTCTTTGAATGTGGAATGATAATGCTGTTCAGAAGGCTTGAAGTGTCCGCTTTTATATCCGCACACGTGTCTTCGTCCATTGAGGTCTTCGAGAAGAATGGCAGACCAGTGGTCATTGCTAGCATCTGTCTGTAAAATTCTGATTCCTTCTGAGGGAAGTTTTAAAGGAGGTAATTTCGGGATGAGAGCCTTGAGATTTTGAATGGACTGGGTGTGTACATCTGTCCAGGCAGGAGGATTTTTCCTGAGCATCTGGTAAAGGGGCTTGGTGTAATGACTGAGATTGTGGATAAACTCAGAGACATAGTTGACAATACCGAGGAATTGTTGGACTTGTTTTTTGGAAAGATATTCATCAGGAAAATCTTGAAGGTGAATACCGATGTGAGGTTGAGGAACATATGAGCCTTGTGATATTGTCATTCCCAAAAATTCAATTGAGTCTTGAGCTAAAATCATCTTCTTTTCTGAGAGCATTATCCCATGAGATTTGACCAGGGCATGAAATTGTTGAAGAAGGGTAACATGGTCTTTTTCAGTGTTAGAGAAAAGTAGGATATCATCAATGTAAATGAGGGCTTGGTCTTGGATTGGGCTAAAGATTTTTGTGAGGGCTTTTTGGAATAGGGAAGGAGCAGTTTTGAGACCAAAAGGCATAACGGTCCATTGGTAATGATGTCCAGGTAGAGAGAAAGCAGTTTTGGGCCGATCATCTGGATGTATACCAAGTTGCCAAAATCCAGCTTTGAGATCAAACTTTGAAAGTACTGTAGCTTGGGCTAGTCTCGCAAAGAAGTGTTGTTTATTAGGGATTGGGAATTTGTCATCTTGTAGGAAACTGTTGAGAGGCTTATAATTGATTACAAGCCTGAGCTTCCCTCGGATTTGTTCCGCTCGTTTGTTGACATAGAAGGCTGCACAAGCCCAAGGGGATTGTGTGGGTTCAATGAGGTCTTCTTGTTTTAGTTGAGCTAACTCTTGTTCTGCTTGTTGGGCCAAGTCGGGATTAAGTCCATGATGACTTGCTTTGGTGGGATTGATGTCTTCATTCTTCTTAAAAGGGAGAGTAATAAAATACTCAGGATTTTTCCACAGAGGATGAGTACATTTGGTGAGGAAATCCGAATGAGAAGTAGCACATGATTCCATGGTAATCTGTTGTTTGAGTGCATCAAAAGGGGAGATGGTGAAGTAATTGGGGATTTTACTCCATGGAAGAAATTGTTGGGTATGCTGTAGGCCATCAGAACGTAGATAAACTCGTTTATCAAGAAACTTCTGGATGAGATCAAAACCAATAATTGCATCTTTGCCAGGGAGGTTAGAGGCAAGGAATTTGTGGTTAATATTGATAGAGGGGAATGGTTGTATAGTCACAGTTTTGCTGATTGCTTCAGTAGCAAAGACTTCATTATTGGCAGCACGAAAATATTGTTTGTGGGGTTTCCAATAGGTAGAAGGGATCACATCTGGTTTAAGGATGGAAGAAACAGCACCAGTATCAATGAGTGCAATGATCTTTATAGGACGATCATACTTGTGGAGCAACAATTTGATCTCTGCAAGAGGTTGCTGATGTTGTGGCTGATGAGTATGAAGCATGACACCATAGGAAGGAGGAACTGGATCTTCTTCAGAAGAAGTATCAGGAGAATCATCAGTTTGGGAATCATAGAGAATGAAATCCAATTCTGAATGTTCTGATTCTGTTTCAGAATAAAGGGATTCCACATCATGTGTGGTGAGATCTGCAATCTGAGAGATTTGTTGAATCATCTTCTTCTTTTTGGCATGAGGACATTCTTTAGAGAAGTGTCCTTTCTTTTTGCAAATGAAACAACGATCATTTTTCTTAAAAGATTTCTTGCGGCGAAAGAATCGTCGTCTGGGTCTACGGGACTTGAAGAACTGAGGCTTCCTTTGATATTTGGGATTGTACCTTCTATGATGTCGTTTTTTAGTGGTACGACAATCACAGGTTTTTTCAACATGAGAACATTTGATTTTAAGATCAGGACGATCACACACGCGTCCTAAAGACTTTCCAAGTTTGTCCACATTAACTAGGAACTTGGACTTGTTGCAGAGCATTTGTAATTGACTGAGGACCAATTGATAGAGATCACCAAGGGTAGTTTGGGCGAGAGTGCGGCCTTGGAATTCCAGGAATTTCAGAGTTTCGTTACCAAGAGGTTCAGGCAATTGGTTAAGATAAGCCTGTTTTAAATTTGGGTCATCAACACCTTTCAGAAGGTAGAAGCGAGCACGGGCTTTTTTAAAATGCTTCTCTAAATCTTTTGGGTTGAAGGAACAACATTTGAGCTTGAAAAATTCTTCACGAGCCTGATCAGAAATATGGGTCGGACTGCCAAGAAATTCCACATAGATATTGTACATGAATTGATCAATATCTGGAATTTGCAATAGTTGAGTCTGTCTGTACTGGGCAAGAGCAATCCACCACTCTTTTAAATCACCAGTGAAGTGGGATACAAAAGATGTTAAAACCTGTACAAGATTGGCACCAGGTTTCAACATTTCAGTGTTAAGCCAGCCAGTCATTTCATGGATCCGGTTTCTATACTGAGAAACAGGGATATCGTCAAAAGTAAAAGTTTGAAACTTTGACGTTGTGTTGGGTACATATTGGGATGTACGAGAAGGTTGTGCTGGAAGAGGTTCTTCCATGGTGGATTCAGCTTCATCTGGAGGTTGTGAAGTTTGACCATATTCATAAGTCAAAACAGGATGAGTCTCTGAAACAACGGAAGAAGTATCTGAAGTAGTGACTGACGATACAGTACTAGTAGTATCTGGACTAGGACTGACTGTATGGGCCATGAGGTAGTCACTGATGGGATTAGGAAAAATGGCTTGTTGGGATGGTAGAGGATTAGTATGACTGGTATCAATAGGTTCAGAGATGACAATAGCTTTGCCTCGGGATGGTGGAGGTGTAGGAGCAGGTGGAGGGGCATATGAAGTAGGTCGAAAGGGGGGTGTAGGTTTAGGTCTTTGGTGGAGAACAGAGGAATCTCCAAAAAGACTTTTGTAATTTTCAAAACCTTGGAGGTATCGGTTGGTATATATTTGTTGGGGTTCTTTAGGTAAAAGGCTAGGAGGAGAGGTATCATGAAAAGCGAATGGAAAAGCAGGAGGAATAGCAATTCGAGGACCTTGCTGGACCATTGTTTCAAGATGGGCTAATTGGGCTTTAAGGGAATTCATTTCTTGTTGTTGGTAATGGAAAGGGATTTGTTGGTCAATACAGGTCATAATGTCGGTATGAACCTGTTGGATTTTAAGTCGAAGAGCATCTATGGGCTTCATGACCATATGGGCTTGGGAGTCCAATTTTTTCTCAATTCGTTGGGCCGTATGATGGATATCATGCAGAACTTGATTTTGGGCCAAAGCATTCTGAGATTGCCAATTAAGAACAGTTTCTGCTGGGCTTACGCGTTCAGGAGTGCCATCGGGCTTGACTGTCTGAGGATCTTTAATTTTCCATGCTTGAGTTGTGCGTTGGACTGGATCAGAAATTGGTTCCAGAGGAGGAAAATCAGTAGGTTGAAACATCATGCAAGGTTGAGCAGGAAAGACTGGAGACTGTTTGCTGGGCTTGGGGAGCCATTGTTGTTTCTGTTTGTAAGGCTTCAAATGTGACCGGTGAATAGGAGGACAGCAAGGAGGAGGAGGTTGTTCTGAGTCATCATCAAAGGAGGAACAAGAATCTGTCCATCCAGTAGGAGGAACATAATCAGTAGTATCAGCAAGGGGATCACCACGACCATAATACACAACATAGTCAAATTTGCCAGAAGGTTCACCAAGAAGATCATAACCAGGTACACCAGCTTTGTAGCGTTGCCAAAAAAGTCGTTGGGTATCTATTTTTGGGGGTCGGGCAGAACGCGAGAAAAATCTGCGTTGATTTGTAGGGGAGAAGGGATTGGCCTGTTCTGTGCAAGAAACACATCGACACTGGGGGTTGTCAGGATCATGTGGTTGAAGTAAATAGATAGTTTCACCCTGAGGGGTAAAACCATATATTTCTTCTTGTGGAATATCATTAACAGAGACACATGAGAACTGTGTTGGAAAACACTAGGGTTGTTTAGCTGATGAAGAAGGGCCATCATATGAGATGGAAAGGCGTCCACTAGTAGATCTGGTAAACTGGGGGTCAGTATACTGAAGTGGAGGAACATCAGAAGTCTGGAGTTGTTCATAAGCAGTATACCATTTTTTTGGGATCAAAGCTTCTAATTGATCTTTGGGCATTTGTTTTGGAATGAGAGTACAGTAGGGCTTTCTGTCTGTATCCACAGTGAGAAAAATAGCATCATGAGTTTGATCAGGAGTTGCAATGTCCAGAGAATGATTTTGTACTCGGTAAGCAATCTGATAGTGGATAGTGGCCATCAAGGTTTGACCTTGTGGGACAGCACCAGTTACTTGTACTTGGAATTTCAAAGCTTGACAGACCAAAGGGTCCTATAAAGACATACAGAAGTTAGGAAAAAGGGTTACCATAACAGTGCCAGCATTGAGAGTAGTTTGGACAGTTCCCAAATTAGCATGTTCAAAGTTTGGGAATCTGGTATCCAGGAGAGTGATTCTGGAAGTTGTTGGAAGACCTTTTCTGCCATGAAAAGTTAAAGCAAACCTAATAGCACCAAAATGGAGATGGGTGTATCCTTTGGAGATCCATTCTTGAGTAAAGTGAGCAGGATACTCAAGAGTAATGTATTGTTCAGCAGTTGTAGCAGGGAGTTGATAGCTGCTAAAGGAAGTACTTTGAACGTATTCCTTTATTTTGACAGCAGAGGGATGAATGATGGTGTTTAAGGTGCGGCAAAGAGAAGTGAGAGGTTTTAAGTAATTATGATAAGGGTTTAAAAAGGTAAGATTGGTAGTAGGAAGACGAGATTCATTATCGAGATACTTGATTTCATAAAGACTGTCCATCTTGTATGAAAAATGTCGGGTTAATTAGAGGGGTTGGACAGCTTGGTGTGTGCTTAGGATTGAAAATATATGGCACTTGCAGGGACAATCACTGAAGGAAGAATTTTTCTTCTGGAAACGTTTCCTTTTGTAAAACCTATAAAAAAAAATCAAGGCCATTTCATTGCTGGAAGGCCTTTGATTATGAATTTTTTAGGCTTTTAGTCTTTATTTATGCAGGTTTCATTGACATTGTTACAAGAATCTCTGGTTTTCAATTTCTCCATCCATTTTTTCACTTGGGTTATTCACTTATTCACCATTTTGTGTTCAACCATTTCAGGCATATTGAGCAAGTTAATCATTTGGAAGGTCATATGGCTTTTATCTTTGCCCAGTTCATTCTACCTAAACAAAGGAAAATGCCAAGGGGCCCTCATGTTTTCATTGGGAAAATCATCCTCCATTGTCCCATGATCTAAATAATGTAAATCATCTGTCATCAAAAGTAGCTGCTGCTGAACGCTTTAATTTGCCCATCCATAAGTAGATATAAAAAGGGAAAGATAAAGCTAATTTCCCAGGACCATTTTCCCTCATTCGTCTCTTTCTCATCAACCAAACACATGCACGGAAAAAATACCCTTTTCCCTTCCCCCCCATGTGCCTTAAAGAGAAGACTGAAATTATAAGATTTACTAGACTTTAAATTCTTAGTCAAATTTAGAATAAAATTCTTAAAAAAAAATTTGTAGAACGTTTTTTAAATGATCAATAAGACAAGTATGTTTTTTTCTTAAATTGACCTTCCAGACAGAAGAGGTTAGATTAGGCGAATTTTCGTATATTTCCTTGCCTCTAAAAGCTTCGAAATTAAACATGTGATTCATGTTTCAATGTAAAAAGATTCAAGTTGGGTCCCACTGCCACGTAATTAAATCTTGAGAGAAAGTGAAAACCAAAGTCAAATTTCAGCCGTCCTAATTATTAAAAATAGTCCCATCACACCAATTTCTATATTTTTTTGGGACCATATGTTTAAAATTCTTAATTTAGGTCCCACCTTATCTTTTCACCCCAATCAAAGTATGAAAATTTAATTAATAATATTCCAAGGACAAAAGAATAATCACGTTTAGTAGACAGAACTGCGGGGTCCACAAAATAAGCGGTTGAGATGGAGACACCGTCCAAACTGGGACACGTGGCGCAGGAGATTGAGACTGAGCCCATTGTTTTGATAAAGCAAAACATCCAGTGGCTTTCGCCTTTCTTCTTCACCGCTCAATTTCTTCCCCACAACCTGCCAATTAATTGCAAGATTACGACTTTAAAATATGATTTTTAATTATTTTTTAATAAAAAATAATTGGGATGATGACAATAAAGAGGCCCTCACCTGCATCTGCACTGTATCTGCCAGTGCCAACTCCCACACGTCAAGACTGGGTCAAAGCTTGACCATTTATCATGCATGTATGATGATGGATGGTGACAATCATGCATCCACCATACCATTTGTGACATGTTGCTACTTACTATGATGTGACCTAAAACATCATCATAGTATTGTTTAATAGACACGCTTACTTAACGGCGCCATTCCCATTCCGCAGTACAACAAACGACGTCGAATGAGTCAAATGGGTCGCTGTAGGAGGTGAAATGACGCGGCTTTGGTCCAGCCTAGGTGGAGCAGTAGACTAGTGAACAAAGCCACCGCCCTAGTGAACCGGGATTTGGCCTTCTTTTAGGCCAAAAAAATCGTTCCCACCCCAAGTTCGGCGAATATATAGTTCATACCTATTAGTTATTAAAAATTTAAATATCTATTATTTTATTAAAATTTATTATTAAAATTTAAGATAAAAATATTAAAAATTAAAAATTTATCATACTTCTCTCTTAAATTTACAAATTTAATAATTTTTCTTTACTCAAAGTTTAAAAAATAAATATTTATTTTTTAGAGTTTTTTTTTCTTTTTTCATTTCGCTTGATAGAGTTCTCGATAGATGATAACCATTTTTGTCGAACGAAAATGAATTGCCTTCCCCCAACCAAGATCAACATCTCCAGTGGAGGCAGGAATAAGTCTTTTGGCCTTTCTATTATTGAATTAGGCAGTGAAATAAATTTAAAAAAAAAAAGAAAAGTAAGTAATTGTATATTCTCAATAAAATATTTGGCAAAAAAGGAGGGAGACAACAGGATATTTGATCAAAGATTGTAATCCGCCCTACATTTTAATTAATTATTATTTGAACACGTCATTATCATTGTCCCTCATTCACGTTAATCATTTTCAACATACATACATACATACATACATACATGCATAACATAATCCACCTTTCTCATTGGTAAATATTGCAACTACTCCTTCATCCATTTTCCCCATATAATAAATATTTTACATGCTCCTTTTATATAATTTCTATTCAAATTGAATACGCAATACCTTTAGGTAAGATTGCCAAATATATGTTACCATCCATTAAAAGAAGAAGAGTGGGACATTAACTCTAGTAGCTGCCAATATTTGTTGGACTTTTCTTATTTCCTAAAAGGAGGCCTATTTTTGCCATAAGAACCACATGGAAAATGGTAGGATCAAGAATTGACTTACCATGTATTTGTGAAATTCAAGTCATATGATATGCATTATAATTAATTTATTCTTTTTGGGCAAGAAAAAAATAATAAAAAATTGTACATGTTAAGTTAGGCCAAAATAATCACGTAAATGTAATCTAATACAACCAATATTTCTCTAACAATGAATTATCATACTAGTTAAATTATATATCGTATCGTATCGTATATTAAAATTTTAATTTTTTTTATATCATTTATTAAATATCATAAGATAAGATTTTCAAAAAATAAAATTTTAATTAACATATTTTAAATTTAAAAAATTATATTATTTGATATATATATAATATTATATTATATTAATTTAATATATTTTATAATATATATATTTTTATTTATATGTATTACGTGTCGTTGCGGGATTTATAACGAATTCAGTACTTTTTTTTTGGTCGCTGTAGATGTAGAAAGTGAGAGTCAACGCACAGTCCGCAGAGGGTGCCAAAGTGAAAGGAAAAAAATCTATGATCGTAAGTTATTATTATTATTATTTTTATAGAGTTAAATCATCTTCCACGAAAGCAGAATTAAATTGAGAGGCGGAAGCAATCCTTTGCCGCCTAATCAAACGTCAACTACGCGCCGCTCACTCATCTTCCTTCACACCTCTCAGGTTTATCCACTTAATAAAATTATTTGCGTTAGTTAGATAATTAAATAATTTAAATTAAATATAAAATATCATTATATTAAATAATAATTTGTTCATTTTCATAGTTTTTTTATAATGCATATTAATTTAAAGTGATTAATAAAAATAATATCTTTAATATATTATAAAAAAATTATAAACTAATAACTTTTTCCAAAATATTCTTGTCGCTTGTTTTAAGAGGATTAACATGATAAGGTTAATTTGGTCATTTAAGAATACAATCGCACGAGCTAAAAGCGAGAGTGGGTCTACAGAGAGAGGAATTCGTACGCTGACAATTTTATCAGAACCAGATCTCTGGACTATAAAACTTAAAAAGGAAGGCTACAGACACACGCTTACATCGCATTGTCCTATAAGAAAGACTACTTTTACGACAGTACATACGGCCAACAGACCGGCGCGTGACAAATTGGCGCGTGAAACGACGCTTTTCTACCTTAAAATTTCAGAATGCTTATGTTTTTGACCTTTGTTTGGCAAATCCATAGCATAATTCAATATCAGGACAGTGGGTCAAAGGAATCAAAATCTGTCGGAAAAATTAAAAGCCATAGAATCACCGGTCGATTACATTTCACCGGCTAAGATCAAAACACCAAAGCAGAAAAATGAAGGAAAAAAGTGTTTCATAGAAACAGAAAGCAAAAGCATATATATAAACATGAGCTCTGAGATGTCTAGTAATTCTGATCTTTTTTTTTCTTTCCTTTTTTCTTGTTAATTTCTCCAATAATAATGATAAGGAAAACAGTACAAATTTAATAAATGAAAAACGGTGATGGCTAGAAGTAACAGGTGGTCGTCATTAAAAAGGATAGAGTGAAGTGAAAAAAGCAACGCCGTAAAATGCCTAAGCAGGAAGCCTAGCTCAAAGCCACAACGGTGGAGGCTCATTCAAATCGATAGGCAACCCACGTCTCACGATCCCTAAGAAAGACGCCATAGAGCCGTTTTCAGGAACTGGTGTGCCACTAGTAACGGCAGCGTCGTTTTTAACAGAGGCTGATGTCTGTTCATCGAAGTTTATTTCTTTAATCACCCCAGTTTGTAAAAACTCACCAAAAGCTAAGCGTTGCTGCTGATGATGATTGTGATGGTAAGAAGTCGAAGGAGTGATCCAAGGGTGATGATGATGATTGTGACGATGATTGTTATTAATGTCAGATGGAAGGTTGAGATCGAGTGGAAGACCACCAGTGACGGGACCGGGGAAGTTCGTCTTGGCTTTGGCTCCACGGAGGGACCTAGCTGCACCGTCGTATGCGAGTGCAGCTTCTTCCGGTGTGTCAAATGTACCCAGCCAAACCCTAGTCTTCTTCCACGGGTCACGTATCTCAGCGGCGTATCTTCCCCACGGCCTCTTCCGAACTCCTCTGTAGTGTCCCTCACGAGAAGACGCCATTGAGAAATAACAGAAACAAAGAGAAAGCAACTGGCTTTTGAGAGTGCGTTTATGTGTCTGTTGAGTTCTGAGAGAACAATAAAGGCAAAAAGAGATGGGGGCTGTGACGCTGTGTTGTATTATTGTTGTGTTTGTGTAAAAAGTGAGAGGGACCCACTAAGTCACCCGTAATCGTCGGTTAGACGGCATGACCTTAATAAAAAGAACGCTCAACTCATTCTCGGCTCTTTGATTCTTTATAATCAAAAACAACGGAAATGATTTCTTGATGACATTCAAACGAGAAGTTGAGAAACAAAAGCCAGTGGGACCTACAATAAAAAAAAAAAAACTACAAGGCAAACAGCCGCCGCCTGATTAGACGTAAGAGCAGGAGACGTACTGTGTCATGTGACTACTCTCTCCGCCGGTGATGACGTCAGCCCTATGCTCCTAGTACGGTGTTGCGCAGCGGCGCCTGCCTCATTATTAACATTTTATAATAAAATAATAAAAGGGAGAGTAGATGTAAGATTAAGTGATCAGATAGCAGAGGGTGGCGTGTCGGATAGTGAATGGAGGATAGCTGATGAAGGCTACAGAGACCCCACGTGGAGCGTAAATTGGAGGTGTCTGAGTTGCAGGAGACAGGACCGGGTTGGGTTTAAGGTGGGTTAAAAAAATGGGCGTGGGGAATTTGGCGTGTTTGACTCGGCTTTGGGGGACGTGAATGTAAATGGTCCATGTTAGGGGGTTAAAGTGAAACTGTACGGTTTGTTATTGTCGTGGGTGATGTATTGGAATGACCGAAGAAGACTCGCTGCCAGTCACTGACACATTATCACGTGAAGGTTTTTTTTTTTTTTTTCATGATTTTGGATTTTTTTTAATTGCTTACATCATGGCACGTTCGTTTGGGCATGTGGGATTTTGTATTAACGTCTTGGTGTAATTTATTTGGGCCTGTGGCTCAATGGTTGATGCCCTGGAGCTCGGGTTTTCTTTCCCTTATGTATGCTGGCTGAAAACCAAACTCACTCCTGCTAGAGTAGGGTATTGCCTTTTTTTCATGCTAAATTATTGTATTCGATCGATGTATTATGTGACACCCACTTGCTTGTATTTATTATTTTGTTTTCTTTTTCTGACACAAACTGCTTTGCTCAGGAATCAGAAGTGTTAAATTATAGATTCTTGTTTTCACAGTTTTCACTGCTTCATGCCACGAGGTAGAGTGCAGTCTGTTCGGAAAAACAGTTTATTGAGTAATGATAATGTTTTGAATGAGTGGTTTAAGCTTTCGGCCAAAAAATCTGACTCGATTGATCTTATCACTAGTTTTATACCCATTTGTTGGCCTAGTAACCTAGCCGTTCGTCTTTCCTATTCTGTTTAGTTATGTTATATCTTATGGGCTTTTGTTTGGACCCTTCCACGTAATAATTGCTACTGAACCTACTATTGCCCAATAATTCATGACATCTAAATATACTATACTACGGTCAGATTCAATCCAATCCAAAGCTCAATTTGGAGTTAACAAATTAAAACTTAAATTTAATTTGACAACAATTTAATTTTAGATTCAATTCAAACCAAATTTAAACTCAAATTTTTGTATTAATTCAAACTCTACTCATTTATAAAATAACTTAAACTATACTTGTTTGATTAGAATTATAATTTAAACTCAAGTAACTTGGATCGAATACAATCCTATTATTTTGACATTGCAGTGAGACTATTATGAAATGCTTTTCATTAAGTTACATCCACAACCGGTCTATCTTCAAATCTTGTACTATAATTCATTTTTTGTGAGAGGTGGGACACATCTATACCTTCCATGAAAGAATGAATAAAATTTCTTTAGTTTTATACCAAATTGCTAGGTAATCAACAACCTGATCAACATTCTAGGTTAGAAATGCCCTATCAACACAACATAAACCAACTATAGAACTAGGTAAAATAATCTTGTAATTGTATCTGAAATATCAATAGATAGAACTAGGTAAAATAAATTTGTAATTACTGCAAAACATTTTCCCACATCACTTCACACTGCAGGTAGACTATATGCTAAAAGGTATCTCAATACAGGATTGAGTGAAAACAATGCAAACATAGAGAAGGAACATATATACGGAACAAAACAGCAAGGTACGTCCATGATGTAGGATTACATCTACACTTTTATAGAGTTAGGAGCCTAACTGAAGACACAAGTGCCAATAAAACAACAAAAAAGCAGTAGGAGAGCTAGGAAGGCAAAATTTTTTTACCTTGTATCACTTTTTCTGAGTTATGGAGGCAGGAACAAAAAGCCCTTTCAAACACCTCAATGAAGAACAATAAGTCAAACCAGGAAGTACTATATTCATAGTTTCTTCAAAGTGTAGCAACTTCATTCTGCCTAAATGAACAAAAGAATTGAAGCAATGTACAAGATAACTCACTTTTCAGAATTGGTGCCCCACCAAGGGGAGATCTGACCTCTTAAAGGTGTTTCTTTTGGTTTCATACTATTAACTGAACAGATTTTTTACTGGAACATCAAGCAGTCCCACAAGTTGTGTGCCAGAACTAAATCTACTAGTGGTTTTTTATATAGTTGTTGTGAAGCATATCAGAATCCAGGAATCAGAACATAAGCGGACTTTAAATAAAGAGCACTTCAGGTCAGTTATTGTCAATCTGAATTCACGATAGCAAACTAGGTCCATTCTCTGAAGCATGTCGAGCACCATGGTGATAATGATGCCTTGCCAACTGAATATCATGTGATAGGTGGGTCCTTGCTTTTGCATAAGGAGCACCTCTTGCTGCAGAAAAGAAAAAGGTTGAAGGAGTCATAAATTGCCTCAAAGAAAAACCTCAGACCTATAATTATGCTTGTGCATTTGTACACCTCTGTTGCGAGGTCTGAGACAATTTTCATGGTTAAGAACAGAGGTATGGGTTCTTAATTAAGATTACTATCTCTGTTATACATATAACGTAAAACACACTTGAGAAGCTTGTGGGAATTAGAAGTTCTAAAACTAATTATATTCTCATATAAATGTTTGTCATGAATATCTTACCAGCAATTTGCTGTGCTCGTTTAACGTTTTGCCGCCTTTTCCACCAAATCACTGAACAGATAACAAGTAGAAAGATAATGATGAGAACACCAAATCCGATGCCAATCTTTGCACCGGTGGAAAGGTGGGGCCCACATGTAGGTAACCCAGGTATACCACATAGACCTGCATTATCAGTAAAGCTGCAAATATCCTAGATTAGTATTTCATTGCCTTGATAACAAACACATAATTCTCAATAAAATGAGGCAAGTTCAAGTTTGCAAACCTATATTACATATATAACATGCTAGATATAATAGTAAGAACATACTTGAAGCTAGCTCTATGATGCAAAAGGCTTCCTCCTAATGTAGCTGGAACTCTCCCAGAAAGAGAGTTGCTATTGAGGTTCCTGCATCAAGACCAACTTCAATTAGAAAACTATTGTATCATAAGATTCATGTGTTAGCTTAGAGTATGACTATGAACACTAACATAAGAGTACTAATTTGTGTACTAATGATGACATGTCATCATATGAATAGTTGTTATCATATCTCTAATTCAAAATCATCCAATTAAATTGTGACACATCATCGTTAGTACACAACTCAATACTTATTGTTAGTACATATAGTTTTATTGGTTAGCTTAACAACTCTTACAATCTACGTAATGATGTCAGCTTTCCAAGGCTTTCAGGAATTGATCCATTTAAGAAATTGTATGAGAGGTCCCTGAAATTTGGATAAAATCAATTGTTAATAGTTAGATAAATAGTACTGAAAATGAAACCTAATCAATGAAGAGAGAACGAGACTTCAGGACACACTTACAGCACTTCTAAGCTGGCTATTGTTCCAAGTGTGGATGGAATAGCTCCATGAATGCTGTTTCCACTCAAATTTCTGCAGATACCCAAGCTTACATATGTGAACTTACAGTAGTATTGAAGAATAAGCAGTAATATGAGAGCTGGTGCACAGAAACAATAAATTCAAACCATTTTATTCTATCAATGTCATCATTTTCTCAAGGTTCTGATCAAAGTTATGAACGTATATTTTAACACACAGAAGCTACCAATAACACAATTTTGTATTACAAAGTGGAGCGCACGGGCTACACACTTACATGCTTTGTAGATGACGCAATTGGGATATATCATTTGGCAAGAAACCCCTCAGACCTTGGTTGTCAAGACCACTGAGCAAGAAGAAGCAAAAACATTAATCACCTAAGATATACTTGTAAGCGATTGAAGACTTCAAAAGAAAAAGCAATAATCATCCAAAATATACTTTTAAGTGATTGAAGACACCAAAAGTTCAAAATTTCTAGCAATGGTAAATTCTCTTAGAGATACCAAAATTGAATGATTCCAGATCAAGACAAAACAAAATTCAGTATATGCACAGGGTTTAGGCCGCCATGATTTTTTTCATCTTTAATTTTTTCATGGCAGCTTCCTCCCCTATAGTCTCAACAAATAAAATTGATTCCTGGATAAAAGCTTTTATGAGAGAATTCATTCTATCTTCATTATGAAAAGAACAATATGACAAAGTAAAAATTAAGAGAAAAGGGTTATTGAAAGAGTACATAGGGTTTGACAGTGATGATAGTGACAGTGAATAGCGAGTGAAACTTGTGTCTAAATCTACAATTTTTTTGTATTGAAATTATTTTCATTAATTTGCAGACTTTGGTTTTAGAATTTACACATTACTTCTCATTGAATAAAATTTGACAAAACATATAACCATTTTGTAAACCATATTCTGTCGCTAAAACCATTTGGTCAGTTTCTGCTAAAATAAAATATGAATTGCTACAGAACAATTAACAAGGGGCCATTTGATATATCCCTAAACTTGTCAAAACCATTGGAAATGAAACTAAGGTCTCTATTCGGCCCCACAACAACTAAAGAAATCCCAATTCTTCAACACCTCATCTAAAAACTAACAAAATTAAAACTGCATGTAGATAGGAGGCAAATTCGAAGGAACAGTTATAAAAAGTAACAGAAATCATGAGATGGCACTTATGTTTTGGTCAAGTTACAACTTCCAATATGGCAAACTTGTCAAACTTTTTTCAGTAGAGCAAAAAACAATATTTTTGTAAGCAGTGATAGAAGTCTAAATCTTTATAAATAACCAATAATACTTAAGTAGGAGGCAAAATCAAAAGGGTAGCAATAAAAAGTAAACAGAAATCATGAGATAACCAGCAAGGCAGCAGAGGATCTCAAACAATGAAAAATGAAAGAAAATATAACAAATATAAGGCAGACATTCAATCAAAGCTCTTACAGTCCATCGATAACCCATTTGTTGCTAGTTTTGTCAAATTGACAATCTGCTCCACTCCATGGATGTTGCTGGGGAACACAAGGGTCACCATTCCAACCCAGCCTATGAGGTAGCCCCAGCGAATTCTTCATTATCTGTAAAGCTTTTACTAGAATAAAGGATGAACAAATCAGAAGCAGTACACAAATATTCCAATTCTTAAAAAATATTGTTCAGCCATAAAACAAAACCATGTCAGAACCACTGAAACATGCATGACACTACAAATTAAAGATGTTTGTAACTAAATTATATACCAAACTCTTGATGCTGGGTTCATCCAGACAAATTTCAAGATATTAAAAAATTTAATAATGTATGATCCATCACAAAGAAATGTGGAATGCAGGCTTAACAGTAAGAAAACAAAGGTAATTGTGAATTAAAAAATACAAAAAGTATCATCCTGTTCATCATAACAGTTCTCTGCCTACTTAAATTGGTTCCTTCCAACGAAATAATCTAATTTCTTATATTGATGCTCAAATTCCCTATTATCCAAGTCTACAGAAAGTAGCAATTAGGAACATAATTTAAATAGTATTTCTTCAGTTAATAATTTTGTCACTGTGGGAGGAAAAGAACGAGATAAAACAAAGGAGAAGCGGGTAAAAAGTGAATGACTGAAGGATGAAACAAGTTAAACTGAGATTTAATCCTGCTAATATAACTTTTAATGTTGCCTGAAAACTTTTGTCAGAGTAACATTATTAGTGAATTTAAACTTTGTGATGATTTTTCACCCTCATGGCTAGCCCATATTTGTCTTTCCTTCTTTTTTTGGTTTATACTCTCAAGATTGTTTTTGGTGGCTATTAAAATAAAAAAGAATAACAGCTAAATCCTCAGAGACACACTGGAGACTGGAACTAGTGTTTGTTTTGATTATTATAATCAAAACGGTAGACATTTCTATTAATAATTTAAACGTCGGTTGATGCAAGGTAAGAAAATACCATTTTTCCTCTCTCTCTCTCTCTCTCTCTCTCTCTCTATGTATATATGTATATAATAATAATAATAATTGTGAACTTAACACTAAACAGTTGTAGTCCTACGAGTTAATTAAAAGACATTAACCTCTTAAGCAGTAATAATTCTATGAACTCGAAGACATGTAAAAAGGCTCATTTAGGCAAGCTCACCTATGTATGTTCTCACAGATAACTAAATTTATGCATATATTTATCATACCTTCTTCTGGCAAAGTTTCTGATTCAGCAGCTATAACCTCAAGGACCTCAATGGCATTGATTATTGCAGAACTTCCTGCCTTAGGCTGCAGAGTGATTGTTAAACTCCTCCCATTAATAGCAACAGTTGTGTTAAGCACAAGTGCTGTATACTGACCCCCACTCATTTTTAAAACATCTACACCTTGAAATGCAACAATACCATTTATCAGGATGTCAAATACCCTTTTCCCCGCACTCCTGACTGAATCATCAATCTCTGCAAAGTGTAACCAAACTGAATAGTTTTTGTTGGGATCCACATCCATTGTATAACCAAAATTTGGTTGACCATCAGCACTAACAAGAGCTGTTTGATAAAGAGCTTGTGGATAATAGTTTGGGGCCTCTGCACTCTGTTTGATGCTAGTTTCAGTAGACAAGATTTGATCAGAACTCTGACCGAAAGTTTGAAGGGGACTCCAAAATCTATCCCCACCCCAATGATCACCACTGTAATCTACATCAAACTTTGGCTGCCCATTACCACAACTCAGTCTTGTGACTGTTCTGAGGATAACCGCCTCACCCCACTCTGGACCAAAGTAATATGATTTACTGTCAACTTGAAGAATTTCGAGTGCAAGGATAGCAGGATCTCCATGACCAGTGCTGTGGAAGCATATAGAGACAGTGCCATCTGTAAGAAACACAAGGGCTTCAGCAAATGCTTGGTCGTCATGGCCACTCCAACCTGATTTCAAGGAATATATTTGGGTGCCTTCAACTGATATGTCAAATAGAGGTTCAGTGTCAAAATTTGGCAGTTTAGTCAATCCAAAGAAGATCCTCACATTGTAATGTCCCTTTGGCACTCTGTTAATTATGTAACAATTTTCAGGACCTTCAGATAGAGGAAAATAACGAAGTGTTTCAAGTGGAGGAGTGATAAAACTTGGACGTGTCGCATTAGCAGGTATGCCTCCTGTGTATGCAAAATCCTTAAACCAAAGTGTATTTGTAGGCTTAGTATGGACATGTTGACGGGCTCCACAGCTTATACGCATGGCAAAAGGCGCTGTAATTAGAAAAAAAAAAATTTCATAAGCATGACAGAAAGAATGAAGAAGAAATAGTTTTTTTTTTTTTGGAGAAATTAAATGATTTTATAAAAGAAAAAATATAGTACAAAATACGAGGGGCAAACCCCAAGTAATATCAATACGCAAAACCAAAACAAACACTAAAATGTCAAACTGATAACAAAGCAAAACCAAAATACAAAAAACTCAAAATAGAACTAGCTTAACAAATGTCATATAGCCCGAAATTGTGGCGAGACATCATAGCTGTGCCTCATAGAGATGATCCTAGCACGAACAATCTCTCTGCGGTGCCTACTAGCCTGATGGAACACCTGGTTGTTCGTGCTAAGATAAGTTTGAGAGCAGGACTTAATTCATCCTACATTTGCAAACGGCATGCAGGGGTGTTGGATACACCAATGCCAAGGGGCCATGACCTATTGCGTAATACCTCACTTATTTTGCTGAACTAAGAAGAATCTCTAGTATGAGAATTGTATGCATCAGTTGCCATAGATACCGGCTTCCATAAAATTTACTTTGGTAGCAACTGAGTTCAATTAAAAAAAAAAAAGTACATATCTAAGAAAATCATATGTTTTCTTTCTCATTTTAGCACTCAAAGTTGACAAGAAATCATTAAGATCTCCCAACTTCTTGTAAAGGTCTGGTCAAATGGACTTCAAGATTAAAAAATAAAGCTAGCTGGCAAGGAGGAACACACAAGAAATACCTTAATCTTTAAAATATCTGTTTTATGTTCGGTCATTAGTTCGTTCTCTTGCTTTAAAGGATGACAAGTTCAGGTCAAATAAATCAATGACCACATAGTCGTATTTAGGCTCAGCAGAATTGAGCTACTTCTCTTTCCTTTTATCTGTAATATTTATCAACTTTTGAAATTACATTTTATCAGCAAACCAAACAGATCCAAACTGCAGTTATCTCGTTCATTTGATTCAAACAAACACTACATTTAAAAAGTTCAAAACAATTGAATACGTTTAAATTCGAAATTCTGCTATCTCCTACCTTAATTACACTACTTACATGTTTTCCGAGCAAAAGAAAAGAAACAACGCCATCGCAAAAGATAAAATAAGAATATAAAAAATAAAATAAAATCAAAAGCATCAGCTCATTCACATAAACAAAACACTCAAATTATCAGTTAGCAACTCTTCAGTGAATCAAGTAAATGGTGAAGTCAATTGACTCACAAAAACCTAATTCGAATCTCAAATCAACCTAACAAAAACAGATACATTGGAGTAAAACTAACCAGGTCGAGATGAAGAAGAATCCAAAACCGAACAGAAAACAAGAAGCCATATGAGAGAAAATCTTAGCATTTTAGCTTCAAGAACTCTTTCGCTCTCTTGCTCTCTATATATATTATTTTCAATATCTAAAGCTTCATTCACATTCTATCAATCCATCTTTGCTCCTGCTTTGCTTTCTAGAGTACGACTTAATACTGGGACGTGAGTGCAGGTAAACTGTTGCATTTTCTAATAAATTTATTTCACTTTATTTGAATTGTTTAGTTGACTCGTGAAAAGAGAAGTGTTAATGTAATTGTCAGATTCATGAATGTTCATAGACACTCAGTCGGACGGCTCATGTGCGTCACACTGTTTTGTAAAGGAGATTATAATTTATTCTATTTCCACGTAGATATATACTTTCTCTGTAGACGACAGCAGCGAACAGTTCACCGGGAAAATTCAAATAAATTTTGATTTATGTAAATGCCGTTGAAAACTTATAGTGCTTTCGATTTTGATCAGACGGTTAAGGATGATTTTAGGCTCGGTCGTTGGGTTCAATGAGTTAGGCATTGCTTTTGACTTTTAATGGGCATGGATTGGTGCGCAATGTTCGGAGAGCATTCTGTGCCGAGTTACGCTTGCGCAATACAACAGCAAAATTGGGTCAATGGAACTGACAAATGAAATAAGTGGCGTTGGCCAAAGTGGGAATTTGCGGACCAATAACAATAGGCCAAACGACTATTTTCCACCCAAGGTATGTTGTAATAACAAGTTTCCACTCTTTATCTATAAAAACATCAAACATCCACCTATAACTAGTTAAATTTAAAAAAATTCTAACGGTGGTAAAGGAAAAATCATCATTTTCTCTATAATATTAAAAATAAACTAAAATAGAATCTATTTTTGCCCCCTTAAACTTTAAAAACTAAAATTTTCCCCCATCCTAAGTTTTAAAAAATCACAATTTCATCCTAGGGTTTCGTTTTAAAATCTTCGGCGACATCTCCAGCTCCATTGTCCACGACCTTTCCCTTCCGAAGCATCCTCTCTTTCTGACAATCTTTTTCCTCCCATTTGGACGTCCGATTGACGTCGAAGAAACCGTGGAAGACAAAGTTCTTCTTTTTCATTTGGGAAGATGATCGTCTTCCCAGATGACGAAGACGAGATTGATTGATCTCGTCTTCCCAGACGACGAAGACGAGATCGATCTATCTCGTTTTTGTTGTCTGGGAAGATGATTTCTCTTCCTAGACGACATATCTCTGCGCTGGATGGGTTGGGGTGGAGTTGAGGGAGGCCGTCGGTGAAAGAGAAACCGTCGGGAGGGGAAGACGACCAACGATGGCGTCGGAGAAAGTGAAAGGGTTTGAAAATAAACCCTAGGGGGGAAATGTGATCTTTTCAAACTTAGCTTAGGGAAAAAATATTAGTTTTTAAACTTTTAGGGGGAAAATGAGATTAAATTTACCACCGTTAGGGTTTTGTTAAATTTAACCGGTCATAAATAGGTATTTGATGTTTCCATAGTTAAAGGGTAGAAACTTGTCATTACAGCATCCCTTGGGTGGGAAATAGTCTTTTGGCCATAACAATATCATGCGTCCTGCTAGGGGCAGATACAACTGATATGTCCGAATGTCTTTCCATACAAAATATAGATCGGTATTTAATTTCAGTTTATTGAATAAAAATTAAAATAGGTTTAAATTTAATTTAAATGAAAAATAATTTATTTTAATTTAGATTTGTATTTTAAAATTCTGTCTTATTGATAAAATTACATAATTTTACTCAAACAATAGTAAAATGATATTGTTTTATAAATAAATTACAAATTAGAATCATTATATTAAATAATTGTTTGATGTATAAATTCAAAACAAACTCAAATAACGACTCTAAATTATGGATTCAAATTATAAATTCAAATCAAATTAATCCACACATTTTTTAATTCAAGTTTGATTAAATTTTAAAAACAAATTAAATATTTTAATTTGAATTTGAATGGAATGAATTTGAATTAAATCAAACTGACTTCTAAAATCAAGTCATCTCGGTTTGAATACAGTTGTAAAACCTGCTATAATTTCTAATTAAAAATACATTTATGAGCCCTGTTTGTACATTTTCCCAAATATTTGTATGATTTAGCTGAACGATATAACAAATTTTATTTTTAAAATTGATGAAAATCTTTAAAATCTGTTTTGTTAATTGGAGAGTCAAACACATTTTACATGAATTTTTTATTTTAGGAAATAAAAATTTATATATATTCCAAAGACGAGATAAAACTTCCAAAACTAAAATATATTTTCCACCAACCAAGGACCTAACTACTTACTCTTATCAACATCTGCCAGAAATGATCATAAATTAAGGAAGCGGACGCTGGCCAAGCTATGTGATGCGAGCAAGCAAGTAGCAAGTCTATTGCATGGCCCAATCTATTGGTGATTTTTTTATTAATGTCACACTTTAAAAAAGTTTATAATAAGTCTTGGGCCATGGTTTAGTTGGTAATTATTGCTGCTTTATTAAAGGGAAAATGACTATTTTTTACCCAACTTTTAGGCTATTCTCAAACCTACACCCATAAAAAATGAAAAACTCCTATTCTCACTTATGACCAAACTGTTGTCCAAATTTTCAGTTATGGATAAAGGTAAAATTGTTATTTTAACTATAAACTTTAAAACTTTAAAATTTCACCATTTTCCCCCTCTAAGTTTTAAAAACTAACACTTCAACCTATCTTCAAAGTTTGAAAAGTTTAGATTTTACCCCTAGGGTTTGCTTCTTTCTTCGACTACCACCAATGACCGACGCATTCCACCGATCTCCCATCTCCGACTACTAAAAGAACAAACGAAGGACGACACTTTATCGTCACGTCTGGATGACGCGACGAGTTACAAAGGACGACGTCGTCCTTCATCGTCTGGGTGGAGTGACGAAGAGAGACCTCTTCAGATCTTTGTCTCTTCATCGCACGTCGCATCGTGTGACGAAGAGATCTTTGTCTCTTCGTCACACTGTGCAACGAGGAGATGAAAATCTTTTCATCATACCACCGCCATCGCACCAAGAGAAGGAGGAGGCCGGAGACGACGTCGGAAGAAGAAGTTGAAGAATGAGGGTAAAATTATTATTTTTGAAAGATATAGGGGGCAGTTGAGTTTTAAAAAATGTGGAAACTCTAGGTTGAAAATGTTACTTTTCAAAGTTTAAAAACTTTAAATAAAGGTGAAATATTAATTCTAAAACTTGGGGGACATGGAGCAATAAACTTTATAACTTTTTAATATAAACAGTCAAATAACTATTTTACCCCTCATTTTAACAGAAAAAATTAACTGAAATTTGCCCATTGGTGCAAATAGAGATTTTTCAATTCCCATGAATGTAGGTTTGAGAATTGGGTGGGAAATAGTCTTTTTTTCCCTCTATTAAAAGTTACACCTTCTATTTGGCTGGTTTTTTATTTTTTATTTGGCCACACAAAAAGTATATTATCAGACCTTAATTGCTGATGAAATAATGGGTTGGAAAGTCCGCAAAGAAGAACCACCAATTTTGTCCAATTGAGAAGAGCAGCTCCCTACGGGCTTTCGATTTATTACAGACCTTTATTATCTTTGGATTCTCTCTCTTTATTTATTACATTTGGGGAAAAAAACAACTATTTCGAAACAATAGTAAAATGACAGTATTATTTGTGTAACGGTTTGAGGAACGGGATTAAACGACTTGTAAAACAAACATTCTTTTTGTGAAATAGACTTGTCCGCATGGTTTGACTTGATTTCTCAATTTTTCGACTTTTCTGCAGCCGGACGTTTAAAAAATAGAAGGGTTGCGTATGTGAGAATGCAGCTATTGAGGCCCAACTAATGGAGCCCAACAAAAGCCTCAGGGTTTCATGGTGTTGTTAGAGAAAGTTCAGGTGTGCTTAGCACCAATCGAGGGGCCGAATTGATGCGACTGCAACACAACAGCCCTTGTACCATAGGTGATAATGTACTAGGGCTCAAGCGAATAGGCAATAGTAACGCTAAGCACAGCAACGTTTATAAGCCAATGTCGTCTTCCCTAGGCTGAGTAATTTAACAGACCAGTTCGTACGGTGATTTAAAAAAAAAAATGTCTACATCATCCGCCGCATCCTCCGATGATATCCAGCCGTCACTCAGACCCTCCGATGTCAATGACCACGATGAGATGATGGAAGTTGAAGACGAGGTTGATGATTCATCTGATTCACCAAATGGTTAGTAAATTTTACTGTTATTTGATGAATATGTTAGTTGATTTCATAATAATGGTATATATGTGCTAAGGCAGGCATAGTTTTGTTGCTGTAATTTTTCTTTGTTTGATGTTAGGATATTAGAATGTTTTGAAATGTTAATTTTGTTATATTGATACCGTGAAGGATATGTGTTTGTTTATGTTCATTTTGCTGGTGCAATGGGATTGTGGCGTGGGGGCATATTCACTATTCTGATATAATTAATTGTTTTAGAAAACAAGTGATAAACTGTTGCAGATAAAACGAAATGTTAGGTGGGTAAGTTTTCAAGAACAAGTTTATCAAGACGATTTTGAAAACAATCCATATTCTGGAGAAAAGGAAGTTGCTTTTGTGTTTCCTTAAAAATCTTATGGGTGAATTCACAAGATATTGATTAAAATAACTTATTTTTTCCCCCTTTTATATATATATATATATAGAGCTTAAAACATAAAATATCTAAAATACTTTTAGGTTTTGTACTCATCCAACCAAACATAAACATACTCAATCAAGACCTAAAACTTACTCACTCACCCAATTAAAATTAAAATATGAAGTGAAATGAGATAAAAATATGAAAGAAAGGTTGACTGGGCGGCCAAACACCCAGTCAATCAATTTATTTTAAAAAATTGGTTGGCCAACCAATTTATTTTTAACCAGTAAATCCCAAATCTCATAATATATATATTTTTTTAAGGCAAAATCAACTTAAAAAGTAGCTATATTTGTATAATAGGAAAAAAAAAAAGAGTGGTTACATATATATAAAAGGCAAAAAAAGTAGCTATTTTAATCAATATCCCCGAATTCGCAAAGAAAAATGTATTTGGAGCTATGAGCCAACTGTTTTCTGGTAGTTTTTTTTCCTGATTATGTATCTAATAATTTATAATATAAAAAATACAATTAATATAACCCAAATTTTTTGATTGAATCCTAGTTTTTGCAAACTGCAAACTGAAATAGGTTGTTAGTGTTGTACAATCTTTGCTCTAGTTGCTGATGGAGGTTTAGATGATATTCAGGGAGAATGTTTGGTAGTCACCTAGCTACTCAGACTGTCTTGAAACCAACGTGCCACTTCCAGAATGGTACAATTATGATTAATAAACTGGAATCTGTGGTTAAATATTGAGTTTTAGATGGTATTTTGGGAAGTGTTCTTGTGTTTTGTTTAAGTAGAAGAATGTTATGTGATGATCCTGTCGATTAACAATGAATGAGGCTAATAGAAACAAGTGATTATGTTTGAATGAATTGAGTCACACTCTTTTCATTATGCATACAAATGGGAAATTTATACAAAGAATTCAAGACCTAAAACTAGTAAGAATCTGTACGCAGAGCAAAACGAACCAAGAAAGGAAAAACACAATAAAAGACAATCAATACAATCCCAAAAAGGTTCTCCAATCAAACCAAATTAGTCAACAGTGGACTTCTTAATGAATACTTGATCTGCTTTCCAATGCTTCTCCTCAAGCTGGTGAATAAATGTCAGTCATTCTCAACTTGCTTATTAATGATTCAAAGTCTAACTTTAGCATGACTTTGGTTAAAATGTCTGGTTCTTGTTGTGTGGATGGAATGTACACTAGATTGATTTCTCCTTCTTCAGTTTCTCCTTGAATGAAGTTTTGGTCTATTTTTACATGCTTCATCCTATAATGTTGAACTAGGTTGTGAACAATATTGATAGCAACTAGTATAGAAAATAGTTGGGCTAGTCACAAGCAACTATAAATCCTCAAGAGTTTATTTGACCCAAATCAACTCCCTAAGCAAATGCACCATATTCAACCTCAACATTATTTGGCAACTACTGACAAATTTTTTGCTCCTTTAACTCACCAAGTTACCCCACAATTTTGTACAAAAACCTGATGTGTACCTAATGTCATTTTGAGATATGGCATAATCTGCATCAATGAAGCCAACTATATCTCTATCCTCAGTCTTCCGAAATAGCAATCCTTTTTCAGGTGTTCCTTGTAGGTATCCCAAAATATGTAGGGTTGCATTGAGATGTGCCTGAGTAGGTGAGTGCATAAACTAACTTAACACACTTACAACGTAGGCAGGGATGGGACGAGTGTGAGATAGATTGATCAATCTCCCTACCAATCTCTAGTATCTTCCATCGTCCACTGGAGGGTCCTTATCATTACCTTTCCGCTTCCAGTTTCAATCCAAAGGTGTACTAGCAAGTTTACATTTTCTCTTGTGAGGCTTATGCTTAACAATTAAGTTAACATTTGCAAGTGGTCAAGCATTAACTGACCTCTTTATGTGCAATGTAGATTGAGCACACCCCCCTAATCATAAACATAACGACAAATTATAAACTCAACTTTTTGACATTTTTGTGCAATGGGGAGGTTCAACACAAGACTCCAGTGTTAAGCCGAGGTTACATGCCCAATTTAAGCTCTAATAGTATTATTGGAATAAGGTAGATTGTTTTACCTTTTCTTTGACTGTGCGATTCTGCAATTATGTGGTTGACATGGGTTCACATACATATTTTTTACTCAATGACCACTTGGCTTGATAACCAAGTGTTGAGTTCTATTTTATACTCTTCTGAGAGTCATTTTTAAGACCTGATGTAGTAGTGTGTTGGCTGCAAACATTTCCAAGAGAGGATCATCGCTTTTTTTCATTTCTTGATTTATGTTTTTTCTATGTAGATCTTAGTAAAGAAATGGAGTCAGAGGGGCATAGCAGCCACTTGGGATCAGGTTTGTCTCAAGAAAAATCTAGGTTGAGGCTACCATCTGATGTCCCTGCTGTAGAAGAGAGTAAAGGCAATTCCAGAATTTCATATTCTCCAAATAAGCCATTCAAAAGACGAAAAGAGGGGTCATATGAGACCTGTGAGGGATCTAAGCATCCAAAATCAGGGAAATATTTGGCTTTGGATAAGGACAATAGGAGTCAAGAATCTGAGATATCTAAGAAAGATATAGGAGCTGTTCAAAAAGTGAAAACCCCAGAAGATTATGAAATGCATACTGATTGTGAAGCTCGTTTTTGTGAAACTAAGATTATGGATGCTGAGACCACCAGTCCTTTTAGTGTTGCTAGAAAAAATGTGGCTGCAGCCACTCTGATAAGAGATTGCCTTGGTAAAGGGCCTTCTGAGGAAGAAAATAAGCAAATGGACAAGCATTCAGGAGATGATATGCCGAGGATGGCATCCAGGTGTGTTGATACTAGTTTGCTATTTTTTTTCAGTGTCATAAGTAGGGAAATGTTAGCTTACACTGCTTATTGTCTCCTTTGTGGTGGTAAACCTTTCCAACTTTCCAAAGATAATTCCTGAACCAATTCCTACTAACAATTAGGTATTCCAGATCGGCCTCTCCTGCTGGAAGGACTACTAGTTTGCCCCCTGGTGCTGAGATTAAGGATGCAGACAAACGCCCAGCAGTTATCTGTGACTTCTTTACTAAAGGGTGGTGCATTAAAGGGAATTCATGTAGGTTTATTCATTTGAAAGATGATGCGAATAATACTAGCCAACAACCTAAGGAAGATGCAGCTGCTGCAGCTGTGAGAACAGATGCTCAGTCTGATGAAGGTATATAATATTTCTTCTTGTCTTGTCTTCAAGAACCTTCTCTAGACAACATTTCTGATTAGCATCTTTTCTTGTGTCAGGTTTGAAAATTGTTAACTGATAGTTCATTATTACCTTGTTTTCCTGAGCCACTGACTTCTTCTATTAGAAATAATCCTTCACTGTCTTCTGATTTATCTTCAGAAAGGATCCTGGCACAAGAACTGGGAGAAAGCAAAGGAATGCCTCAGTTACAGGAAAATCATAGATTTTCATCACTGCAAAGAGAGAATATTTCTTTGGGAAATAATCCTTCTTCCCAGCGATTTGCTTCAACCCGGAATGATGTTGGGCTTATCTCATCATTTAAGGATGTAGGAAGAGAGGGTTTGAGACAAAATTGGTCTGTTGATGATTATGGAAACCATGTATCATTGTTAAGTGGAGGCAGTTCTCCTATGTTCAGGAACAGCTTACTTCCTGAGTATAGATCTTCTCCAAGCATGTGTCATAATAATTATTCTTCACTGAGTCATCCTTTGAATTCGAGCTTGATAACTTCTGGTCCAACTGGTGGCAATTTTCCATCCCATGTTTCATTTCTGCCTTCTAATTCTTCCTCTTTGAATGCAAGTCCTCTCGGTGCTCAAAAGCTGTTTGAGTGTGATAGACAATGCCATACTTCTAGATCGTCTTTGTTGCTTAAAAGTTCTTCCCCCTTTTCTGGTTCTGAACCAGAAAAACCACTGCTCTCTGCTGATTATAAAACAAAAATATCGTCCAATGATTGGGAACCATCTGTACCTTTTCGACCATCCTTTTTTATTGATCCTACAATTATATCTTCTCCAGGAAGTCAGTATGACCCGCTTCGCGATAGCTTTGATTCATATAAGATAGGAGACGCATCACTTAAAGTTTCTATCTCTAGGACTGTTCTCCCAGACTGCGTTGGTGATAAAAGTTCTGTATCTTCTCAAGGTGGATTCCAGGATAATTTGTTGAACAAGAATTGCCATACACCTGGAAAAGATTCCCAGACAGGGGAAGAAGAGGCAGTGGGGACTTCTGTTGATATGCAAAATGTGACCATGCGCAAAGAAGATGACTCTTCTGTTTCCACTTGCGTAAAAGATATATCAAAGTTTAAAAAACTTGATAAAAGTCATGATATTAGACATCAAAAGGATGGTTCTAGACTCAATAAGGACTCGAGAGCGGAAAGAATGAGGCAAAAAAATGAAATGGATTCAAATGGGGATGTGGAAAAGGAATCAAAAGCAATGAGGCATTTCCGTTCGGGTCTTGTAGATTTTGTTAAAGAATTATTGAAACCAACTTGGCGAGAGGGTAAGCTCACCAAGGATGCTCATAACAGAATAGTCAAAAGAGCAGTTGACAAGGTTCTCCATGCCTTACAGCCCCACCAAATTCCAACCACAATGGAATCAGTTAAGCATTATCTTTCTTCATCCCGGCCAAAAATTGCAAAGCTTATAGAGGTGAGTGTCCTGGGTTTAGGAATTATGTATACTAGGACCTTGCTTCTAAATTTTGAATGCAATTTCACGGCGTCTGACAGCAACTCTTTTAATTGCAGGGATATGTTGATAAATATGGAAAGTCTTGAGATGCCAGCCCATTTTTGTCTTTTGTACAGTTTCGTACTCGTTCTAGCAAATATCCTTCCTGGTCACTTAAGTTCATTGTACTATTGTGATTCCTTGTTGAACTGAAATGATAAAAAGATTTCATCTATGCTTCCAAAGTTTGTGTACAATGGATCTTGTGTTGTGATATTCATCATAGGCATCAGTCCCAGAATGAGCCTGGATGTGAATTTGCATCTTTGAAATTCCATTTTGGCAAATGGGATTTTCAAGTTGCTAAAACTTCTCAACTTGTTGCCAAGAAGCCGGCACAGTGCCCAAGTCCTTTAAGGCCAAACATCAATATGAGCTTTGTAGTTTTTCTATGATATTTTTAAACCTACATTATTCTAAATTTATGGTTCAGGAATTGAGTGACAATAATGCAGCAATTTCAAACATAAGTGATGTTTGCTCTTGTTTACAGTCTTTTTGGGGTTGTCCTGATTTCTAGGGTTGGTTTTGAGATTCCCTGTTGTATGGATGATATATGCCTCTAGCTTTCCCAACGATTTTGTAGTTAACATCAATTGGTTGGTCATGGCGATTTTTCCACAATATTTTAATGTGTCTAGGTCAGTGGGATTGTTGCATTGTGATAAAATATGTTTGATGAGATGGTTTGCTTATCTCTGGTGAAGACAAATACCTCACCAGTGAGGAATGGTATTATTTGGTTGAAGTTTGCTGTAATATCTAGAGGAACACGAAGAGAATATCAAAACCTTCAAGTGAATGGAAGCTATGACCATCATCTTTATAAAAAAATCGATTTTAAGTCCAACAATTGAAGTTGGTAGTATATCTTGAGGTATGAGCAATTGTTAACTTTTGACCAATAAAAACTGCCAAAAACTGAACAATGTGACTTAGTTAACAGTGAAACAAATATTAGACTTCTTTGCAGATTGTGTTGGTAAATGATAGACTGAGATGTAGTAGAGCTTTATAATAATTTAGTGATCGTTTACTCTTCTGTAAGTGCTGAAGTGTCTGGACTTGGGAAAGAAACTTGTCTGCGAGCTTCATTCATTTTATGCTAACTACAATAGCTTGGTTAAAGTCTCATTACAAATAATAACTCTTTGATAAAATGAATCACAAGATAATTTAGTTGTGATTGAAAAAACAGAAAGAAGATTTTTGATTACTAGATCTTGAACTTTTTGTGTTGCATGGTATCATCTTTTGTGGTTGGCTGGTGGGCATGACATTCTCTGCATGGTGAGACAACCAACTCAAAGAGTTTTCGTCCAAATGAACTTGTTGCAGTGTGCTTCTTTTTTGCTTGGTTTCTCACTTTTTTATTTGGTTTATAGCAGGGTCGCTTCTCTGTCTCAGACTGCTTTGCTTGACGTAGAAGTTCCTGTAATTGGAGCTGAGTACTGGAGATTGACATATCATCCTGTGAAGTTGAATTGTTTGCAGAAAGGGAGTTTGATTTCTGATCTTGAATGCATACAAGATCAGTAAAGGAAGGTGAATCAATGAAACTGTTATCTTCTGTAGCGTCAATAGAAATCCTGTTTTGAAGGAGTTTTGCCATTGATGATCAAGTTGCGAAATTCATTTACAGGGTAACAGGGGTTATATGCTGGTAATTTAATGTGAAAGATGGATTTTGTTTTGTTCTAATTTTTGTTTTTTTCCATGTCTCCCTCAGTGGATGCATCTGCTGTATGGGGGATTTACCAACAAAGTAGAAGGAAATCAATAAAGGTGATTGAGAACAGGTAATTGGTAAAATTAGAAAGAATAATTCTTTGATGGTAGAAGTTTGTTAACAAAATGCATTTGGATGATTTCATTTGTATTTTGCTGAATATGATTCCAAAAATGGTTCAAGTGCTGATACTTACGAGATTAACAAGTAAAATTTGGTTGGTACTGTTGTCTCAGTTACATCATGTCATTTTCTTACTGATGAGTGCAGACTGTTAAGTATTGACCATTCTCATGCTTATTAGTTTAGAAGGATTTAGGCTGATAAAGTGAAATAAAAAAACTAATTACTAGAAAAGTAGAGAAATGATCTGTCATGTGAATTTCACTTAATTTGTAAGGAAGCAACTTATTTTTCTTCTGCATTGTTGCCCCCGCCCACACCCCAACCCCTACCCCCCACCCCCCACAACAGCCAAATGGCATATACTGAAAATTGTTACCCAGCTAATCAAATTTCTCAGGATCATCCAAGGACCTCTCAGGTTTAAATTCCAATGGATTATCCCAGAACTCAGGATCTCTATGGAGGGCCCAAACATTCAACGTCACCCTTGTGCTTTTAGTGTATTGTAGCCACTAATTGTGGTAAATTGACTTGACATAATCCTATAATAGAAATTCATACTTTTCAATATAAGATTTTAGTTTCATACCTTATATTTGGAATTCTAACATACCACCAAAATCCAAAACCTTGACTCTCACAATGGGAAGAAGTGATGATGACTCTGATATCGTAAGTTTTAACCCTAGATAATACATGTGGGATGTACAGGATATCCCTGCAAACCAATTAACCTGCACATTAACCTTTTAAGTTGGGAGTCTTTTTAACTTAGAAACAATTCCGAACTTGTCAGTGAGATTCTGTTTCTCTTCCCTCAGCCATTGCTGTGCCAGCACATATTCTTCTTCTTTACCCAAATGGAAAATAATTGAGTCCGTTCCACTGCAGTCCCATTTTTAATTCAAGAACCTCTCAGGATTAAGCGCCAACCGATTTTCTCTCTAATTAATGGACCCTTTGGAAATCTGTGGGCTTCTGGAGTGCGGATTGCACTGGAGAAGCGAATACTGACAAGTCTACCCAGATGTCTATTTCTTGTTTGCGTATGTATCAGTTTAATCAGCAAGTGATAATATAGAGATAAATGATTGTATCCATATACAAACGCATTGACATAAGCTGCTGAATTTGCGGACTGGATAGGGTGGTGGGTGTAAGTCACATTCTCCAATTGAATTTAGTAGTTGCCACTTTGTCGATATCTCGATGCCGTAATAAAAGAGACCCTTCGCTTGGACCCCGTTGTGCAAGTCATAAAAATTGCACATTATAAACTTCTTCCAAACCACCAAGATTTTACAGAATTTCACCTCCCTGTTTCATCTCCCATCAAGAATTTACAGAAAATCTTCCTCCAATAAGCAGGATTTTACAAAAACAGCATCTACCCATTTTCTAAGTCCATACAAACCCGTCAAGGATTTACAACAAAGTGGCTTAGTTCTACCGTGGTGAAGATGGTAAATACATTAACTCTTGAAATGGTTAAAATTAGCCTAAAATCAATAACAAAGTTATCCAGAGACATAATTTACGATTGTGGAGTTAAACTGGTTATACCCGTAAATTAATTTCATAAAGATAGTTTGTTGTTATTTTCGATTGTTAATATTTTTTTAAACATTCGATAAATATGACATTTTTTTTTTAACTATAGTCGTGTAAACCTGGAGTGGTAGTTAAATTAATTTGATAATTACGCTTAATTTGATTCTTAACATTGGCCATAGCTATTTGACTGTGGTGCTGGATATTTGTGGTCTTATCTTTAGGTGACAAAGCATCATGTGCCTTCATGATTATGGGTGGATGAGCTCAAGACAAAGACATCCACTAATGGTAATAATTTACTTGATGCCGCAACAAAAGTTTAACAACTTGATAAATTCATTGTACTGAACGGATTCCATATTATATTCCCACTCCACCCATAAGATTATTTTAAAAAAGGCCAAAGGTCTTTTTCACCCAAATTTTATTTTAATTTAAAAAACATAGGTAAAAATCTAAATATTTACTTATAAATTAATTTTATTAAAGGTAAAGGTAAATACCTCTAGCCTCTAAAATTCTATAAATTTATATAATTTTTTTCTCTGTTAATCTAGAAAATTAATAATTTTTTTATTATTAAATTTAAAAAAATTGCATTTCCCCCTCTCCAAGAGTAAGTTCTTCCATCTTCGATGACCGAATTGCCATTTTCACTATATGTTGGACTTTTCTTCATCTTCTTCTCTCCTGAGTGACGTTTCCACATAACCAATTTCATCAAATGAAGATGAATTAATATTGTCTAACTAACAAATTAGTATCAGAAGAATCTTTTGATGCTATCTATTGACCTGTGTTCGTCCGACCAAAGTGATAAAGGTGACAAATTTTCTTTGTATGATGAAATTTTTTTGGTAAATATCAACAACTAGAGAAGAAGATGGTGATGGCGAGAAATACATCCAATTATCAAAGATGAAAGAAAAAACCCTTGAAAAAAATATTGTTTTTCAAAGTTTAATTTAGAAAAGAAATTGTAAGTTTTTTAAATTAATAATAAAATAATGATTTTATTTTAACTTTAATGGAAACTAATCCATAAATAATGTTTAAAATTTTCAAATGATATTGATATACTTTTGAGAGTTGATTAAAACTTGGGTGGGACACAATGTTTTGCCCTTTGAAAAATTTTCTCACCCTTTTGTCTGACTATTTTTTGGCTCTAACTTGCTGGCTGGAACTTACTAGAGTGTGACCCTAGGGCTTAAAACGACAATTATATCATAATCACATGAGAGATTTATCGCACCAATATAAAAAACCTCGGCTTTAGTGATGATTTCAAATTAAATAAAATTTAATTTAAATTTGTCTTAAATTTAAAATAAATTTATTTAAAATCAAATTTAATTCGTTTGAAATTAAATCTAATTCACTTAATTGGTGATTAGTATTATCTGAGAAGAGAGAAAGATTACAAAAAAAAAAATCATAAAAATAGAAAAAAATACAAAAAATAATAAAAGAATAAAATAAAAGTTATTAAGAAAAAGAAAAATTGATGATTAAATAAACTTTGATAAAATAAGAAGATTCGAATCAGACCAGACACTGATCTGAATTGAGTTAGGATAAATTGTGGTCACGGACAACCATTTTCATTACATTTATATATTTCATATTAATTTCAAAAAATAATTACCTATTAAACAGTCACATAATCCATTATAAAATTTCAGATCAGATATCAACCCAGCTGAAGGGTACTCAGTGGGTTCCACGTTTCAAAATCAGAGCGCTTGACTAATTTTACATGGACCCTATTTTACTCCAAAGAATGCGACAAATTAAGTGACACATGTCAACAGATCCAGCAATGACTCTCTCCAGATCTGGAGTAGATATTATTTCGCGGGTCCCTTCTTTCTCTGTCTTCAACCTTATCCATTTCTTTTCCAAATTCCACTCCACCATTTACTATAGCCACTCACCCATTTTTTATTCTCCCACTGAATATGCAGCAATAAACGATTCTTGGAAATAGTCAATATATTATTGGAAGAATCAATTTTTAATGTAAGAGATATTTAGGTGTCCATGTTTCTATAAAAACCAGAGAGCTAAGCTAATAATATTACTAGCGTTCAAGGAGAGAGGAGAGCTTTAGAGAAAGTAGTGAAGATGCTTCTGGATAAGCTATGGGATGACAGCTTCGGAGGTCCCCACCCTGAACGTGGTCTTGGCAAGCTCAGGAAGATCACCACTCGGCCCTCGAACGTCAAAGGTATACGTATAGAATTAAACTCCACTTACGTTTTTCTAATATTTATAAGCGCTATAGTTTGTTATGTGATGATAACTGAAACGGATCATAGATGGTGAAGGGGAGTCGAGCAAGTTCCAGAGGTCTCTGTCAATGCCGTCAGGTTCAACAACGCCGACGACTCCAGTGACACCAACGACACCGGCGACGGCCCGTAAGGAGAACGTGTGGAGGAGCGTGTTCCACCCAGGTAGCAACCTTGCCACTAAGGGTATTGGTGCTCAGATGTTTGACAAGCCCGTTCATCCCAACTCGCCCACTGTTTATGACTGGTACGTACACAACCCAAGTTTTCATCTTCTTGTATATAATCTGTTAAGTTGGAATAACCGGTGCTCTGTTTGGCTCCCAAGCAAATTATTTATGGTTCAAGTTAGCAGCTTTAACTTTTCCCTTGCTGTATCTGTTTATTCTGACGATATTCAAGTTCATTCTTTTTTTTGTTTAAATAAAGCTTATAATTTTTATTTTCTCGACATGATTCAGTTTAAAAGAAAAGAAAACGTTAAAGTATAGTTCTGATAAAAAAAATTAAACATGAGGCTTAAGTACGTGTTTTTGTATTTGTTTCTCTCGTTCACCGTTTTCTCAGCGACCAAACAAGGGCTAGGAGGAGGGAGGAAAACGTGGCAGTCTGCCTGATGAGCGCGTTGAAATAGATCTTTTCAGTAATTACTCATTTACTCTTTATATTGTATATTATATCAAAAGGATCGACCACAGTCAGTAGCTACTTTTGTGATCCCACAGCTTAGATTTACTTGAGAAGTTTTCTATGATCAATATCAGATGGCTGTGATTTATTTTGATGTGGGTTTGCTAAAAAATCTGATACTGATATGAAAGTTTGGATGTGTGTGATGATTGCAGGATGTACAGTGGGGAGACAAGGAGCAAGAACCATCACTGAGGTGATGATGTGGATGGGGATGGGTTGCCTACTTATGTAAATACGATCTTTTTTTTAATTTTTGGGTTTCTACAAGTGGTGATGTTATTTCAAGGGTAATGTTAATGTGTAACGTGTCCTACGTAGACTGAGGGAGCTGACCGAGGGATGTATGGAGTAGTAGAATAACGGGGACATGTATGATGTTGATAATGTGATGTGGGGTTTTGATGAGCTGTTTTACTTTGTTGTTAGCAAAATAAAATAATTTGCATCTGTGAATGTCGTTCTCGGTTTGATAATCAATCTATTTTTATTTATGTTTGAGTTTATCTTTCTTTTGATAATATGTGGCATACTGCCACGTGTTATGGATAAGGAAGTGCAGAGAACTGTGCGAGGTACAGGGCCCCAGTTAGCTAGGGTTAAAATTAAAAAGGGCTAAATAAAAAAGCCTAAGGGCAATTTTTCGCCTAAATGTTAGTAATCTTCAAATTATTAAAATTTTTAATTAAAATTAGAAGTAAAATTGATATTATATTTTTAAATTATAAAATTTTAATTTTTTTATTAATGTAAAAAATTAATAATATTTTACTATAATTAAACTTGGAAATTTTTCTTTAAAGGTTTTATTTCTAATGACAGTAAGAAATCTGAATGATAATAGAGAAGAAATGACAGTTTTTTTTTTTTTTTTCGAAGGATGGCTTTTTATTATTCAGATTGCGATGTAATCGGGATTGTGTTTAATGGTTGGATTTGAAAGAAAAGCGAAAAGCATTAGTTTTTAGTTGAAATGGTGCGGATCAAAGATGGGAAACAAATAAATTTTTTAAATTTAAAAAATAGAGTGAAGGGTTAACTTTTAAAATCTACAGGAGAAATTAAATTTTAAAAGTTTAAGATTTAAGAATAAAAATATAATTTTATTTTATTTTTAATTAAAAATTTTGACGATAATTAATATATAAATAAATATTTTGATTTAATATCGGTTATAAATATGATTTTAAGATTATGATATCTATAAGAAAAATAATTAATTTTATGAATAAAATTATTATTTAATTAATAATATATTAAAAAATAAAATATTATATATTTTTCTAATAATTTTTTGTAAGATTTAATTTTAAAATTTTATTTTTTTTTTTCTGAGGTTAGTCTTTCTCTTTTTTTGATGTTAGAATGGATGATTTTGCTCTCTTTTTCTTTTTTAACATGTTCTCTTTTATAGTGACTTGTCTTTATTTTGAAACAAAGATAAATTGTTTTTGTTATTTAATAACGATGATTTATACCTTTGTTCAATAATGAAGATAATGTCTTTATCATTGAACGAAAACAAATTATTACGAGAGAAAAATATTGAAAATGTGTCAAAAAAAGAGAGAGAGAGCAAAGTCGTAGATTTTAGCATAAAAAAAAAGGGAAAAAAGAAACTTTAAGAGGGAAATTTAATTTTGAAAAATGGTTAGTTTTTTAAATTTATAAAAAAATAAATAATATTTTATTATTTTAATATATTATTAATTAAATAATAATTTTATTTTAAAATTAACTACTTTTATTATTTTAACTGATTTTTGGTAAAAGTTTAGAGTTTCAGTGGATTAGGTTTGCATAGAGCCTTGGGTTGGGTTGGTGGGAAAATGTCTTTTGGCCATATATATTGCAGCTGCGCTGACCCTGTGGGACCTTTCTCTAAAAAGACCACCTTTTTTATAGCCAAAGGATTATTTTCACCCAAAGTAGGTTGGTTTTTTAAGTTTTTCTTATTAATTTTAAAATTTTTATTTATTTATCTACAACTATTTAAATTTGTTAATTTTAAAGGTAAAATTATTATTTTATATTTAATATTAAAAATAAATTTAAATATATTTTTATTGTTCCCCCTAAATTTAAAAAACTAACTTTTCTTTCTTAAATCAAGTTTAAAAAAATCACATTACCCCCCTAGGGTTTAGTTTCAAAATTCCATCACTTTCTTCAGCATCATCGCTGGTCGTATTTCCCTTTCGACGGTTTTCTTTTCTCTGACGGTCTACTTTAACTCCACCTTAATCCCTTCGGCGTCGAGAGATGTCATTTGAGAAGAGAGATCATTTTCCCAAAGGAAGATGAGTCATCTCGTCTTTGTCTGGAAAGACGATTTCTCTTTCAAGACGATGTCTCTCGGTGTCGGAGGGGGTTGGGGTAGAGTTGAGATAGACCGTCAAAGGAAAGGAGACTTCGGGAGAGAGCGACGACCAACAATGGCGCTAACGAAAGTGATGAAATTTTGAAACTAAACCATAGGGGAGAATGTAATTTTTTCAAACTTGGCTTAGGGGATAAAAATGTTAACTTTTAAACTTATAGAGGGGAAAATGAGATTAAATTTTCAAAGGTTAGAGTTTTGTTAATTTCAACCGATTATGGATGGATAAATGAGATTTTTAAAGTTAATAGAGAAAACTTTAGAAAATCAGCATACTTTAAGTGGAAAATAATCCTTTGGCCTTTTTTATATTTTCTTCTGAGGAATGAGTACATATTTAATAATAGGGGTTAGCTCTAAATTCGAATGCTCTTTTATGGCATCCCAAATTTCTTAATGTTTTGATAAGGCCAAAGGACTATTTCCCACCCAAGGTATACTTTTTCTGCACATTCCCACCCGTTAACTTAAAAAGCCTATTTACCTACCCATATATTGTTAAAAAAAAACGGATTTAAGGGTAAAATCGTTATTTTATCTGTAATATTAAAAATAAATTAAAATTTAATCTTTTTCCCCCCCCTCTAACCCCTAAAAACTAACAATTTCCCCCTAGGCCACGTTTTGAAAAATAGCATTTCCCCCCCTAGGGTTTAGTTTTCAATCCCCGACACTAAATCCGATGCCATCACCGATGATGAAGCCTTTCCGATGCAGCACCATGCTCCGACGACCTTTCTTCTCTCCTCTGAAAAGCCGATCGGCCCATATCTAGCGTCGTCTTCGCCTAAAAGGTTGAAGAGCTTCGTCAAGAGACAAAACTCTTCTTCTTCCCAGATAAAGACGACGACCTCATCTCCACCTGGGAAAAAGAGATAAAATTTTAAGGGTTTAGGGGGGAAAAAGAAATAAAATTTTAAAAGGTAAGAGTTCCGTTAAATTTAACTGCTCATGGGTAAATATTTGATATTTTTAAAGTTAAATGGGGGAAACTTAAGAATGCATCATACCTTGGGTGGGAAATAGTCCTTTGGCCTTTTGATAATAATAATCACATGCAAGATTTATTAGTCACTGATCCTGAATTAAGGCTTTGTTCATGGGGATTTAAAGGCATCTTTAGTGTCGATAGTTCCGATTCTTTTTAACGGCACTTCCAGTAGCTACATGTGGATGTAAGAAGTTCCTCTTTTATGGATGAAGCTGTGTTGGATAATTCCAAAGTTTCAGAACAAATGGTTAATAATACAATGGCTCTTCTTACAGAAGAAGAACAGGCCCTCAGTTAATCGGAAGGGGACTTCTATGGAAGTCGATTATAGTACAGTCTCATGTTCAGGCATCAGCTAAAGCAGATTCAACTTGCCTCTTCATAAAATGGCAAAGCAGGAACAACGAATTTAAAGCACAGTGTGTAGATATAAACAATTACAATCACCGAGTAGGAAATTGAAGTAAAAATATATATGTATGATATTACATCAGTTACAATAACCCACTTGGATGACAACACCGATAATTTCTTACTTCTGAAACAATCTATGTGTACCTTTAATTATCTAAAACCCCTCTTACTTATTATATAACAAGACTAATTACTTTGGAGCAACTGAAAACTACCTGTGATCACTGATTTAAGTGTGTATATATATAAAAAAAAATCCTTTGCTTTCTAAAAACACCATTAACAGCTACTTCTTGATGACAAATCCAGCAACAATGTCTGTCAGTCACCACTTTCAGGTCAACAAATTTTTCTGATACGCCAGAAGCTGAGAAAAGCATGTAGAATAAAGGAATAGTTTAATATTCAACTATGAAACAATGACTATGATGGAGTAACACTACCATATCTGCATGTTCTGTTGTGTGTAAGTTGAAGATTTGAATTGTATGCATAAAACTGCGAACTGGAGTTAATGTGCAAGAGAGCTCACCAGTTGGCCTTGGCTGAAATTTTGTGTTTTCAGGCCTGCCAAAGTTTCTTGCTCGTCTAAAACTTGCAGCTTATCTTTGCCCAGATCTATCACACTAGGGTTAGAACTTGGAGAGTTTGCAGAGGCTGGAAGGTTGGGTTTGGTGTGCAATTCTTTTACTAGATATAGTTCGATTTCATTGGCCTGCTGTGCAGTGTGGAGAGCAACATACTGCCACAAACAGGGTATTAAACGTCAATTTCAGTAGCAAAGCCAAAATGATTTCAAAATTTAAAAAGGTTTTGTCAAATAGAAAATGAAGCTTAGGATAGAAGAAGTACCACCTGACACAAGTGCCTCACCGACAATGTAGGCCTGCAGCACAGGTATGGCTGTTGCAAACTTGGGATTCTTTGTTCATCAAAAGAAACAAGCATGAGGTGGATATCCAACTGAAAAAAAAATGGTCATTGACAAATCATGCTGGTAAAGAAAACATGAGAATCTATGAAAAAACCATGATAATCTGATGATCTCATGACACAGCAATCATTAAGAAGCTGCCAACAGTATGCCCATTGATGACAAAATCAATTTTGGACTCAGTGTGGTTAATAGCATGTATCAATTTAAAGCAACAAATAAGAAAGATTTCTAATCATATTAATCGCACTATCAACAAAAAGTCAATCTTACCTGGTCATCTTTTTGCTCCAGATTCCGGAAATAATCAACTATTTTAGAGAGGCGGCTGTTCCTGGTATTCTTACCATTGCTACCATTCACATTGCCATGCCGTGTGTGAGACCGCATGCCACCTTTGCCCCAGGCAAGCCTTTCTGAAGGGCCAATGAGTCCAGCAGATGCACATATCGATTCTCTAGTGACTTCAGAGTCAATTTCATCACCACCTCCATCAGCACTACCAGCAGCTGAAGATTGAGAAAACCGAGCTCCAAGCCATCTCTTGGCTCTCTTTAGTCTAACTTCTGTTGAGCGTTCATCAGCAGAAGACGAATTATTGCCTGCATCCCCGTTTGCATCTTCATTATCATCAGATCCCTGAAGTTCATTTGTTCGATAATTTCTCCTCCTCCCCAGAGGAGTATCTCGATAACGACTGTTTGGTCTCCTCACAAATGCAGCAGCTGAGGGTTTAGTAGTCCGTTTCCGGCCAAGAGCTTCTGTTTGCCGCTGGAAAGTTTGTGCAATGGAAGCTTGGATCTATTTGAAGAAACTAAAAATTTAATAGCTTCAAGCAATAACAAGAGAGTGAAGGAAGACATCTATATAATTGCATTATGAATACATACCAAAAAAGGGAGAAGGACTATTTCCCACCTATGTTTTGATGCATTTTCAAATTGGAACCCACGGCAGATGAAAATCCAGTTTTCCCACCCGTGACCAAACTGCCGTCCAATTTTTCAGTTAGAGACAGGGGCAAAATCGTCATTTGCTATTTAAAACCTTAAAACTTTTAAATATTACCGTTTCCCCCCTCCAGGTTTTAAAAAGTAATAACTAACCCATCCTCAAAGTTTGAAAAGTTTAATTTCACCCCCTAGGGTTTGCTTCCTTCTCCGGCCACCACCGACGGCCGCTGCAATCGATCGATGGGAGATCTCCGACTACAAAGGACGACGAAGGACGACCCTTCGTCGCCCAAATCTGGACGACGAAGCGTCGTCCAGATCTGGAAGAACAGACGAAGGACGACGCTTCGTCGTCCTTCGTCGTAGCGTCTGGACGACGCGACGAGCGACGAAGGACGACGAAGAGTCGTCCTTCGTCGTCTGGGTGGAGCGACGAAGCGTGCGACGAAGAGATCTCTGTCTCTTCGTCGCATTGTGCGACGAAGAGATCTCCGTCTCTTCGTCGCACCGTGCACCAGGAGAAGGAGATCTCCATCTCTTCCTTCTTCGGCCACCACCGTCGTCGCACCAGCAGTAGGAGGAGGCAGGTGACTACGCCGGAGACGACGTCGGGAGATGAAGTTGAAAATGGGGGTGAAACTGCTAGTTTTGAAAGTTATGGGGGGCGGCTGTTTTTTGAAAAATTTGGAAACCCTAGGTTTGGGGGTGAAAATGTTAGTTTTCAAAGTTTAAAAACTTTAGGTTGGGGGTGAAATGTTAGTTTATAAAACCTAAGGGGGGTGAAAGAAACCCTCACAACAATTTTGGGATGAATTTGCAGAAGGGCATTTTTGTCATTTCATCTAACAAGGGTAAAATAGACATTTTACCCTTATGCAAACAGAAATCATCCATTTTAACAGCTCACGGGTGGGAAAACTGGATTTTCATCTGCCGTGGGTGCCAATTTGAGAATGCATCAAAACATGGGTGGGAAATAGTCCTTCTCCCACCAAAAAACCTAAAACCAGATGGTTGAAATATGGTGCAAGATACTTCATTGTGTTTTAAATTTGACACATGGATAACCAAAGGGTTTACATACAACAATGAAGGCATGCATTGTTCAAATAACAATTTTATAAATCTTAAAGTTTAAATGTCAGTCGGTGGATTCAATCTACAGGACAAATAATCACTTAAGCATTTCACCTGTTCTGCTCTCTTTAGAGAAATGACTGCTATTCCTTAGATAATGCATAAAGAACCAAAAGGAAAAGAAAAGTGGCATATAATCACAAAAGAAAAATAGAATGCACATCACTTTTGAGCTTTCACAAGCATTCAAAAGGAACAAAAGGAAAACACTAACTCTGCCTATAAGCATAATCAAACTGGCAATATCTCACCTGTTTGTTGCGAGTTGTCTCCTCTTCTTGGAAAGCCAATTCCTAAACGAAGTATTCAAGATGAAACCTTGAGTTTCAACCAAATAAGGTTCAAGTTAATATTTTGAAATACAATAAATAAATTAATATATACCTCTTCCTCATACTTGTCAATATTTGGATACAAAGCCGCAATTAAGGCATCATAGTTTAGATCATCTCTCAAAGAGCGACGACTAGCACAATGTGTGCGGCAGGAAGGACATTCATTGTTCCTGCAATGAATTTCTATTAACATTTTCAATAAAATAAAATTTTTTTAGGCTTCACATTTGAACTTGACTAAGTAAGATCACCTCAAACAAAACTGGCAGGGATTTGTAAACACTCAGTGTTTCAGAAAATGAATAAAGAGAAGGTGAATACTTTAACCATACCCCATTCTCATAGCTTTGTCAATGCATTCCCTGCAGAAACGATGCAAGCATTCCATAACTGTCCGCGTTTTGCGAATGATACCTAGACACAAAAAATGGTAAATCAATAATTTTCTACAATTCAAACTTATTCATCAATCCTAAGAAACAAAAGATCTCGTGTCACTTATACAAATTAGCTGAAGAACTAAAAAGCTCTTAATCACCTCAATCACAATAATAATCAGTATCCTTTTAGATAGTTAATGAACTATTCAAATAGATCCGTAATTTAATCGGCTGCTATAATAACAATTAAGATGTCAAATTTTGGTTTTTAAGTCACGTTACGCTGTTTCACTTGATTTGCTTGCAAAACTTAAAGCGGGCTAAAATAAATAATCTGTTAAAGAATCATGAATAAGTGCAAGAAAATAACATTCAAGTTTGAAATGGCTAATTGTCTTGTACCTAAATAAAGACGGACAAGAGAAGAATGTGAATTTCTAAAGAATTTTAAATTGGGAAATGGAAGTGCTAATCATGAATAAGAAGAGCAAAGATATGAAAGATTTTACCTATAAAAGTACTTATAACTGTTGAGCAAAGATCTTTTTGGCGTGCTTGAGCAGAAAATTATTATTAAATTATCACCTCACCAGAAGATTATGCTATTAGCTAGTTAACTAAATGCCTAATTTATTAGACTCATCATGTGTAACAAGAATCCAATTTTAAAGTCAATTGATTCAAAGACTGTCAAGCAAAGAAAACAAAATCATGAGATTTGAATGAGTGAATTGAAATACATGCGACATCAAACTTGAGAATTTGAGCTCTATCATTATGTTAAGTAACCATTTGACCAAACAACTCGAGCTATTAGGGAAGAGTCTAAATATGAATAATTTTAATACCTTAGTCCAATAAATTCTAACAACACTCTCTCATATAATTGTTCAAAATATCTGAATACTTTTGAACAATTATATAAGAGATTGCAGCAACCCACAACTTCATATTAGGTACAAATGGCAAATACTATAAATCCACATGAAGACTATGTATAGATTTGTAAATGGAACTGCTAATCAGTGGGTTATATAACATTCAATGAATACTTTACCTATGTCAAGAAAACTACACACTCTTGCAAAGACCAACACTGATCAGTATCTAATCCAAGTACGACCCATTCAAAACCATGAGGGAAACTATATAGAAACTTTTCTTGTTTCAATTAATCATCTCCTCTGGTTGATGGGAAATGATAAAAACTCTTCAGTTATGAAAAACAAATGTAGAGGTACAACTCAGCAAGCTGAAGGTGCAAGTTAAATTTAAGATTTTCATTAAAATGGCAACACCACCAGGTGACAAGTCCAGAGATCTCCAGTGTATCTGACAGCTGAAGCTTATGGCTCATAAAATGCTTCTAAATGACTCAAACTAATCAGCTCATTTGGCTTCTAAAGAGTCACCAGATACAAAAGACCCATGTTGTATGTCTCAGTGATGAGCCACCCTAAAAGCACATTTATGTAATTTGTATGCAACAGAAAGATGAAAACATAACAATATATCATTATAGCAAAGTTAAAATAACATTCGTTGGTAGAATATTGAAGTCCTAAAAGAATCCAAACTTAAAATATAAAGCCTAGGAGCACACCCAAAGATCAAAATTTTCATAGAATATATAGACAGTGAACATAGTTAATAAAGCATCCCAGAATCTTACCCAAACAAATAGGACATTGCACTTCCTTGCGTATATCAGACAACTTTACTAGGACAAACCTGAAAAGAAACACCAATGCAAGCATATTAGCATATCAGGGACTGACAAGTAACTTATAGTTTCAACAATGTAACTATCTCTTTTCTTATCATACATAATTTTGTGTTCTAGAACTTATTAGTAGTTACATGAATTAGACAAGATTCTATGAGTCAAGTGATTGAATAAGGCACATGCTTTGTAGAAAAAAATAGTTTGAACCTTCATCTGGTCTGACTGAACATCATAATACTTACACACAGGCAAATGTAATCATCATATGGAGATATCATGAAAAATTATGTCAACAACAAACTTGGTTGCTACTAATTCCTCTAAGTGTGTCTAGTCACATAAAACACGAAAGTAGCCACTCTTGGACTTACAAAAACCTTCCAAAGTAAACACAACAAATGGGATCAATAAACAATGACAAAGCGACAATGGATACATAGATCATGTTGCACATTTCCCATTAAAACATGGAAATACAAGTTCGAAACAGAGTTTACACTATAAATTTGACAGCAATGTGGTCCTTATAATCAATCTAACAAGAAAGTCGTTTGAATTTCCAGTAATTAGAGCCTCCAACAGCCATAGTGTAAGAAGGCAAGCTCCCCTCCTTTACAAAAGGGAATTTTAAACCCCTAATTTGACCAATCTTCACAAGCATCAGGCTTCATAACAAAGAAACATGTGGCTTAAATTGACCAGGTGAAACATCAGTGGCACCCATTAAAAAATACCATAAGAAACCCAAAGTCTGACTTTCTAAAAGATCAAACGCATTCTCTTTCAAGTATCATAACAGAGATCATCTACAACAAATTCTGCATCAGCATCTAGAGAAGTACTTAATGAAAAGATTTAATAAATTGATCATATATTCACATTCTCCTCAACCGATCAACACCATCATTCGACATTAAGCGTGACACTGCTGCAGATTAAATGGTTTACAGAGAAAAATTTTAAAGTTGTTAAAACAGCCTATTAGTGCTTTGATTTAGACTTCCAACTTTCCAGTCATAAAGGCTCATGATTCTCACATACATGAAGTGTGAATAGAAAAAGGTACTGGACTCTGGAAGGCAACTAAGACTGTACAAAAAACACTTAATTACAACATGCAAAATATCAATTGCCACCATAGAGCATTAAATGCAAAGAGGCAAAGTAAGAATGTTTATCAATCTTTTGGTTGATCTTGCTGCTTAGTGGTCGACATAATGGCTATGCATCAAAATGAAACTGTTTTACCACTAGAGTCATCTGGGGCTTTCGAGAAAACTAATACGGACTACAGTAACGTTCCGATGGATCTTTGAGACACACAAGCCAACACTGTGGCCCATGAATCAACACAGCACACAGCATTATCACCATGGCATCTCGATTGACTAAAACAACAACAGAATTGTCTTCCACCCAGTAAAATGCATTACCAAACCAAGCTTCAATCGATGTACGAGGTGTTACCCACACCTCAAACGCAACCCAGCCGTTACACTGCCACAACACTTCTAATCAACTACCCATGCAAAATTTAACCGCTAAGTAGAAGCTACATAACCAATCACAACAAAAACTTTTACGCATACTATCACGTTCAACACAAAATCCAAACTTTGCTCTTTCAACGAGTAGAAGCTAGCGCAAAACAGAACCTCAAATTATAGCCCACGAAACCCATATCGAAGTTCGTTGAACGTAGTCATAAATGAAAGAAACAGAAACACAGAACATGCAGATCGCGCAATCAAGCTCAAAAACGAGTAAAACTAACGAAACAAACAAAGAAACAAACAAACTCACTCGTCTTTTTCCTCGTTACCAGACGAACAGCTTCGATCAGATTCTGATAATACAAAACGGGAAGAAAATTATAAAATACTTTTTCCTTAAGAATAACAATGACAATAACATAATCACACAATACGTACCGTTACCATCCACATCAGCATCAGCAGCAGCTGCTCCTGCAGCACTAGCTTCATCATGGTGGTGGTTGTTGGAGTGGTGGCGTGGCGAGGAATCATGAGCGTCGTCGGGAGGGAGAACGGAGGAGTTATCGTAGGAACGCTTCTGAGCTGGCATTGTGAGTAAGCGTTGCAGTGGGTGTATTTGAAAAATCTTAAATGTGAGAATCTTTATATGTAGAAAAGTGAAGAAAAGGATCGTTGGTGATTTGTGTAGGGGAGAAAGGCAGCGCGAAGGAAGAATATAGCTTGACCTGTGCAGAGAGAAAGAGGCGGATGGGTTGAGGGAGGTTAAGGCTCGTGCTTCTCTTACCGAATTTGTATTTATTACTTATGTTTGTGTATAACTCTGTACATTTATACAGTATAACACACCTGTATTTGTACGGAACTCTATATTAGTTTGGGTTGGTTAATTATTCATTTAATAACATAACAATATATTATTAAAATTATATATATTTTTAAATATATAATAAAATATATTATTATATTATTATATAATTAAATAATTTTAAATTAAAAATAAAATAATATTCGGATTATATTATTGCCATATTTAATACTTTAATCACAAGGTCTTGACACTTACTATTAAGTATTGGAAGTGCTTTGTGCCTTTTATTGTTTCTAAATAAGTTTGGAAGGGGCCTGAGGTCCCCTTGATAATAGATTAGCATTGATATTTGTAATATGATAAGTAAATATAACGCTTAATTGTCCCTTTGTTATTTATTTAAGGCATAAGGGCTTATTCTAATTCAAAGTTTATTATTTTTCTAAATTAGTATCTATTAATTATTGAAAATGTAAATGCTTATTTATAAATGATTAAAATTAATGAAACTAATTAAATTTTAAGATAAAAATTATTATTTAATTTATAATATATTAAAAATAATAAAATTAATCTTACAGGTGTTTGGTTTGAATAATATTTTATTATCAAAATAAAGAAATTAGTTTAAAGATAGATTATTTAAAAGATTATTGGGTATAAATAATTATTATGTTTGATAAAAATTTATAACTATAAATAATTATTGTGTTTGATCAAAGGTAATAAAAAAATATTAGTAAATAATTTACTTAAATGTCCTTAAATATAATTATTTTAAAATATTTTTTATATTATCTATTATATTAATTAAAAATAAATTTATTTTTCTCTCACAAAATTAATAAATAATAATAATATAATTATAATAAAATCAAAATTACTTTAATAATCTTTTAATATATGTGATGTATTAGTAATAAAAAATTATCATAATTTTTTATTACTAATAAATTAAATAAAATAATAAAAGATAAATTTATAAGGTAATCGTTAAATCTTGAAACCAAACGGCCTTTTGGATATTTTTATTATTTGTTTTGGAATTTTATTATATCTGCTGGGTTTTCTTGTTAGTACCCCACCACATCTAGATGACGAACGAAACGCCGTCGTTTCTCTTGGCTACTTCGTTAGCCGTTCAGCTAGTATTTGGTTTATTTTTCCAAAACGACCGACTCGATCTCATTTCAATCCAAAATACTTACTATCAGTAAGTCACAGCAGCAGAAAACCTCTAAACCGCGGCCAAATCCTCATGGGTTTCTCAGAAATGGCTGAATTTTCGCGGAACTTCGGTGTCTTGGTCAGAGTTCAAGGCCCTGTAAGTTCCGTATATACTTAATATGTTCCTTTTTTTTTATATATATTTTCTAACCTGTCCCTGAATAATCCATCTCTTTTTCTTTCATACAACTGTAGGACCCTAAAGGTTTAAAGATGCGAAACCACGCTTTCCATCAATTCAAGTAATTTGACTTATTTTGATTTGATTTTAATTTAATTTCTTTTTTCGTTTTTGTGTTGACTGCTTTCTTGGTGTGTAATGTGTTCTAGTTCCGGAAAAACGACACTTTCAGCTTCTGGGATGTTACTGCCTAATAACATCTACCATGTTGACGTGGCCGAACGTAATTGGGGTGTCCGTGGATTGGTCGTGACTGCTGCTTCTGTTGTTGAGCCTTTTTTGACTATGCAACAGAGAGAGCAGAATGTTTTTGAGGTCAAAATTCTATCATTTTGGTTCTAGCTCAGGCTTGCTTGATAACATTTGTTAGTTTTAGAATAATTGTAGGCGCTTATTGTTTATTGCAGGGCCGTCCAGAGTTGATTTTGGGTGCTCAGGTTGATGTTATGCTGGAGGTATAAGATGATATGTAATTGTTTTATTTAGTTGAAGTTGGTAATATTTTTTAAAGTAGATTTATAGAATTGTATATGATGTGTTAATTGCTTTTATCTATAGGGCACATTGGGGTTGGAGATAGAACATGAGGGTCTGCATAAAGGAGTTACCGGATGGGTTAGTGCACAAGTTATAATGTTGGTGAGTGTTCAAATTACCTGCATATTTTTAGTTGAAAGTTCAAGAGCCTTATAATTTGGGTCTTAATTGTTTGTTGATTTGATATCAGCTGTATTTTCTCACTTTTCTTTGGCAACAAATGGGAGTTTTAAAACATTGTGAGATTAATTGATATGATTATCATAGTTTCTTAGGTGCATATTCAGTTGGGGGTTTAGAGAATGGAAATAGCCATTTGGTGGATGATAAATTCAAAGTTTCAAGTTGTGGCACTTGTGATATAATACTACTGAATAATACCATTCACCTTTGGTGATACTTCCAATATATGTGATGAGCTCATATTGATTATGACTGTGATTTGAGGCTTCATTTTTTTATGTGGAATATGATTAAGCAATATGAATCTCAAAATTACCTGAAATATAAGTTATTCTATGCTACCATTAGTTGTGATGTACTTCAAATTAAATTATATTATCACATTAAATGCTTATAATTATCTGTGGCTTTGGAGATAATAATTAACGTTTTGTTGAGCTTTTGTTGTTCCTTAAATTTATTACACTTGGCAAAATAAAATTGCATGTAATATGCTTTTGATGTTGGGGATCAATGCAATGTGAAGGTTGACATTCCTGTATCTTCCCTTGCTCTTCGATCACTTATTGAAGCTTCTTCAGGCTCACCGGAGCACCGATGGGAGATTGGTTGGTCCCTAGCTTCACACGATAATGGTTCTCAGCCCTTGATGGATGTTATTATAACTCAGGTTAGTATCGTGTGAGGTTGTTAAAATTCCTTGCTTGTGCCTATGTTAGATTAACTTTTGGAATTTTTGTCTTGAATATGTCTTTTGTATCGGTATTTTATATTAGAGTTGATATGAACTAGAATAAATTTCTACAAGGTTGTATACATATAATAATTTAAAGTCTTCTGCCATAAGTTATATTCCTGTTTGAAGTATTAGATTGAAGCTAGCTGCATTGAGTTATTTGAGTGGTAAGTTGTCAAATATGTGTTTTCTTTTCTTCAAATTATTACTGCATATTCCTTATTTAGGGGCCCGCGTCTTTATGAAATGATTTGGTTTGAACAAATAATTGAATAGTATTTTTCATATCTTATGTCATTTAGAACACTTTCTTTGAATCACTGCTTTCTTTTGAGAACGTTAATCCTAAGGAAAAAAGAAAGGAATATGGGTTCCCATTCAAACTTAATCTTTTCATGTCATTATGTTTATTCCAATGGCATGTAATGGTGATTTTAACTAGACTTTTCAGGTTGAGCATGATAGCAAACCATTAGATGAAAGTCTTAGGCATCTGCCACTTGAGGAATCAAGTGATCAAAGTCTTTTGGGCAAGTCAACTACAAGAATTGCTATCCTTGGAGTTTCCTCATATTTGAAGGTATGTTTTGCTGTTAGCTCTTTCCTTTCTTATTAATATGATTTTGGATAACCTATTATAACAAATGAAATTCCACTAGATTTTCTTCTGGTACATTCATATGTACACATACATTCTTGAGGTATATATTAATTTTGAAAGCTTTTATGAATTAGGATCTACCAAACATTGCCATATTGCCCTCAAGTAAAAGGGGGAATTTCCTTCTAGCCGTGGGCTCTCCATTTGGTGTCCTCTCACCCATGCATTTCTTTAATAGGTAAGGTCCCTTCATTCTTAAGTTTTTATTTTGGTTTGGTTCTTGAAACTTTTACATTGTGGAACACCTTTCTATTGTTATATCTCTCTCTAAATATGGCTGAAAATTCTTTTGATTTTCACTATTTAATTCTTTAGCTGTTTGAACCAGCATATCCATGGGAACTGTTGCCAACTGCTATCCTCCTGGATCATCCATGCAATCATTGCTGATGGCAGACATTCGGTGTCTTCCTGGTGTGAGCATTTCTCTGTTACGTTTTTGTGGTCATTTGTTGCCATTCAGATTTTGATTTTAGATTTCACTAAATTTATCAGGAATGGAAGGTGGTCCAGTTTTTGGTGAACATGCACAGTTGGTTGGTATCTTGAACAGGCCATTAAGGCAAAAGAATGGCGGTGCTGAAATTCAGGTACTCTGCAACAAAAATTTCAGCTATTGTTAAATTATCTCAAGGTTATTGTATCATACACAACTGTAGTCTTGGGTAACAGCTGGTGATTCCGTGGGAAGCCATTGCAACTGCTTGCAGTGACTTGCTGCAGAAGGAGCCTCAAAATGCAGAAAAAGAGTTCCATATTAACAAGGGAAACTTAAATGCTGTAGGGAACTCATCATTTTATAGCCACCATGACTCCAATGGGTCATACTATAAGTATGGGCATTGTTCTTCTTGTTTCCCATCTCCACTACCTGTTCAGAAGGCAATGGCGTCTGTTTGTCTTATTACAACTGACGATGGTGTTTGGGCATCTGGTGTTCTGCTCAATGATCAAGGCTTGATACTGACAAATGCTCACTTGTTAGAACCATGGAGATTTGGGAAAACAACTGTAAGTGGTGGGAAATATGGAAATCAATCTATGGAATTTATCTTTGCATCTGAAGAGCCTGCAGCAATCACAGCAAAATTGGTGGATTCTTCTGTTGATCAAAGTAGACCATATAATTTGAGTTCGTTTTTCAAAGGCCATAGAAACATACGTGTCCGTCTGGACCATGGGGAGCCTTGGATTTGGTGTGATGCTAAAGTAGTATATGTTTGTAAGGGGCCTTTGGATGTTGCCTTATTGCAGCTTGAATATGTTCCTGATCAGCTTTGCCCTATAGTTGCAGATTTTGCTCACCTGTCTGTAGGATCAACTACATATGTCATTGGACATGGATTATTTGGACCACGATGTGGTGAGGCCTAACTTTGTCATTTCTCTGTTTTCAGTGCTGTTGACTGTGATACTTTTATAAGCCCTTTCTGCTTTCTTGTGCATGTGATAAATTAAGATTGGCAAGTGTAAGTTATTTCATGTATAGCATGCCATCCTTAAGCCTAGAAAATTATAACTATGAATCTTGTTGTGGTTCATGAGATTCTCAACTTGCTTGGTCTAAAGACTATACTATCTGTAAGTTTTACTGTTTAATTTGTGACATTTGCCAATCCAAAAAAGAGGATGTTTCAGAATGACTAACCACATTATTCACACTTCTGCATATACTGTTTAATATGTGACATTACCTATGCAATGCAGTAGAAGGATTCATTCCATGACGATTTATTTCCTTATCATGTTTTATATTTGCAATTTTTTACAGAGTAAAAAATCAGAGTATCTGGTAGATTCCAAATATTATCTTTAAATTAGTTGCATTTCTGCTTTGAATTTTGCAGGCCTTTCTGCTTCTGTTTGTTGTGGGGTGGTAGCAAAAGTTGTCAAAGTAAAGTCACCCCCTTACTGTCAATCTATTCTTCAAGGGGATTCAGGGTGTCCAGTAATGCTTGAAACAACTGCTGCTGTTCATCCAGGTGGCAGTGGTGGTGCAGTTGTTAATTTGGATGGTCATATGATCGGACTTGTTACAAGGTACTGTGAGTTAGATTGTACAAAAGGAATTTGTTTAGGTTGCCAAGTTGTTTCACTTGGTTAACATTATGGTTGTCATCACTTCTAGACCATCATATCAATTCCCGTCCATCGTTATCACTGATGTGAAGTTTTAATTGAGAGATTCCAGACTACATTTTAAGAGCTTTCACAATACTCAATATGAAACACATGCTGTTTGCCTGTAGATATGAAATTTTGTGTCAACTGAAAACAATAATGTCATTCTTGCAATATCTCAAACTTATGTTGGTCAAATTGTTTTCCTTCATTATGAACTTTGACAAGTAAATTTTAAAAAGATTTATTTTGTTGGTTAATAAATTTTCGGTGCTTGCATATTGAACTTATCTAATGGGATGTATACAGTAATGCAAGGCATAGTGGAGGGACAGTTATACCACATCTGAACTTCAGCATTCCATGTGCAGTGTTGACTCCTATCTTTGAGTTTTCAAGAGGTTAGGCCTTGATACTTTTTTAGTGATGACATTTTCACTGTTGAAAGTTATGTTAATAACCAATAAGAGAAATTTGTGCAGTTATATTAAGCCTTGATCCCAGTCGTGTCGTGTTTTCTTAATATTTCTGTGCCACTGCACCAAAACAAATAATTTGGAAATAATATTTGATTAAAGTCTATGTATTCTCACTATATATAGATAATACGGCATTGCAGAGATACAACACATTTCAAATTGATACTTAAAAACTAGATTAATCACATACATTCCATGTGTTTGTCCTGAAATTGATGATTTTATGGCTGAAGGTGGGGAGATGCTTGTGAATCTTATGGGTCTTCTTTTTCTTGTACAGATATGCAGGATCTTTCGCTTCTGAAAAAACTCGACCAACCAAATGAACACCTTGCTTCAGTCTGGGCACTGATGCCACCGTTATCTCCGAAGCCAGATCCTGCTTTACCTCATCTGCCGCAGTCACTATTGGAAGCCAACAAAGACGGGAAAGGTTCACGTTTTGCCAAATTCATTGCTGAACGTCAAGAGGTTCTAAAAGGGTCACCTCACATGGGCAAGGTAGAAAAAAATGCTAGTGAGATTTCCCGTAGTAAGTTATGACTAACTGGCATCAATGTTGTACCTAAAAAGGAATATATAATCAGAATCTGATTTCATAGTCCAATGTAATGGTGAGTTTCACTTTGCCTGATACTGTTCCGAGAATTTCAGTTTCTTTCTGGGAATGGATATTTGTGGCTCTATCAGTTTTGAGATACATGTGACAGGGAGGTTGTGTTCAAAACAATAGTGTTTTGTTGTACTATGTATCACTGTGAGAGCAATATTTGTATAATAGAGCTTTAGATGGATATGAAATTCTTTCATTCTTGCCCCATAAAATTTTGCCAATGACAATAACTCCATAGCCAAGAATACTTACCCAGTTATCTATTGTTGTTGAGTCTGTGACAGAAATCATATACTAATAATCTGTTAAATTCAAGGTCCCTTTGTTCTGTCAATTTTTGTTGGCTTGTAAACGGGGAAGTGAACAAGTATAAATTTTATTCAGTAAGGTTATGTACATTCAGTTTTGAGTATTCAATTAGATTTTCAAATGATATATTATTAGTATTATTTTATTGCACATTATCTCTATACTTGAACAATAAAGCTATGTATACGAATTTTTAGTATATAATTTGGGTATGGGAATAATATATTATTATGTGATTAAATAATTTTAAATTAAAGATAAATAATATTCAATCACATGATAACATATTATTTATGTATTTAAATTATGTATAAAAAATATATGTATAAAATATTTGTTCATCTCTAAATAAGTGTTCAAAAAGCTTGACAAATTGTCAAGTGTGACGACAACTTTGAACTTGACATATACGAAAGGCCAAAGGACTATTTCACCCTCAAGTTTAAGTGTTATCCCAAAGTCACATCAATGAGTTTTGAAAAACTCAAAATCTCATTCATCTGTTAAAAATCATAGTTATGGTTAAGGGTAAAATAGTTATTTAATAAAAAATTTTAAAAATCTAAAATTTTGTTACGTTTCCTCCCCTTAAGTTGAAAATCTCATAACTCAATCCTCACCTGAAGTTTGAAAAATCAAAATTTTTCCTCTAGGGTTTGCAAATCACACTCGGAGTCATCGAAGATGGTCATCTCCGGTGGTGTTGGCTCTCCATTTGGGCTCAACTCTCTCTGTCAATCACTTTCTAATCACTGACATAGGCTATGTCCTTCGACGAAGAAGAAATCGTCTTCGTCAGAGTGTCTTCATCTCGGACGAAGACAATTTCGTCTGAGACCTTCAACGGTTGTCTTCATCGAAGACGAAGACCACGGTTGATGGTCTTAGATGGCTACATCGTTTCTGTTTGAGACCTTCGACGATCATCTTTATCTCCGACGAAGACGAAATCTTCTTCATCTTAGACGAAGACGATTTCATCTTCGTCGGAGGAAATAGCTTACGTCGATAGTTGGGAAGTGATCGGTAGGAAGAGTTGAGTTGGGAGGGAGAGCCAATGTCACTAAAGACAACCATCTCCGACTTTGACTTTGATTTACAAAACCTAAAGGGGAAATTTTGATTTTTCAAACTTCAGGTGGAGGAAAATTGTGAGATTTTCAAACGGAGGGGGGTCAAAGAATACAACTTTAGTTTTTTTGTTAAAAGACGATTTTATCCTTAATTCTAATTGAGATTTTTAATGGATGAATAAGATTTTGAGTTTTTCAAACATTGCAAGTGTGTCTTTGCCATAACACTTAAACTTGGGTGGGACATAGTCATTTGGCCTATGCGAAATTGCCCAATTTATATAGCAATTTGACATTGATAAGATTCATTGAGTACCCAGAATCAACGCAAAAGATGCTTGCTTTTTACATTGAAATAATTCTTAATCACTAAATTTAGTTAATTTATTTAAAAAAATTCAAACTTTTGATCAATATGATAAAGTACATTGATCTAATTTAAAAAATAAGGGCAGCGTAGTTTATTTTAGGCCAAACGACTGTTTCCCACCCAAGGTTTGATGTTTTCTCAAGTTTTCATCTTTTAACTATGGAAATACCAAACACCCACTCATGACCGGTTAGATTTAACAAAACCCTAACGATGATAAGAGTAAAATCATCATTTTCTCTATAATATTAAAAATAAACTAAAATAGAATCTAATTTTGCCCCCTAAATTTTAAAAACTAAAATTTTCTTTCAACCTAAGTTTTAAAAAATCACAGTTTCACCCTAGGGTTTCGTTTTGAAATCTCTGGTGATATCTCTGGCTCCATTGCCGATGACCTCTCCCTCCCGAAGCATCCTCTCCTTCCGACGATCTCTTTCCCCTCATTTGGATATCCGATCAGAGTCGAAGAAGCCGTGGAAGACAAAAAACTTTATCCCCAGTCGTCGTCGTCTGGATCGTCTTCCCAGACGACAAAGACGAGATCAATTGATCTCGTCTTCGTCGTCTGGGAAGACGATTTCTCTTCCCAGATGATTTTTCTCTGCGTATGTATTGGGGTGGAGTTGAGGGGGGTCGTCGGTGGAAGAGAAACTGTCGAGAGGGAAAGACGACCGGCGATGGCGGCGGAGAAAGTGAAAGGTTTGGAAATAAACCTTGGGGGGGGGGGGAATGAGATCTTTTCAAATTTGGCTTAAAAAAAAAATGTTAGTTTTTAAACTTTTTGGGGGGAAAATGAGATTAAATTTTCAGAGATTATGGTTTTGTTAAATCTAACAGGCCATGGGTGAGTGTTTGGTGTTTTTATAGTTAAAGGGTGGAAACTTGACAAAACATCAAACCTTGGGTGGGAAATAGTCATTTGGCCTTTATTTTATAGCAAAAACGTGGAAGGACGGACTTCATCCAGCGTCCAGAGAAGGAAATTATGAAATAAAAGTTGGCAACTGTTTTAATTTGTTTTAGAATGCGGAATGAGCCGCAATTTCCACTCCTCATGGTGGTGGTTGATACTAACAAGTGAGACACAGAGTGGCCCGTGATGTTGTCTCCAATCATTCACTTCTTTACAAAAAGCCCAACAGTTTTAGAGGAAAGTAAAGACTTTAAAAGATTCCAAATGGCAGGGAGCTCCGGTTACAAGGAGTACGTCGCTGGCTTGTTGGCCGGTGTTGCTACTGTTATTACCGGTCATCCTTTTGATACTGTCAAGGTAACTAATTCTAACACTTGGACTCACAGAATTGTGCTTGCAGTTTTCTACTCATGTATTTGGCAACCCCGTCTTTGTCTTTCTGTATTGTTCATTTTATTTGCAATTTCTTGCTGATTGCATGGATTGTAGTTTAGTTACTGATGTTTTGGAACTTTTTCAATATGGGTATGTGGTGAATTTTATTAGGTGAAGCTGCAAGAACACAATACTGAAACTCATGGGATTCAGTACAAGAATGGATTGCATTGCACTGCAAGGACACTAAGCACTGACGGGTTATGTTTCTTTGTCTTAATTTCGTCTTTCTTGTAGATGAACTTACAATTAGATGTTGCTTCTTACTTATGTTGGTTTTAATTGATAGATTTACATATATTTGGGTAGAAATTGTTTTTACCACATTTATGAAGTTCATTGATAATATGATAAGTTCTTTTATGTTGGGGCTTTGGTGAACAAACCCTCTGTTTGATGAATTTGTTTTTTGGGATTGTGAGGCAATTACTTAGGAAGCCCTCAAAAAACAGTAGAGTCTGAAAAGAATTCATTATTGTATGCTGTTGTAATTCTTTGTTAGCATGCTGTGTTGATACTGACAGATATCATTAGTCTCTTAAGTTTAGGGTGGCTTTCAGATCATTCCTCCCTGTACCCTGGTTTGATAAGGTTAAGTTGAAGTTTCATTTTTCTTTTATTGATTACAGGCTTTGCCTTTGAATTTGAAAAGTGTCTTTCATTGTTTGCATGCATGAGTTAAAATGTTGGGATACCTTGATTTCGTCATGAGTTGTGTCTTAGTTAACTTTATGGGACCAAATTAGGACACATTGGAGATGGTTAAAATATCCAAGGCTTTAATGACCGTAGCTTTAATAATTACTTTTGCCATTTTTACTACCTCCTAGTCATCATACATACTGGAGAGAAAGGGAGTTGATGAGAATTTCTTGAATTAATGTTATATATGATATTGTATAATTGTGGTTAATTTTCTTCATATTAATTTCATGTGGTGAATCCTCATGTCTAAAATTATTGTTTCATATTGTATCTCTTTGGTTTTTCAGACTGAGAATGCGTGTCTTATTTGGTCATAATAATTTTTTTAAGAAACTTCTCTCATAATCACAAGAAGTAGACGGAGAAACTGAATGGCCTATTTATGTATTACTATGACCTATTTACTATGCAATGTTGCAATTCTGCTTAATGTTATGTATTCCTTAATCCATGTGTGATGACTGTGTATCAACTGTGAGTATGTATGCCAATATGGTGGTCTCATTCTAAGGTCCTTCACCACTCTGTTTCCAACTCTGCTGACTTTTAATGGGTCTATAAATAGTAGGCTATAGGATGCATGATTATAGTTGCAATTGATGATCTCTCTAATATCCCACAGAATGTTAAACCGTGTTTGATACTTAGATTACTCTAGCATGGCATTTTCAATAACCTTTGGCACCCTTCCTTCTCTTTGGCCCTTAATTCTTCACATTTATGTCTTCTCCAGAATAATGACTGGCTGTTGTCATTGACAGGTACTGTACAGGGGAGCAACACCATCTTTTTTTGGCATGGCTTTTGAGAGTTCACTGCTTTTTGGCATCTACTCCCAAACAAAACAAATTCTGCAGGTTTGTAGATTTATTGATGAGATACCTACAAACTAGTACTTCAATGATTTTGTTGATATATTTTTTTCAAGGTGTCGATTCATCTAATTATGTATGTATGAACCTTTTTTCCTTATTAAGGGAGTGGCACAAAAACGATGGGCCTCAACCCCAAGTAATAATTCCTTCCGCTGCTTTTGGTGGATCTGTTATCAGTTTTGTTTTGTGTCCGTCTGAGTTAGTGAAGGTAAGTGATTGGGAAGTTACATATCATACTTTATTTTTCCTCTATAATCAACATTGTTACCCACAGTATCTGTGAAACACTGAGCTTCTCCAGTGTAGGATGCAAGTTCAAGGGACTGACTCTTTGGTTCCAAATTCCAGTAGATACACTAGTCCTCTTGATTGTGCACTTAAAACTGTAAAAAGTGAAGGGTGAGTAAATTCTTTTCTTCTGGCAAACAAAAAGTTTTGGGTAATCGTTGAGCTGATGGAATTTGTTTCAGGTTACAGCAATATTTCGTGGGGGATCAACAACACTGTTAAGAGAAGCTTTGGGAAATGCTGTCTTTTCCAGCATCTATGAGAATGTTCGTTATTACATGCATATACGACTTAAAGCTGCTTCATCTGATCACAGAAACTTGATTGACATGGGAATTGGGATTGTGAGTGGCGGTCTTGGTGGTGTAGCTGTAAGCACCTTGACACCCTTACAACTGTTTCATTTGTGAACCAATTTACAGTATTAAGTTTTGTTTTTATCATTTATGTTTCATAGTTCTGGTCAGCCGTTTTGCCTTTGGTTGTGGCAAAAACTATTATCCAGACTGATCCTGATAAAAATTCCACTAGAAATCCTTTTCAGATTTTGAACTCGGTATAGTATTTTTATTCCCTCTATCTTCTTTTCTAGTCCAAACCTCTCTACCCCTTAACCCACATCTCTGGGAAAGGCATAAAGAGAGGGAGAGTTGCAGGGTATAGAAAGGGCTCCAGAATTTTCAAAACACTAAAGAAAGATGTTAATTCTGTCGCTTTTCTAGATTTACAGGAGAGCTGGATTGAAGGGATGCTATGCAGGCTTAGGTCCTACAATAGCAAGGGCCTTTCCTGCTAATGCAGCTGCCATTGTCACCTGGGAGCTAGCCATACAATTGCTAGGGATCAGGCATAACTAGGGATTTTACTCCATCTACTACATAGCTTATCTGCGGATATTTCATGTGGTATCAGAGCTTGATTTTTGTGAAAGGAAGAATGCATATTCTAACCTGTCAAAGTGATCATTTAGTGTAGAGTAGTTGGACAAACAAATGGCAATTGCGCTGTCAATTTTGTCTACTTCTGTTATTATCAGGGGCCATAATAGTTTACCTATTTTACAATACCGAAAGGATTTCGGAATTGTTTTGTAAATGTCCCTGAATCATATACACTGTTCAAGCTTGCTGAACTTGGTCATGGCAATTCACCATGTGATTTTCTACTTCACTGCAGTGGCCTCTATGAAAATAGTGAAATCTTCATGACTAGCAATACTTATTATATGTCGTCCTGGATTTCTCAGCTTACTCTATTGTTGACAGTTTAATTTGCTAGTAAATCTGAGTTGCATGTTGTAAGTTTTTGGGCAAGTTTTCTTTTCTATTTTTTCACGGAATTATTTACAAGGAGAAAATTTGTTGTGAAAAAAGTTAAAAAACCTTTTTTCATAATTTAGGAATATTTGGGGGCTACTTTATTTAGAAACCCGGTCGATTGGATATTCTTGATCTAGCTCTAATAATTGAGTAATATCATATATATAAACTTATTTGTATAAATTGACGTGATAATATTTAATTGGGTGATTTGTACAATTTGTTTGTACATGTAGTTTATGGCAACGATTACCTGATCATCAATCTGCATGAAGTTTGTAAAATAACATTTCTATTCATGCAGAACATTGAAATGGCTATGTGGATGGAACAGGAACCTCAACAGAAAAGTTGGGTGAAATGGAGTAGTGGTAAAATGTGGTCAGTGCAAAGCATAAGCAGATGACATTGTAGCTTGAAACCATAATGTTTATTATTGGCAATAATGGGGCACACCATCTAGAAAATGGTGTGTTGTGATGGACAGAAAACATTATTTTTGACAGAAGAGAGAGAGCATCCAGATTCCACAGATATCACAGAAAATTAGACCTTAAAACTGTTGAATATCTGATTGTGGAGGTAGAGAGGTCTGGTAGTCCATTTGTGTGCATCTTTTACTTCTTTTCAGTTGGAGCCTTCTCCATGATACTCAAATGAACTTTTGCGGCGTCGCTCGTTGTGTCCAGCCAATCGCCGTCGACAACTCCTTTTCGCATGATCAAACTCCGACAGCTCATGAAACCTACATAGTTAATAATGAGCAACAAAAATGAACAAAGAATCATGAATATGGGCTATGGAAGAAGAATTTGGGTTTAGAAAGAACCTGCTACATTGCTGGCAAAAACGTTGTTGAAGACCAGCGAGTTGAACGGCGGAAGCCTTAGCATGGACTTCACAGACCTTATGGCGCCTATGGTATCGCTTGGCGTCGGTCATATCAGCCGTACAAGTATCCACCTGACAAGAAACCGAGGTCGCTGCTTTCTTACTTTTCTTCTTATTATCATCCTCGTCAAAACCTGCAGTAATACTAGAATCCTCATCATCATCTTCTTCCTCCTCCTCCGTCACCAGCTCTTTCATTCCCTTTCCCTTGGCCTTGCTCGAGCCCATCATGTTGTGAAGCAAGCAAGAAGATGCAGAGATGGGGGGAGAAGAATTATTCAAGATTTATTAAAAGAAATCAAAATTCCCGATAAGGTGAAATAAGAGAAGAATATGTGAAGGATCACCAGTTAACATTTCTTTCTCTATCAATAACTTTGATTGGTTTACAGTCTGAACAAAATTTACTTCTGTGGACGCTAGCTCCTTTCTCACGTACGTCAAAGGCATTGACATGAATGTGGGAGCCGCTCTGTTTATTACAATTGACAATCTTTTTCTGGGAAGGGGCCAATTCCATGTTTTTCCACTGAGAGAGCAGTTACTGAATCAGTGGGCGCTGGGCACATCAATACAAATAATTATATATATGGCAGGCGGGCGTTACAGCTAGTTACATTATCATCTTCATCGTCATCGAAAAGGACAGGACCACTGCGCTTATGCGAATTTGGCTGGATTGGTCCCAGTTTGTACGAGGGAATTGAATGCATTTGAAGCTCCAACGTGATAAATTTGAAGTTCAATCAGTTTCAGGTATTGATAGGACCCATTTCTGATTTGTCACTTCTAAAAATTAGATCTAATCTTATCGTCGACAACCTATCAAAATCTCTGCAACTAATTAACCCAGTTCTTTGTTTTATACTCCTTGCTCGTTTTCATGGTGATTTATTTTTATTTATTACATTATCTGTTTGGATAAGAAATTTGCACGCCTGGGTTGTTGATTGGATTTTGAAATCGTTCGGGAATTGGGCCGTGTGTACGAAAAGAAAAGCCTCATTCAGTGACAAGGCAGTCCTCATAATTATAGGTTCTTTTACTGAGAAATTTTTACTCATGTTTTCACCATGCTGGACCACTCTATGCCATTGCAATTGATTAAATTGCATTAATGGAGGTGTTCCATTCAGCTAATTTCAAGTAGAATAAAATTTAACTGTACCTTGTCATATAAATAGCTATATATATATATATATATATATATATATATATATATATATATATATATATATATATATATATATATATATGAGACATGATCGTACGGAGATAAATGATTTATATATTTTTCAATCATGTAAAACGGTCAAAATGTTATGTTTAAGGTTTGGTGGGTATATGCTAAGTTTGGATGAGTGGTTGTTCTAATGAGTTAGGTAAATAACAGATTTGATAAGTTTGAGTTTAGATGGATGATAATTTTGGTCATTAGACTTTCCAAACTTAACTTAGATTAGATTATTAATTTTTGAACATATATAATAATTAAACTATTATATTTTAAACATTAAAATGAGATTATAAAACTTCTTTTTTTTTTTTTTAAATTAGGTTAAATTTTAGATGGAATGGCATGATTTATGTGTGAAAATTTAATCACTCGCGGGAAAATTAGGTAGGGTTATGATTTTGACGATTGGAAACTGAAACTGTCAAATCTAATATGCCCTAGAGCCTACCTACGTAGCCAGCTACTTGTGTTATTGTAGCGAGAAGTTAGATGGCCTAACCAATGATGCAAAGCCTTATCTTCAATTGGAGGAAGGGTCCAAAATTACACGACAATTATGCACGGTGCCACTCAGACGAAACGTGTGGGCGCAATAGAGGGATCCAAGACCTTAAGCCTGCTTTCACCAATGAGCCAACCCAAAATCTCCAATCTAGTTGTGCCTACCCAAATTCTACTTTCATGTGCCCTTTTCACAGAAATAAGATTTTAAGGTATAACCGATTAAAGTCCACTGAAAATGATACTTTTGGGTGAGCATGCAATTTGGTCACCGTTAAGAAAATGAACAATAATATATACATGTATCATTTTATATATCAAAAATATTATTTTTTTCATGGTATATTCTATTGTAAGATATGTTTTTTAAATAAAATAATAAAATATTTATAAAATAATATAAAATTTTTAATTATTATGTTGTTATTTTAGAAAACTCTTTAAAAATTTTAAAAATTTCCAATACATCTCCATCACATTACTATTTTCCTAAAAAGATGTATTAATTTATATCAGTAATATATATTATATAATACATATCGTATCATATAATATTTATTATATTATATTAATTTAATATATTTTAAAATACATGTTATTTTTTATTTATATCATAATATATTATAAAATATCTATTATATATAATAGGATCCCACTCTTCTCACTCTTACTGTTTATTCCCAGTACTTAATTATAATTAACTACCAATTAGAGTAATTGTGAAGTCTCAACATCACCTCTTAGATCAACTTAGATCGCCGATCTCTACCTACCATCCGTAATTGGTGTATGTGTCTCTTTCTTTAGAAATATATTAAAGATTAACTTGTTTAGACTAATAGATATAAATTTATAAAAATAAAAGGGGAATTAATTATAATTATAATATATTAAATGTCTCTTCTCACACTCACTGCTCATTTCTGGTACTTAATTATAATTAATTATCAATTAGAGTAACTGTGAAGTTTCAACATCACCTCCTATATCAACTTAGATCACCGATCTCAAACTACCATTTGTGATTGGTGCGTGTCATTTTCTTTAGAAATATATTAAAAATTAATTTGTTTAGACTAATGGATATAAATTTATAAAAATAAAAGAAGGATTGTCTCCCACAACATTCTTGAGACCCCACAGGACAGGCGGCTCTTGAAACTTCTATAAGCAACAGTCCAAAGCTAATTAACACCTTATCTAAAACTAAACTATATATTATAAGAGATTGTAATTAATATGTAAATATTTTTATATGGTGAGTGGATTCTGATCTAATTAAAGACTTTGAATGTATGACCAGAAGCTCACCAGAATTTTCCATGCTTTTTCCTCCTACTTAGGGTAAAGTTCCCAGGTTTGACTCTTCTTCATCTCTCCATTCAATCTACCCTCCACTATGCTTCTGTCATTTCTATATGTATTATATATGTGACCCTTTTAATTATATATAAAGTTTTGATTATCATTTTGTTGGCTTTAAATGTCAAACCAAGAACACTGATGATACCCACTTTACATGATGATGCCAACTAAAATATGTAGTGTGTTGTTCCACTCGACATAATGAATGAGCTTTTAAATAGTGATCACCATCGATCAAAATATATAATAAAAATAAAAGTACAGGATGGTACATGATAGATACATCACAAAATGGGATTCGATTTTTTTTGAATGTGAATTAACAAACTATTTCATCCATTCCCATTCATCTTGAACTTTCGAGCACCTCAAGTTTCAAAGAGGAGCACTTAACTTGAACGAAAAATCCAACTAGCCCTTGTCATTTCAAAGAGAAATATACAAATATTAAGGAGAGAAACGCTATGATTTAGGTAGGAGGAATGTCATTTTCCAATGAAGAAAAAGGGGTGGTGGTGGTTTGGGGAAAATAAGTGGCTCAAGTGTTGAGAAAACAGATGGGAGAGAGATCTTTGTCTGGGCATTTTTTAGGGTGCAATGAGAAGAGAGTTTAGTGGGCACAGTTGGGTTGGGATTTCGTGCTTTAATTGGTCCCAATTTTCTTTGTAAAAAAAAAATCTTGATGTACAGGTTACCCTTTATCGTGCATGTTGGGTTTCTTTCATGTTTGCCAATTTGGAATCTCGTCAGTTGTGGTGGAATGGTAAGTGGTTTTGGGTGGGTAGGCAGGACCCATTTGCCATCTCCATTGCCACCTGAAAATCAATTATCACCACTTTTTTTTTTATTTTTTTTATATATTTACCTGATACTTTGTTTTCACCGCTAAGGGTTCGGATTTGTGATACTTTGTTTCAATTACGAAGGATGAAAACAGTTTAATCTAATAAAATAGTAATTATTAGTATTATTGAAGCCATGTTTTAACACTTACATGGATCTCTAAAGTGTATATTTTATTATGAGCCTACAAACTATATATTTTATTATATATTAGAGTTTTTTTTTTTTTTTGTTAACCTAGAAAATTTTTTACTGTAAACTCTAGACTTTAGAGGTCTACAATCACTTAAATTTGTAATTATAATACAAATAAATTAGAGATAAACTTTATTATAATATATTATATTGGAGTATTATATATTATATTTATTCTTACAATGTTAAGAAAAATAACCAATAATATAATTTTTTGTTATTTAATTAGACTAAACTATTTATATATACCATTAACATTGAGATAAGGTGTAACATATTTAAATATCCCTATATAAATGTACGTTATAATCCAATATTTTTAAAATCGGATCGATGATCGAATTAATTATCTCACTAGTTCATAGTTCGATCGATTCAATCAGAAAATCAACCAATTTAATTTATTATTAAATAATAATAAATATATTTTACTTAAAAATTTATAAAAAAATAAAATTAATCAAGATACTCACATCTATAGAAATTAGAATATATTATTTTTAAATAATAATAATTATTCATTTGATTCAAACGAAACAATTAAAATAAAAAAGTCTCAATCTCATGATACATAAAAAAATAATTCTGTAAATTATTATCTATATAAAACATTTTAATGGATATGAAATATTTTTTCTTTTTTCTTTTATTTTTTCTTACAAATCTTTAGAAATTCATTCAATTTAATAAAAAATAATCAAATTATTCAAAAATAATTAAAATTTTAAAAAATATTTAATATTTTGATCAAATCTAATTTTTGATTAATTTATATGATTAAACTCAATTTTTGATCAAATTTAATTAATTCAATAAAAATAATTTTTTATATTAATTAAATCAAATTTAAAATTGATTCTTAATTTAATCAATTAAACCAATCTATCTACTCTGATTTTAAAATCATTGTTATAATATTTCACGTTATAAATACTACTCTTGACATAATATTCTCTAATCCTACCATCACCTTCCGATCTAATAAAGACAAATATATTACCCTTTCTAAATCCGTTTCAGATTTTCTTAGTAGCAACGCCATCATTTGTTTTGTTTTTGATTGCCTAGGAGGTGGGTTTCATTTCATATATGTCACATCTTGGCCAACCCAACTCAGCCTCTCTTCTGTATAAACCTAATTATGTGGCAGGGTGATGAACCTTAACCCTAGTTTGTCATCACATAATAATGTAGACATGAAGATTACATCCCATTGGATCTCCAGAATAATCATTGACCCATTTGACCATTTTGGGAAGATCCAGATGAACAAAAGCAAGTTGGGGGAGCATGTAGAATCCTATCACTTTTGGGAATTAGGAAATTGAACTGACAGGACAATCTTTATTAATCTGGCTGTAACATGCCGATGTAGTACGTTAAGGGGTAAGATTTGAGACAGTCATATTTTAAATTAGATTAAAAATAGCTATATGGTCAGTAGATAATGTAATAAGATTAGTAAAAGGATGATCGATCAGAGACTGCAGAAGAATAATGATGGGATGTTAGGGAGGAGGAGAAGATCCCTTGATAGACTACAAAATCCGTTTGTTCCCCAAACTGTGTGTGGCTTTTTCCTTATGAGATGAGCTGCCCACCACATGGCTCCGTGCCCATTGCCCATTGCCCATTAAAGAGAGAGGAATGAAATTTATGCACAGCTAGCTAGAGAGACCAGAGAAGAACAAAGTGAAATGGTCTGGTCTGGTCTGGTCTTGTGGTCTTGCTGTGTGTGTTGTGTTTTTGAATATGAGGTGTAAACGAGACTTCCACATGGAGCCCTCTTGTCCTTTTCTCTTGGAATTTTCAAATTCTCTCAGTAAATAATTTATACATTCTTCATTAAAAGTAAAAGCATGTTCATATTGCCATGTTGATATATTGTACTGTACATACCAAGAAAATACAAAAAATGTGCAGTTAACCTTTACCATGTATACGCTTGATAATTAGGTTGTTATTAGTTATTCAAGTGCTGGCATGATTAGATCAAGGAAATTAAACCATATTAATTATTTTGTATTAAGAATCCCTCTCAAGCTCTTTCTTTTTTTTTTTTTTTGTTTTTTCAATCCGTCCTACAAACTACCATGTTTGAACCTGTCACTTGCAATCGAAATTACACATTTTAAATGAATAGATTGAGCTGAGTTCTTAATAAATCAATTGTGACTCTGCCTCTTAACTTTATATAGCCACAGAATTCATCTCAATCTGATATCTGAGGAAGAAATTATGGCTAAATTATCTCTGCATACTCAAACATGATGCAGTAAAATCTTTCTCAGAACTAAGTTTATTCTTTTAACCTTCGTCTTATCAAAACAATTTAATTTAAGTTTAGAGATTAAGATTTAAATTATATATAGATTAAATTTATTATTAAAAATGCATATAAATGTTTAAAAAATCATAATTATTAGTATTTATGTAAATTATAGAAATTAAAAAAAAAGTTGAAAGTGGGTTTTGCTGTATTGGGTATTGTGCTCTAGGGATTCCCTCCATCTATACAAAGGAATGTTACGTAGTGCTGCGAAGTGCGCAGTCTCATGTAATGTAATTTTCTTTTTTAATTCTTTTTCTTGAACCTCTCGAGATTCATCTGTTAATAACTATGCTTGCTTTACCTCTCTGTCTTCTTCTTCGATTTTGAATGTACTTTATATTCTTTTGATTTTTTTAAGTTGCATTAAACAAATACCTACTGAAATTCGTTTTAGGCCAGACCCATCACGTGAAATTAGATCAATAATGCCATAATTCTCTTGTGCTAATCACTTTCCTTCTCTCTCTATCTCACTGACATGATATTTCAACCCCATCAAGAAAGACTCACGTTGCCACCGGCTATTTGTCTGTTTACTCTTTGTTTCAACTATTCCTCTGAGAGAAAAAATGTTGGGTAACTGTGAGAAGATGCTTGTCATCTCTTCAACTACTAACGAATGGCCACGGGTTCTTTTCTTTCTCTCTCCCTCACTACTCACTCAATTATTGGACAAAACATGCCCCCATATTTGTTTCTTTGCTTTTGGATGAGAATATCTTTATTTGTGTTGTTATTTACCCTATAAACACCAACCTGACCTTTTTCTTGCTTTCTTCCTCTTTGGTTGCAGAATCAGATAGATGAGAAAAACTTGATGGCTTCCACAAGTAGGCTTATGGAGAAACCAGGCCAAGATCAACCTCCACAACAACCTCTTAAGTGTCCTCGCTGTGATTCCTCAAACACCAAATTCTGTTACTACAACAACTACAGTCTTTCACAGCCGAGACACTTTTGCAAGGCCTGCAAACGTTACTGGACAAGAGGTGGAACTCTGAGAAATGTTCCTGTTGGTGGTGGTTGCAGGAAAAACAAGCGTGTGAAGAGGCCTTCCTCTTCCATTGATGGAGCATCTTCAACTCCTAGTGCAAGCCCTAATCCTTCTAATCAAAACCAGCTTGATATTTCTTCAACCTCAAATCATATCAATTCTTTGTTTTATGGTTTACCCACAAACCCATCTGAAATGAACCTTCCATTTTCTAGGTTTAATTCAAGGGTTTCATGCGTAGACACTGTTTCTGGCTATGACCTAGAGCCTCAGTTGAATGCTCTTGGATTAGGGTTTTCCTCTGGGTTCATTTCTAGTGATGCTTCTGATAGTACTACTAGTTATCGAAATGGCTTTGACCCACTTAAGCAAATCCATGATGTAGTTACTTCAACTTCTCTTCTTTCGAGTACCTACTCCACTTTCGGTTCTTCACCTTCTGTCACCGCTGCTTCTCCAACTATGGCTCCTTTGCTTGCTTCTACTGTTCACTACCAAAAGTATATCAACAATGGCGTAAAAAGCGCTGAAGTACCCAACCATTTCAACTCCATAACATCCTTAGAAGATCTGCAAATGACGGTCAATGGTGGAGCCAGGATATCAATGAAAGAAGTGAAAGTGGAAGAGGGCCAAAACAGGATGGATTGGAATGTAGCATGCCAGAATCAGATGGAGCCAATCGGGTTATCAGATCCATCTCTATACTGGAATACAACTTCTGTCGGCGCTTGGCATGATCCATCTAATAATATTGGGTCCTCAGTCAGTTCTCTGATCTAGCAAATCCAAACATCGTTTCCTTTCAATTTGTCTCCCTCTTTTACCTAGTCATATCTGGCATTTTTAGTAGCTCAGGTTTAGCTCATTACTTCTGATTTCCAAAAGATTTAAAAAAAAAAGAAAGAAAACGAGAGTAGAACATGTTATTACTGAAGCATATTATAGATGGAAGGAGCTTGGATCGGAGTGTTCATGTCAGCAGCAACAATTCAGCCTATTAGTTTTATCATCAAGGTTGACATCGGTGATTGCGCTGAGAGGAACCTCGGATCCTCTTCTTCATCTCCACTATCTACCTACAGTGTTGAAGAGATAAAGGGCTTGCTCCTTGGTGCAACTTTTTAGTTAAGTAAGTCGATCGGTCTTATTACTTTGTATGTGCATAAGTATGACATGGGTTTTCCTTTGTAATGTATTTGTTATAAGGTTGGGATTGGAGGTTTACTGGAGGGGTATATGTTGCAGTCCTCAGTGAGGATCACATTCGAAACTAATTAATTTTATACTCTACTCTTTTTGTTTTTTGGGTTTAGGGGAAAGGGGTTGGGTATAATGGTATAGAAGAGGGGGGGATCAATTAATTTGTTGTAACAATTTGGGTGTTCAATTTTAGTGGTTTATTTTGTTGACTTTGTTTCTTGTTGATGTTTCATATTTGTTAAGGATTCATGGTCTTTTTTTTACAAGAATGCTGATAGCTTCAAATCTCCTATACTTAGTAAAGTTTCACCCTGAATTTTAAATGGAGTCAAGAACAAAAACCAGAATGTCCTTGTAGTTTCTATTTGGATTTTAGTAATGGCAGTAAAGTTTTTCATTTCTTAGTACCTACTCATATAGAGAAGAGGTACATAAAGCATTACGTATGTTATGATTTCACCCCGGCAAGTTCTGAAACGAATCTGGATTTTGGTCCATCACGCGACTGGCTCCATTAACAAGGACTGCATTTCTCTCTTGAAAGAATATATGGAGAATCTATTTATGAATCCATTAAGATTATGGTTTTGTTTCTTTATTGCACCTACCAAAACGACTGCCTGCTGAATGATTACTTGAGAGTTTGTTAAGTAGTTTGAATTTGGTGCTGTAACTTATATATCAAGCAATCTAAAGAAATGAACCGATCATATTAGTGTCATCTATGGCAATAATTTTGTAATCTATGAATCTGAAAGTGGAGCTCATAATTGAATTGGCTATCTAGGCATAGGTTCCATCTGGGTTATCCCTTTGATGTGAGATCTTCATTAGTGTTTTTTGGGCATTGTCATTCTAGAGCAGGTGTATCTTGCTTCTCCTTTCAGAGACTTCGACTATAATGTCGAAAAACAAAAGTCTTGAGACTAATTAATCCACGCGTGAAGACCAATTGGATAGGGTTAATGGAGCCAGGCAACTCTATCAAATAGCTAGTTAAGTTTTTCTTATCTTTTTATATTCTAGCTATGTATGTAGACTCTTCATTACCTTTGTTTCTTATTGAACATATTAAGAGCTTGAATTAAGCTTTTTGGATTAGCTTCTTCTTGCCTCTAGCATTCTTTTAACCACCAATTTGATCAGTTAGTTAATAGCATTGCGTTGGATTAGAGGTGATGATGATCGAGTGTGTTAATAATAATTAGCAAATTAAGACCTTAATTAAAGCAGGCCCAGCAGTCTCACTTTGCAATAATCAAACATAAACCTTCCACCAACCCCTTTAACACTACGCATGTGTTATCAATGATCATCTTAAAAGTTCAAATAATAAGCAATGAACCAACCACAATAAGTCATTGACGCATGTTAAGATAGCTAGATATCTATGGTGGTGGCGTCAAGCTGGAGAGGCCGGCATTGATGGTGATCAAAGTGGCTTTACAAAGCTATAAAATAAAGGTTGTGTTATTTGGAAGTGGAAGCAACGATAATCATATTAAATCTTAACAGGCCTGGCAAAGTGGTTGTTGAGGAGGAAGATACACAAACATTTATATCAATCAAACAGATGATCATCAGTAACTGAATCTATAACTATTGTATAAAGTAAATTAAGATTTCATAAGTATGACAAAAATTCAAACTCAAACCTTTATTTTGAAAGTTTTAATACTCTACAAAATTTTCTAATTATTATTATTGTAATTTATATTTTTTTTTCTCTTGTTATTCATATAAATATATCACATCTGCAATTTGTGCAAGATTTTCTTCTTTCAGAAGTTGGCATTGAATAATCTTAGCTGAAACAAAGTCTGGTTTTTGTTGGAATAGAGAAAGAAGACGGGGCGTGGGGGGAGCCACATGGCCCCAATTAAAGAATTAATTAATCAAAACTATTCAACACCAGTCGTGTGAGACAGGCAGTAAGTATTGGAGAAGAAAATTAAGAGAAGCGATGGACTTGTCATGTTGTTTTGAAATTGTTGACCTCTTGTGCTTCCATGCACGCCAATTTTGAGTAGAATTGGATTCAAACTAAAATTGTTCGAGTTTAATCTTGAGAGTTAAATATTTTCAATATTGAACTCGAACTTAAGTGGTGTTTAGCTTAAAAAGCTCATGAACCTAAAAAAATTTAATAAAAATAAATTAAAACAATGCCGTTTTAATCATTTTTTTTTTCAGATATAGTTTCAAATCAAGTTTGAATAATTTTACAAGGAGCTCAACAAGCTCCAACTTGAACTTGACATCGCTTAAACTGAATTAAATTCGAGTTTGACTCAGTTTAAATCATATCCTAATTTTGAAAATTTTTTATCATTAGCATGTGCTAGGCAATACACAGTGGCCGGCGGGGACCAATTTTCGTTATTATCATTGACTTTGATTTAAACTAATTTAATCTCAATAATGATCACTCAATTAATGGTTGTTGGGGCACATTGTTCTTATTTATAAATTCAATTTGCAGTCGCCTATCTTGGTGTAGATTCAGTGATTTTGTACGACTAATGTCGAAACTTGAAGGCAGGTTCATTTTATATACCACATGATCGTCAACACTGCAGAAATGATATCATAGTATGTACAGCACTGGACCCAAGAAGAGGAAAAACTGAATTCCTCTTGCAAATGAAATGATGACTAGCTACAGCCTACAGGCCATAAACGAGAACAACGACATAAACATTTGATACTCTTTGTCAATTATATATTGAATAGAATATATTCGAGCTTGCTTTTAACTCAGTCCATACTTGAGATCCAGTCCACCACTGTGCTGCAAAAGTTTAGGCTTTGATCACTCGACAAATATAATATAATATAAAAAAACTCACTCTATATTTCGGCATAGAGCCAACACATTAAGCAGGTTAAATTTAAACTTAATATTTAACCAATTTTATAATCACTAATTTTAAAACTTAATTGATCATTAGATTATATGTCATTATATGATTAATTATTATTTTATCTAATTAAATATTATTTTAGCTAAAGGAGCCAGCCTATTCATTGTAGCATTTTATCATCTTTACCTTTAGTTATGATCGAATAATTTTACCTTAACCAGTGTGGAATCTCACTAGTAAAATTAATAATAATGTTTTTATTAGTCATATTATATCTTAAAATTTCTTGACTTTTGAGGGGTTCTCAGCCAACATCATGACACAAATCTAAAGGATTAATTTTACTTTATTACGTTAACTTTGGCTTTGAACATCAATAAAATTATATTTAATTAAAATTAAAGTAATATATAATTATATAATTATATATTATTTATATATTCAAATTATAACACACACCCAATATTGTGAAAGAACTAATTAGTCATGCTAAGAAGCTTCTTATACCCACCAACTACATTATAAAATTGACTCCTTTTCGAAAGCCAAATAGAAGAGGACAGGTAGGGCAATATATAAGAGGAAAATAAATGGGCAGAAACTGAGAACAGTTGTGTTGTGGTGGTGGCGGTGAGAATTATTAATATAATTAGAGAGAATTAATTGGAGTGGTGATGCTACATTTTCATACTCTTCACGCAAGAATAATATTGGTGAAGGTCTTTGGGTCCATTTCATGCGTCAAACCTTCTCTTTCAAGCAAAACCCCACCGCCATTCTTTAGTAATCCAATCTTCATTCGGTCAACATAATCTTGACATGGAAATTTTATAGCAATTACACTCCTAATTCTCCATCGCCTTCTTCAACATGTAAATTACTTATTCTTTCTTATCGTTGGAAGCCAAGATCCAATAGTTTTATGTACTTTTAATTTAGAGATGACAATGGGCGAAGTAAGGGACAAATATTTTAATCTTTGTCTTTGTTTTCATAAGCAAAATTTTTTTTCATTCCCCTTCTATCCTTGGTACGAAGATAATGAGAATCTTTATCCTCTCTCTGTTAGGAAAATTTCTTTTCCCTTCATTTTCCTATCCTACTAAAAAATTTCTCCTCCCCCATTCTCATTTAGAAAATGATAAAATATTTATTTAATGTCAATGGATATTTATAATAATTTAAAATTTTTAAAGAGGTTCAATATATAAAATTTAGGAGATATGTAGGAAATGGGAGAAATCAAGGAGGGAATGAATTGGACATATATTTATCTTTATTCTTGACTGTGAGAACTTTAGTTATCTCTATCTATATCCCCATTCCTATTGAAAAATCTTCTCCCCGTTGGTTTGAAGACTCAATTTAGAGGCTTGATTGTCATCTCTAAATTTTATCCTTTTTTTTTGTTTTGTTTTGTTTTGGTAAATAGTTTTACCGTATTTAACAAGCTTGAACTGGATATCTATTTAGTCTAGACTTAACTTGAAACCCTAATTAGCTTCTAATCTAAGGATTAGGTAATTGACTAAGTTGAGAGGCTTGCAAACGCCAATTGAAGTCAAAGTGAACACAATTCACTACTAGGCATCGAAAGTGGCACATAGATCTTGTGTGATGCGATGGAGTTGCTTTGACAATAAGCCACCTGATAATGTAGTGTGGGCACTGCGTATGGCTATATTTTGACACATAGCAAGATGCAAGAAAGTACATCCAATCGCAAAGCTATTCTTTATATTTCTTATGATTAGAAAATTTTGCTAGATTATATAACAGTAAAAATTATGTATACCTATTTTAAATACATAAGTAAGTATACATTTCATATATATTATCAAGTGATTGAGTGATTTTAAATTAAAGATAAAATTATTTTTAATTATTTAATTACATATAGTATAGTATAGTATATATATATATATATATATATATATATATATATATATATATATATATATATATATATATATATATATATATATATATATTTATTTATTTATTTATTTATATTTTGCCTTAGTTAAGTTAGCATTAGAAGTTCAGACTTTAGAGGCCTTATTAATTAATATATGAGATTGGATTAATCCATATATATATCGAAAAATAAATTCTCTAGAATATTAAGTTTAAACTGCCAAATAATAACCTAATGATACAGCGGCAATAAATTTCATATTAATAATAAATCGATTTTCGTTATAATTTGTACCTGTCATAGACAGGCCTTTGGGACCATAAAAACCTCCATTAAGTCTTGTCCTATTAATTTATCGTATAGCTATGAAGTACTCGATTTACTTTTGAGGTGGGTAGCAGCCTCTTGACCTTTTTATTTCTCTCATTTAATCATGTCTAAACGTCCTTATGCAGTCATAAATAACACCTGAATTTTTCTGTATTGAAGTGTGGAAACAGGGACTGTTGGCAACAGCTTCTTAGGGTGGTGGCCACCGCATGCACCGCCCTTTATGTAACATGTGGTTTCCAGTTGGGTATAATTCAGGGGGTTAGCTTTATTCTAAAATTATAGCAAATATAGAGTAATTATAGTCAGATGAAATGGTTTTGCAGGGCCATGGCTATAAAATTAGTCAAGAGTAGTATAGAGTAATTACTCAAACTTGTCACCTTCACACTGCCTACTAAACATATCGCGATCTATCTCAGTGGATTCACCACCAGTTTGTGTGGTGACTGAAGTGGCAAACACGTGGAGAAGAAGACATTTTGAGAATCATATATACTCATTCTGCTTAACTATGAAGATTACAAAAGCTCTGATTATAAAACGTGATGGCTAGCCATTAGCCAATACTCATGGTCAAATCCAATTCAACTACGAAACCAAGTGACCAAATGATGGGGGAATGGGACCTTCGTTCCAATTTCTCATAAGATATGATGCAAGAAAGTAGGGCCAGCAAGGCGCACTTGTGCATGCTATGATATTTTTCGAAAGAAGAGAAAGGTAGAAGAAAAAGAAAAGAGAAAGAGAAAGAGCCCCCACACTTGAACATCATGTAAATGCAGATGTGGTGTTAAAGTTAGACACTGGATTGTTCTTCCATGCAATTGTCATCAACCTTAACCTCAACCTCATCCTCAACCCACCTCAGTATCATCACAACATTACAAATAAGAAAGGTGTAAAGGACGAAAATTAGGTTCCCCACTGAGAGAGACTCCCATGATACTTTTGCTTTAGAACCTGAGCTATAAATCAAAGAGAACATGGCTGAAAAAAAAAAAAACAGATAAATATAAAAAATAAGTAGCAAATATTCATGTTACCAAAACGAATGAGAAAATAGTAGTTTATATGATCCTCTCATATTCTCATGATGCTTACACCAATTTCAAAGAAGACAAAGCAAATGTTTCTTTCATAATAGAATTATTTAAGAACAAAAGATAAAGTCATGTGTTAAATAAAAATTATCTTCAAAAAATAATCACATAATATAACATATGTGCATACCACATTGTAAATACAAATTAAAAAAAATGCCATGATTATAATTTATTCATAAATGCCAAACACACTTAAAAATATAAGTTTAATTTAATGATATTATATATATATATAATATAATTTAAATATATAAATAATATATTATTATACGATTAGATGTTATTTTAATTTTAATTTAAAATTATCTAATTATATAATAATATATTATTTATATTATATATATATATAATTACATAATTTTACCCTTCAACATAATTAATTGATTACCAAATAGATAATTTTCAATTTTGTTAATGATTGGGTCAATTTTTTTTTTTTTGAGGCCATCATGCTTTTTGTAAAGGTTGCTTCGTCGAAGAAAAATAACAAAAAAAAGCAATGGTTTGCTTTTGCTCATTTAGGATCCTAATTGATGGAAGCTTTAATTTGTCCGCATTTGAGCAAAATATGAACCTTATACTCACATGAAAACGAGTGCCAAAATTCATTTGAATGACCACCAATAACATAAAAATATGGTGATCAACCAATTAAATTATTTTCCTTATAAACAAAATATAATCTAAATTATATAAAATTTTTAAGAACATTTTTTCAATAATAAATAATATAAATGGTGGAATTAATTTATTTTTAAAAAAATAAATAAAGAGAATCAAAATCAGAAAGCTCGAGGGGGGGAAGACTATTTTAATTCATTGCCAATTGTAAATTGTGGTTATCTCACTAAAGTTGAGAGCTATGTGGCTCACCCTAATTGGTTAGATCAGTGTAATTCGTCTTTTATATATATATATATATATATGGTACAAGTTTTTTTTTTTTTTTTTTGAAATCGTTCAATTTGATTTAAACATGGAAAAGCATGAGGAATTTTCGGTTTTGTGTTAGGAAAATGATTACTCGTTCCCCAAGCTCTTTTTCTATATTTGTGAAACCCAAAATTCGTTCTCTCTCTTTCATGAAGAAATATTTCGAAACAAGAAACGGCCTCTATTCTCTTATAAATCTATAAAATTATTCGTAAATTTTATTAGCATATATAAACATTTATTATTTTCAAAGAATCATGAAAAATTAAACCCTAATTATCAGTAGCTTTAATACTAATAAATATTAAGTTTAAGAATAAAAATGTGATAATTTTTTTTTAAAACAACAAACTCACCCGAATTTGATCATCTTTTTGAATATATAAAATATAAATTCAGTGATCAATTCTATTTTGCTGATCAGAGTACCCCTCCAAGGCCTAAACATGGCAATTAAAATAAAGTACAACGTAAATGGGAACAGGCTTTTCATTTTAACAAAGAAGAAAGAGTTTAAAAACTTTAGTGTGGTGTACGGTAAAGAAGTGATTGGGATTGTTGGGGTATCCCAAGAACCCCTCTCACGTTTTTTCATATTTTTATGCTCTGGACAGAGATCTCACCATGCCAGGCCTAAGATTTCCTTTACTTGGAATCCACAATAAACAATACCCACCTCCTCCCGCCCCCACCCACGCCACCCCCCCGCTTCTATCTATTTTCTGGATCATCCACACTACCATTCCTTCATTAATTTATTTATTTATTCATAAGTTAATAATTAAAGAAGCATTCTTGATGGTCAAATGTTACAGGTATAGCTAAATTATTACATTAAAGCTTTTCTGTTCGTTGGAGAAACCTATGTTGTAATAATTCCATCCGCTTTAGGTATGCTTCCCTCCTAATCAACTCAAACCAAAACCATGTAAAACCATGCAATGCAGCTCAGCATAAGCCATTTGATCCTTTACGTCAACCTCAAACAGCATAAATTGAACTAAATAGATGAATGCATGGGCATGGATGAATGCATCAAGGTGAATAGAATAGAAAGGGATAAAAAAAAGAATGAGTAAATTTTAGATCAAAGCTTTTCGGATGGAGTGAAGAAAGGTAAAGTGATGAACATTAAAGATGAGTAGATGTCAGTCGCCCACATGCAACGAAGGGGAACTATTAGCTCCACTATCCCATGCACTCTTGTTTACCTATTCTTCTTCACCTCTTTTACAATAATACTAGCTTTCAATTCTTTGCAAAACAAACCATAGATAATTAAACTACATTTCTTTTTGATGGAAAATTAATATTCATGTACAATAAAAAGCAGAAATAAATTAAGAAAATCAAAGTTCACCAAAACATACAACTTATTAAGTTTAATCAGAATTTCTAAAACAGCAAAGCTAATCTTCATAATTTTCAACCCAGAAAATCTCTATAATAAGCAAAGCCATTGCTGCTTTTCTTCTTCCATAGATATCAATACAAACACAAATGTGAAATCTTTATAGAGATTTGAGGTTGTTTTTTTCTGTATAACAATGGAAAAAATTCCTCAAGAGAATTTATGCTTCTGTCCATTCTTTGGAGATTGGAGGGAGCTGCAAGATACTTTATATATGAAGCTGAGATTAATCAAGGAGGAGAGCCATAACCTGGAAGATCAGGCCATTGATTCCGGTTCAGAGAACCAGAAACAGGGCCAGTATTGTTACTGTTGGCATTAGTGTGGGGGCTGCTGCTGGTGCTGATACTCCACAAAGCCGTATCTGCAGCATTAGGGTTAGTATTGTTGATGAAGCTTTGATGCCAATCATGTTGGGACGAACTTGGAGGTCTTGCAGAGTGAATCAAGCTCTCTTCAGGCGGATGATAAATGGGATTTACGCTCTTCTCTCTATTACCTATCTGGTAAAATTGTGTTGGTTGCGCAAAAGGGACGCCATATCCCTGCAAAATACCCAAATTTGAAGACCCTCCCGTATGATCACCAACACCAACACTTAGAGCTGGATTCAGATTCTGATTAAAAGATTGTGGTTGGCTCAAAGGTTGAATTGCTGCTAAAGAAGACAAGAACCCACCACCTGGAAAGTAAGATCCCATGGAAGAAATTGAAGAAGGCGTAGCCAAATTATTACTAGATTCGTTAGCCCTTCTTGTAACAACCGGACTGGAAGAGAGAATATTTTGAGAAGGTGGAGATGGGTGTGGGTGAGAAGATCTTGAATTTTCACCGGAAGAGGAGGTTTTTGTGCGCTTTCCTTTCCTGCAACCTCCTCCCACAGGAACGTTCCTTAGGGTTCCACCTTGAGTCCAGTACCTTCTACAAGTCTTGCAGAAATAACGAGGCTGAGAGAGGCTGTAGTTATTGTAATAACAAAACTTTGTATTTAGAGACTCGCAACGAGGACACTTCTGGGGCTGCTGCTGCTGCAGTTGTTGTGAATTCTCTCCTTGTATCACCTTCAGTCTCCGATCTTGTTGATTCTGTACCGGCTTCTTCTCTTCACTCCCTCCTCTATCTTGCCGCTGCATCTTTTGTAAAATCAAGATTGAATTTTCCTCTATCTATTGATTTGCAGCATGCAGGCTTTGGTTTAGAAATGAACTCAAACTCAACGTGCGTTGAGAATCTGCACAAACTGCAAACAAACGGCAATTGTTTGCATGCGATCTCAAAAACCCACAACAAAACCAAAACGAAGGTGTCTCAATTATGCAAACTTTCACAAAGCACCAAAATAACAACCAATACTCCAAAATCTCTCTAGATTCTCAGAAAAATACTATCTTCCTATGACACACAGATGCATACAAGATAATATCTACAGTGAGAGATATTAATTCAAAGAGGGTGGTGGTGTACGGGTGTCGGGCGTGGGCAAAGTCCGCAGAGGAGAGGTCTCAATCTGGTATGCAGAAATAATAGAGAGTTACAGGGGGGGATGGATTTTGGTTCGGTAAAAGTACAGTACAGTTAATTATAATAAAAAGGTTCAGTTCAGGTTCAGTCCCATCTCACAGCAAGCCAGAGGAAACATGAAACAAGAATCAAAGAACCCCAGTTCAGTTTCTTGATCAGAACACCAAATACATCATGAAAGAGCCAACTCGAGAAAGATTTCACTGTATCTCACTCTTCTCTTCTGCCCATGAACCCTCAACATAATAAAATAAATATTTAAGTAATAAGTGGTGAAGACCAAAGAAAAATATAAAGATGGAGAGATCTAATAGAAACAGTGGAAGAGGTATAACAGAGGCGGCTGCTGTGGCCAAACAAGGGTGGCGTGGCGGTGGTCAATGGGGGTGGTGGGCTGTGTCAGAACTCAGCTTGTTTCACTTTTTATTTGTCTTTTCTCTCTCATTCCACTTACTAAAATTTCTGTCTTGGTTTCTATTCTCTTTCTTTTTGTTTCTTCTTTTTAATTCTTTCTTAAATTATTTTTCACTCTCTTCCTACCGTTGAACTCCGCTTCGTCTTCCTTGATGTTCACACCCATCCATATTATAAACAGACCATTTTAACCCCCCTCCACAATATTTGCCGAAACTATTTTAAATTTTAGTGACATAGAAATAGTTTAATTTCTTTCAATTGCAAAGTCTTATCATATATCCATATTATCAAATGAGATGGATTCATATTTTTAGATAAATAATAATATAATAAAAATATACATATAATATTTTAAATTTTTTAAAATATATAATATTTTTTAAAATAATGATGTATCAACTAAAATTTTTTATATAATTTTATTTTTAAAATATATAATTTATAATACCATATAATATATGATATATAATACATAAAATTAAAATTTTTATACATAATATAATACCTGATTTAATTAACATTAATGGATGTGCTTCATTTCAAGCCATGACCAAATGGCAAAATGAATAAATTTAATGGTGGACATTTGTGGTAACAGAAGGGTAGTTTGGGGAGATAAAACAATGGGAAGTGAGTGCGGAAATAACATCAGCTGGAGAAATACATAAAGTAGAATGTTGAGTTAAAAATTAAAGTATGAAAAAGTAGGGGGACTGGCTAGTGCCCGGAAGCAACGTAAGTGAAGTGGGGTGACGACGGTGACCGTGACCGTGACCTTGTCCGTTAGGGGTTACAACTGCTCCTACAGCCACCACTTTGTGGACAAACGCTTCCGGTTCCCTAACTCTCCCTTTCTATTTGCTACAGTGTATCTCTGCTCCATTATTCTTTATAGGTACTCCACTCCCTAGTCCCTCCCTTTATTATTATTTATTTTTTATTATTGCGTTTGATCATCATCATGATCATCCTCCTCGTGCGGATTCTGGACCATCCCCTACTTATTTCCCAGTTTGTATAAGACTTTTGTCTGCCATGTGTGGGCCTCCCTATGTCTACTGGGCTTCACTTGGTCCATTTTTAGTTGTAGAATCCATTATTAACGAATTGACATTTTCATGTTAAAATTACAAGTAATGCCATGTGTCTACAATTTTCTTTTTATACAATTATATGTTATGTGTATAATTATATATATATAAAATAATATACCATTATATAATTAGATAATTAAAAATAAATTAATATCTAATATATATTGACACATCATTATTTGTGTATATAATTTTTTTATTAAATAAGCACATTATATGTAAATTATTATTTTATCATATTATATCTAATTATGTAATAAAAATATATATACGTATGATTTTTATTAAATTTAATCATCCAAATATTATAACAGTACAATCTTATCTTATTTGATTAGCGAATTTTAAAGTAAGAAAAAAATAAATAATTATATTATTCAATCACAAATATTTACTTCAATTTGTACAAATAATTTTAATAATTTATCTGTACACATAGCTTTATTCATATAATAATAAAACTATATACATATTTTTGAGTATACAATTAATTACATCATTAAATGACAATATCTACTCATATGATAAAATATCATTTACATTTCTAATTACATATTAAAAATTATGCATACATAACATTACTTATAATATATATAACAATAAAACTATCTCTACACATTTTAAGATGTAATTTCATTTATAAATAATATATTATTATATAATTAAATAATTTTGAATTAAAATAAAATAACAATACCAAATTATGTCCTTAAAAAATATACTCTAAATAGTCTAACTATAAATATTAAGCCAAAGGACTTTTTCTCACCCAAGTTTTAATGTATTCTCGAAGTCAAACTCGTAAAGTTTGAAAAACTCAAAATTCCACTTATAGCTAAATTATGGTTAGAATTTTCTATTAGAGGTAAACGTAAAATCATTTTTTTACTAATAATATTAAAACAATATAAAATTAATTATATTTTCCCCCTTAGTTTTTAAAACTAACAACTTTACTTTTGCATCAAGTTTTTTGACTTTGAAAAGTCACATTCCCCAATCTCCAAATTTTTTTTCACCTCTCTAGCCACCATCTCCAACACCAATGATCTCCTTTCTTCACTCTAAACCGTTGATTGATTGCATAGAAAGCAATTTAGAATAGATCTTTTTATCAAAAACGAAGAAATTCACTCTATAATGCTTCTCGTGCATCAATTAATAGTTTAGAGTGGAGAAGAGAAGTCGTCGATACCAAAAATGGTAACCGAAAGGGAAAAAGATCTTAGCCTAGGATTTGGGGGTAAAAATATGACTTTTTAAAATAAGAAAACTTTAAATAGAAATAAAATATCAGTTTAAAAAATTAAGAGAGAAAATATAATAAATTTTATATATTTTTAATATTATTAATATAATAACAATTTTATTCGTACCTATAACAGACAAATTTTAACTTCAATTAACTATAGAGTAAGAGTTTACTAACGAGGAAGGCTTTAAGTATTTTGAACCTTGCAGGACTTTGGAATCATATCAAAACGTGGGTGGGAAATAGTCTTTTGGCCTAAATATTATTAATCTTTCAATCTTTACATAAATATTGTAAAAACGAACAAGTAAAATTATTATTATTTAACTTGAAAATAAGAACAAAAGTAGTATCATCTACCATGTCGTGAGTTGCACCAAACCCACCTCCAACTTATTTGCAGCTAATTAACAAAACAAAACATTTAATTAATATTTCTTCTTCTTATTCTCATCATATCCTCCTGCTCGTCTCCTCAAATCATCAACATTTTCATCTACTTTCTTCTCTTTATAAATGTCGTCGTCGTCGTCGTCGTCTTTGCCAACTACAGCCTCTTTAATCTTCTGTGTAGTCTTTTTGGCGGCGCCCCATGCGCCTTGCATTGCTTCTTTTGTTTTTTCTCCTATATTCTGCATCGTCTCCGCCGCCTTGATTGTTCCAACCTTGGTCTTCTCCACCACCGTCTCTGTAGCCTCTCCGGTCTTCTTCTTCACCCCTTGCGCGTCGTCTTTTGCTTTCTCTTTTGTGTAATCTGCACTCTCCGCTGCTTTTTCCGTCCCTTCTTTGGCTTTGTCTTTTGTCTCATTGGCGTACTCCTTTGCCTTCTCTTTCGCGCTCTGTGCAGTCTCAGCTGCTTTATAAGTTCCTTCTTTAGCCTTGTCTTTGGTTTCTTCTGCATACCCTTTTGCCTTCTCTTTAGCGCTGTTTGCAGTATCCTCGGCTCTGTAAGTTCCTTCTTTGGCCTTCTCTTTAGCTTCTTGCCCGTACTCTTTTGCTCTCTCCTTCATTTCCTGTGCACGTTGTTTAGATCTTTCCGTTGCGTCTTTCAGAGCTTCCTTTGCTTCATCAGTCTCATTCATTGTTTGCCTTGACTCGTAGGGCATATCAGCCCTCGAGTCTCTGGCCCTTTCCACTGAATCTCGGCCCTGAAGTTGAAGAATCAATAAAGAAAACAATTAATCACTAAAAATTATTAAAAAAAGAAGGTGAATGGCCTCTAAATATTTACCTCATGATTGTAGTTATAATTTAAGGAAGGAGAAGAGAAGCAGACGCGGGAGACTCTGCGAGTAGATAGAGAAAGAGAAGAGGTTTTCGGGAAACCTTTAGAGAGGTTGAAGATGCCGCCCTTGGTTATGGAGATGGAAGTCATGGTTAGTCCGAATACGAATGTTGAGTATTTCTCTTCTGTGTTTTGCCCTGCTCTTTGAAATCTGGTAATGGCAGCGTAGCATGGCATGGTAATAAAGTGTAAACTATGAAGAAGGTGGCAACCTATTAGATAAACGCGTGGAGTATTTCGCCACGTGGCGAGTACGTTGTTTGCCTCCTTTTTGGGTGGTATAGCTAGTCAACACGTGTTCTTTTATCGTTTAGTAATATTTGATAGTTCACTTTCCCACCCAAGATTTGGAAAAAATATATTTTTCACCCCCTTATTGCATGTATTACACTTTTTTCACTCAAAATAAAACTTTGATAATGCTTTAAGGATAAATTAATAATTTAGTCGTCCAAAAATTTTGAAAAAATTTTAAAAGCTTCTTTGTAAATTTCACCTTTATATTTTAAACATCACAATTTAACTCTTTTACAAATTTAAAAATTTACAACTCAGTCTCTACAATTTTAAAAACCTTGTTGATATTCTAAACAATCACAACTTATTGATTGTTTCATGAACCTCACAAATGATCTGTCAACACACATATAGACTTAAAGACTCTATCTATTGTGATTAGTGGGTGAAACTATGATAGTGATAATAAAGGTGGTGAGAAGCAAGAAAATATTGATACAAATTTGATGATTGATGGGGATACAGTAATTTTGCTATTTTTGGGTCATAATGATAATAATTTAATTTTCTGACGGCATAATTCTACAGTAAAAATTCAATTTTGGGTGAGAAATGTGATTTATGCATCCAATAAGACAACGCAATCTACTATTCACTTAGATTGGTCTTTTTGGTAATTCTTTACCTGGAACAAATAATTAGAACCCACGGACTATCCAACAAAATCTAGTAAAATAACGAGATTAGTAAATTAAAAAATACATTAACTTACTATTATCATTGATTAATTTAATTTCAAAATGTTAATCGCATTAAATTTTGGTAAATTGCGGTAGATTATTAGCTGAGAAGAGAATAGACTCTAATTATTGTACAGAGGTTGTTTGGACTACTTGACTAATATATATCCATTACGGCGGATAAGTTTGTTTGGGTTGATCCGTTAATTCCAGGGCCCTTTTCCCTGACCCTGACTCATCACATGTTTGATTTCTAGAGTTTTGTGTGGACAAGTGTAAAGCTTCTGCCTATTATGGCATGGTGTTATAGACTGGAAGAGTACGTTACACAAACCAAGTGAAGTTGGAGAAGTTTTTATGGCCACCAGTTTAGGTTAGGTAAGAATCCCAAAACTTCCTTTTTCTTGTTGGTTTGTTTTCGGTAAACCTGTTTTATAATATGTATCATATATACAAGTAGACTTGAGGAGTGCATACTTTTAATAAATAAAAGCGTTTAGTCAGATTGGTTTGAAGTAATAACTGCACATTTTGATGTTGAAGAAAGAAATGGAAGCTGTAATTTATATTTTTTTCGAGATTTACTGCATTATATGTGCTGAGTTTTATACCTTCATGATCAATTAATTAGGTATCTGGAATCACGGTGAATGCAGTTATCGCTTGTTGGGTCGTTATCGCTTGACTAAATGCAGTTAAACATTATGCGTTTGCTGGGATTTGACAAGGATTTTCTTCAATGTCTCTAATTAAATGATATAACAATTGGAGGATGTTTTTCCAGGAAACTGGGACAAATTTTTTCTCATGGATATACATTTAAGTTACTCCAAATGCACCGTTGGTGGATTTGTTTTAGAAGGAAAAACGATTAAATATTGAACATAAGTTCAAACTCAGCATAATATGTTAATTGTTTTGCATTCCAGGATAGTTTAGGATATTTAGTCTTTGAAGTTATTAAAATTAAGAAGGAGAAGAAGACGAATTCGATGTATTCAATTATATTTCCAGCAATTATTTCTATATTCACCATCTAGAAATCACTGACTCGTATAATTAGTATTGCAATTTCTGTTCAGTACTAACTAGGAGTCCTTTTTGTAATGTTATATGCAGCCTGCTAGCATTATCAAGGTGGATTGGAGTTTCTTGTGTAAACTTGAGGGTTGGGTCTAGATATGGCTATTAGTAGGCAAATCTCTTCTCCTCGGCAATCCCTTTTAGATTACATTGTGTCTCAAATCATGTTGAAATTTGCATATGCCGTAGCTAATATAAATTTGGTAAAGTTTCAGTTTAGACTGTAAGTAAAATTCTACGCTTGCAGTCAGTAATCTGTTAATTGACTTTTGTCATCATCATGGCTGTTGCCATTGCCATCACCATCATTTTTGTCTGCCCAACTTCTGTTTGGTTCAACATTGTTGCTGTTTTGAAGCAAACAGAACCTAGAATTCAAGCAGCACTATTCTATCCTAAGTATGATCCTAAAGGAAAATCAGATTATTATCACAATTACATTGCATAATCAAGAAAGCCAATTAATTTGGAAAACCAGAATTAAATTTAAGGTTTTTTTTTTTTTTTGAATGTAGTCTAGAAATTCTGTTTGTTGACTGCTATGGCTTTAAGTTTGATATGACTGTCCAAATCACATAGTGATTTGTTAATGTTGGTGTATTGGTTATAGATGCTGGTGAAAAGGAAAAAATGATATAACTTTAACACTTTCGCAAATGATCCTCCGGCATTGATGAGATGGTGATCCTTACCACAATTCTGGTATTTTAGTTATAATTTAAAAGTTCTTATTTCTTTGTATAATCCAGAACTCTTGAAAGAATTGGATTTTGTTGAACTAATTTTAGATGAATGAGCTCCTGCCATGGCTTCTGCCTAATTTGATGCTTCTAGAAGGTCGAGGTTTGGTGGACTCCGTTTGTTTCTTGAATGCAGGATTTGTTTGTCAATTTATGCTTTCCAAGAAATGACTCTGTAATTTCAGTTTCCAAAGTACGAGTAACAACAACGGATGTGCATGATAAATTGATTCTGCCTTACTCATATTGTCTTTACAGAGCAAAAGTTCCGTGGCTCAACGTGATCTGCGTTTCTTCTTAGTCATTGACAGCTATTGATCCCACTTAGGCAGGTGTTATAACCCAGGCTGGTCTGTAGCATGCAGATCATCTTTACCGATCTATAAGTGATGCAAGAGTCTCTTCACAAATCCATCCATCACTACTTTTATTGCCTGTAGCCATTACAAAGCTTTTCTTTTCTTCTCATAACCTCCTCCACAGATTTTTACTTATTATACCTCTACAAACACAGAATTTCTGAGTTGCTCAATAAGCCAGGCATCTCTTTTGCAGGTTTTGTCAATTTCAGTTGCATATCAGTAAAGCAAGTTGCTTTTATGATAGTCATCGCTATCAAAATATTTTGTTTCTTTCCTTTTCACTTAGTTAGACAGTTATGTAACTTTTATATTATCAAGTTCTCTTGTATGCATCATATAGATTTTTTAAATGATTGCTGCTACTTACCTTATAATGGTTAATAAATTCTTGTTGGTAGATTCTATCTCTATCCTTCCATCAAAGTCCAGATTCTTATAAATCTTATATTTAATTCATACATGAAGATAGTTATATATTTGATCAAAAGTTAAAGAAATTTTCATTTTCTTTCTGTTTCCAACCAACCCTTTTTTGTGTTTTAACTGTTTCTTTTGTCCACTGTAAGTACTTAATGAAAAACCTATGTTTCATGGCTTTTTTTTTTTTTGCAAGAAAAAAAAATTGCTAACATCTTTTTCTTCCTTGATGGGTTGATTTTGATACTTAATGGTTTATATTTCAAATTGGCACTAAAGCGACTGGTCTTTGCTTTCTTTATCTAGAGGTTTTTAACTTAAATTGTATTTACTGTTGACAGCATACTAATTGATACTAATGTACCAAATATGCCTTGTGTAATTATTTTTCCTTTTGGCACTACCTGAGGAGAAAACTGTAATCAGCTGAGCAATAGTTGACTCCAAATTTTCTTCCTTTTGAGTATATTTATTCACTAGGAGCTAACTTTGTGATATACGAAGCTATTCTAGTTACTGTACAAACTGAAGATATATTTGTTCAACTCTTATGAATGGAATTAACCTATATGGTCTCCTAAAGCATATAAAAAATATTGGATTGTTGTTTTCGAAATAAGACAGTGATAAAATCTTCTAGGTCTGTCGTCCAGAGGGAAAGACAAAACCTTAGTTTGATCATGATCAGTGTTTTCTTTTTTTATTGATATAGTGGTCTGGATGTTCTAATTATGTTAATGAAGTAGCGCCATGGGATGCAGGGAAATTATGGTGCAATTTTGATAATTTCTATGTTACACAATGATAATGTTCCACTAACAAATGCTTTGATGTTGGAATTGTTATGTTTTCTGTCTCTGAATTCAAATTTTCTAAGCAGACAAGTTTTCATAAAATCATTATTTTGTTTTTCATTATAGCTTGTAAGAGTATGATATATGATACATGGTGATTTCTCTTTTGCAGGCTGCAGTTGTAATGCATATATAGCATAGGTAAATAAGTGAACTTACAATTTCTCTTCTATATTATGCAGTTTTTAGCAACTTTGATTAGTGGTTCACCTGCTGGAAACAATGAGAAGCAAGGAACTTAAATCACATGCATCTGAGGTGAGATTTTTCTACCTGAACATGTCATTTACTGGGTATAATTTCTGCCAATTCATAATTAAAGTCTTCAACATCTCACTGCAGAAGATTGAGTAAACAACTGTTGTTTAAAATTTTTTATGTTTGTGCTCCTGCCTTCCTCTCTTCTCAGTTTTAGGGAAAAGGAGAGGCCTGTGATTCCACTAGGGAATTATTTGTACACAGTTTAGTATAAAGTACTTAATTTTTTTTTTTTATCAGTAATAGAATATTATACGCTGTGTTCCCTTTGTTTATGCAAGGCATTTTATTTAGTTTGCTAAAAGAAAGAGTTTTGATGCAGGGTGACTTTGATCCTGGAGGAATGGCCAAACTGATACCTAACAAGGCATCAAAATGGCAATGCCATAGAGCAGAGGCACAACCAGTTTCATCTTCTTGGGTTTCAGCTGTTCTTTTTACTCACATTCCAAACATTACTTCAACCTTTTACTCACATTCCATACATTACGTAAACTTATAATAAAAAATCTAAATTACAATCAAACGCTTAAATAAAAACATAAAAAACAATCTTAAAACAGCTTAAACCAATAAAATAACCTTTGATATTACCTTGTTGTCTGTTTAGTATGAGAGGCAGATTTTGAAGAAATAAGCAGTGGCATATAATTTCTCATATTAACTTTGTGTTGTGTGTTAGAGGCTAGAATGAGTTAATGGGATGAGGCTTTAGGTGCATGGTGTTCTGTGCAAGATGAGCCCAAGCCTGCCACATTTAAGGGGAGGGTGGCGCCAAGTTTTTGAAGCCAACTATATCTCCTTCTCTTACTGGGCAGATGGGTATCCCGAAGCCACCGACCTCCCACCATTTGTCACCAACGCCTCACCATTGGTCTAACCCACTCTTTCTCCTCATTTGTTCACTTCACTTACAGCTTCTCACTTTAATTTGCTCAGTTTTTTTTTACCATTCCATGGCTTTTTCTCTCTCTACACCGGCTCTTCTGCACCACTTGACGCGTTTCGCTTGCTTTTTGGACACCTGGGCTCTCTGCACTGGCAACATCTTGCACCACCACGACCTTCTTCAACCAGACTTGCACTCACTACATATGCTGCTAGTACTCCTTATACACTCAGACAGACACACTTCTGCTCTATCCAACACTTCTTTGATCACCAACACCCCCAACCCAAAACACAGCCATTGCGGCATTTATATAAATGGCTAACAACTTTTCTTCACAACCTAGCACCACAGCCACTTCGGCCATCATGAACATGAGACAAACAAACATAGCTTCTCAAAATTCTCAGTTATCTAACTCTGAACAGGTGAACTTCCGTCCAACATTGCCTGCAACACTACCACAGTACTTCTTACCACCTCAGTGTTTGCAACCCTTTCATCAAAGCATGCAATTTTCCTGCCCATACCCTCCAGAACAGGCAGCCACTCAATCTTTTGCTGCATATCCTGTGTATCCTGTGTGGTATGGACAAAACAGGATCGAAATTGGAGCTGCTAATGAGGTATCTGCGGGATCGTGCTCTTGGCAACCAAATAATGGGGTGATGAAGGAGCAACAAAGAGGGAGTTTAGATGCACAAAGGACTAAGATTGCTAGGATTAAGAGAAAACTAGCACGCCAGAGGAGTCTCAGCTTGCAGAGAAATGCTTCTTCAGGAGGTTCTTCAGTTGTGTCTCCCTCAACTCATATGGATGCAAGGAGACTTGCATTGTATGGTGCTGACACCAATAACAACACCAAAACTAACAGAGATCTGTATAACTTCTGCACTCCAGATAACAAAGTGAGTTTGTGAAAGATCTTACTTGGAGATCTCAATTTTTGTTAGTTATCATGTTCTTCAATGGGAAATTAATTTGAATTTTCATGCAGAGATTGAGAGTGTTGCTGAGGAAGGAATTAAAAAACAGTGATGTGGGGTCTCTTGGAAGGATTGTTCTTCCAAAGGTGTGGTTTTTACAATCAATTTAGGTGTGTTTTAGGGCCGGCCGTTGTTTGTGTAGTCAAATATTTCTTGTTTTGGTCTTGTTTTTCGCTATATTCTGGTTTCCATTCCGAGAAAAGATGATAAGAGAAAAGAAGTACACTAACGAGCCAACCATCTTCTTTCATTTGATTTGTTTTATTGATCACCACACCACATCATAGTTATGATCCAGTCTGCTGAATAACCCCCCTTCTGACTTCTCGATTCTTGCACACAAAATGAAGCAAAAAGTAAAAGGAAAGATTATTACTACTCTTTTAACAATAGCAATTATTTTTATCACTGTTTCATTACAATATAGTCATCTAATGTGTTCATTCTTTGCATTGTTAATCCAGAGAGAAGCTGAGGAGAATCTTCCAAGCCTCTCTGATAAAGAAGGAATTCAAGTAGTGATGAGAGATGCCTTCTCTGAGCAATTCTGGACTCTTAAGTTCAAGTGGGTACCATCTATATCAACTTTTGTTTTTTCTTCATTTGATTTGTCTTTGAAACTGCTACTTGATGATAGAGTTTTGTCTGTTGTTAAACGCAGGTACTGGTCTAATAATAAAAGCAGAATGTATGTTCTTGAAAATACAGGTAAGTCCCACTTAATGAGGGAAGTTCATATCTAGAATTTCTCAATTTTTTCAAGCTCAGAATTTTCTCTTTTTCAATCTACAGGAGATTTTGTAAAGCAAAACAGGCTACAGATAGGAGATTCCCTCACTCTTTACGAGGATGAGAGCAAGAACCTCGTGAGTTAATCTTCCTTATTACCATACTATTCAGATTTGTTTGACAATTAAAGTTGCATTATGAAAATGCTAGAACGGTTAAAACGTTTGTTCAAGTGGGCGGCAATAGTCCTCTTGACCTCTTCTGTATTGATGACGAAATTCTTTGGCAGAATGTGAACACAAAATGACAAAAAGAAACAGCTCTAAAATGGACAAAAAATTTGACTGTTCTATTTACATGTAGCAGATGATGTGTTGGTAACACAATTCTACATCTGCCCTTTTAATAAACAGCTAGGATGAGCACCAATTCTGCAGCTTTTTGTAAGATAAACCCCACCTGCAATGCATGGAACATTAGCCTTATTAGCATCAACCGTTGTATATCTCTTTTTTGGGTGCTTCTCTTTTTTACTGTGTAATCTTTAACCTGTGTTTAACAATGAATTTTTTTCTATTTGAGGGGCAGTATTTCTCCATTAAGAAGGTGGAAAAACTGGGTAGATTAGAAGCCGAACCATCATCATCATATGAACAACGAAATTATATGAACCACAACTGCTCATACAACTATCAAACTCAAGCTATGCCGCCAGCTAGAGACGAGGAAGAAGCGTCTTTGGCGCTGCTAATAGAACAACTTAAACACAAGGAACAACAAGAAGCATACAACCTCATGGCATTGCCCATGCATGGTGCTTCTTCATATAGACAGGCTGACGAAGCAAATGATGGTCCGTCCAACAACATTACTCACATGGGAATCCATCCCTATTCGGCGGAGGCGTCCGTACAACCATCACAAAACAGCAATAGTACGGACGACTGCTATGGTGGTCTGGGGATGTTACCAGATGTCAATAGGTATAATTTTTTACTTTAAGCATGAGTGACAGCTTCATGCCTTGAGGGTAGGGATATTTTTTCATAGTCTATAGTAGTGATGCCATGGCCTATATGATTAATTAGTTTTCATTTTTATACATGATTGTTTGTGATTTTGGGGAGGATATAGAGAAGATAGAATTTTCCATAGATGGGGAAATTGTAACAAGACAGAACTATTATGTATATTTATGTCAAGATGACAAATTACCAATTTTAAAGTTAATTAACCAAGGTAACTCAAGTAAGTTTTGATTCTAATTTTGAGGAAAATGATCAATTATGATTCTAATTCCACCTATTCAAGGAAACAAAATCGATTTGAAACTAAATCCAAAACCATATGATATATATTAAATTGAGTATCAAATCTAATAATAAAACGGTGTTGTTTTAATTATAACATATAAAAACAAACTAAGCTCTTATCTCTTCATATGTCCCTTTTTTTTTTTTTCATTGAATTGAAACTTTATTTTGATTTATAATAATATTTAAAATTAAACAATCAATTTCCATTTTGCCTTTCTCAAGTGTAAGAATTTGAAATGCTCGTAAATTTGTTTGTGAAGAGAGGGGATGAATCTTTAGGGAGAGAGAAGATGGTCGACAATGGAGGTATGGCTTTGGGTTTGTGGTGGAGTCGGTTTTGAGAGCATAAAACAATATTAGGTGTTACATATTTTTTATATATAATTTGAATATATAGATAATATATTATTATATGATTGAGTATTATTTTATCTTTAATTCAAAATCATCCAATTATATGATGACACATCATGTACGCATCAGTAAAAAAACAACATTTGGGTTTTTTTACTCTATTTATATAATTTCTATTTGGATTTTATTTGTTTTTTTTTTAAATTGACATTTAACCTTTTTATTGTAAATTTTTCCATTAACAAAATAATATTTTTTATATAAAATATATGATTAATACATTCAACAGGTGAAAAAAAGTTTTTAGGCCAAACGTGATGGGAATATATTAATCACTCTTTACTAATTTTTTTTTTAATTTTTAATTTTTTATTTCCTTGAAAAATTAAGTTTAGTACTTTTTGGTATTTTTATTTTTTTAAATTTATAATTCTATTATTCTAGACTAAATTCAGTTAAACGGAAAGACAATGGGCTCATTGTAAAAAAAGGTCGGTGCCATGGGCTTGTGCTGATCCAGTGAAGGCAAGGCGGCAAGAGGAAGGGCCTATACACAATGTAACTTGGGCCTGTGTAACCCTTCACCTTTGGAGACTTTTGGATAAGCCATAAATCTTTCACAGAACCCATCTCTTCAGCACCATCCACGGCAATGGCAGCATCAGCTACGACAACAAAGCCGATTTTCTCCGCTCTTTCTCCGCTCTCTTTATCTCTCCGTACAACTCCACGCCTCTCTGTTCTGTCGTTAAAACCCACAAAACTCCCCAAACTCACTCTCACAACTCGAGCCTCCAGCAAATCGGACGACATTGACACCTTTTTCTTCGACAACTATAATCCTGATGAAGACGACGATTTCGACCCACCTACTCCACCTGAGGACTACACTCCTCCTCCCTACTTTGATGAATACCCCGAAGAAACCGAGGAGGAGATCGCCGCCGCCTACGAGGCCCTGTACGGACCCGCCTATTCGGGAGTCTCTGTTCTTGGAAATGACGTTTATGTGATGGACAAAAATTTGAAAAAAACAACAAAGTGGGGAAAAATTAAGAAGGAGAAAATTAAGGACGGTTTCGAAGAGAGAGTGGTTCAAGTGAGGAGAGTTACGAAAGTGGTGAAAGGAGGGAAACGGTTGCGTTTTAGAGCAATTGTTGTGGTTGGTGATAAGAAAGGACAAGTGGGTGTTGGTGTGGGTAAAGCTAAAGAGGTTATAGATGCTGTTCAAAAATCAGCTGTAGATGCTAGGAAGAATATAATTACTGTACCCATGACTAAATACTTGACCTTCCCACATAGGTAATTATTGCTGATTCTTTTATATTGTTGTTTGCTGTATTAGCTAGTTGGTTGTTGATTTTGGATTGTGTGTTAACAAGTGGGTTTGACCATGAATGTGTATAGAATTTGTAGTCGAACTGATTGGTGATGCAGATTGCTAACTGTGAACTCTAGATTAGGGGACTATGTGTTTGCATGTTGTGTCTATGATTCTTTTAATGTCTCCAAGTTGAGTTAGTATAAGGTCAAACTGAATATAGAGGTTTGAAAATTTTCAATCACTTTGGTGGGAATTTTTTTTATTTAGTCATAAATGCAACTTGAGAATCAGTAATCCTATCAGTGTAGTGATCTATGGTGAATCTCTGGTTTTTGGTCGTTGGTGTTGTTGTAGAGCTTATATGGTAGTTCTAGAATCACAACATTCTATCTGTAGATTTATGTTCCTATTGTGCATATTTTGAAGATATAGATCAGCTAGAACTTAAGATCACAGCAGAGTTAACTTACAATTTGGTTGGTTAAAGAACTGCCTGAATCTGCTTGGTTGTTTCTAGAATTAATTTAAATAATTCTTCTGGGTCTCTTGCATGATTCTAAGTGGTGATGATATATGCAAATCAAATATGGCTTTGAATTCAGTCTGGCAATGCTGAATTACCCTGGTGGAGGCTGAGTAAAGCAAACCTATATGGACGATTACGAAGTTCTTATGGTTTTTTGGCAATTCCATGTACCATTTTAGCCAGAAAGTTATTGAATTTACTTGGCCAAGTAGCTAAGTATACATGTGAAGCTATTAGAAGCTGAGAAATGGAGCTTTGAACACTTTCAAAAAACCAGAGTGGAGTTACCTTCCTTTGAACTCTTCTGTTGCATGATGAGTGCTGTGAACCTTCTGCTTCACATAACTCATCATCAGGAAGTGAAAATATTATGCAAGAAAGAATTTACTGGGATAAAGATTTCTTGACATATTCCAATGTATATGGCCAGAGGATTAGGGAATGTAATTAAAATTTTATCATATTATAGTTGAAGTTAGTAAATAGCTTGTTCTTTTTCAATATGTTTTACTGGTGAAGTACATTCTACGAATATCTGCATGTTATTGATTCTGTTGAGAAAATAAATGGCAGATCTGATGGCGATTATGGGGCAGCCAAGGTGATGCTTAGACCTGCTTCACCTGGTACCGGAGTGATTGCTGGAGGTGCTGTGAGAATCGTCCTTGAAATGGCAGGTGTTGAGAATGCTTTGGGAAAGCAAATCGGAAGTAACAATGCCCTCAATAATGCTAGAGCAACAATTGTTGCAGTGCAGAAAATGAGGCAGCTCCGGGATGTTGCTTGTGAACGTGGGATACCAATGGAAGAACTGTGGAAGTGATTTAGAAGTTGCTTAGTTGATCACTTTATTCTCCCTTTTGTACTGTAGATTCTGTGCAATTTTTGCAATGCAAACAGCCAAAAACAAAATTCAGACATGTATTTTTGGAGCAAATCGGCAACTCAGATTGTATAATTTAATTCAATTTGTTTCCTTTTAATGCAGCATTAAGCTTCTATGATTTTTTCGTTTTTTCAATTTTATCATTAATTTTGCTTTTTGATGTTTTGGTATCAATCTAGGAAAGGTTGCTGATGAATTTTTGGGCTAGTAACTCTTGGTTGTTTACTTTATGTGTAAACAAGAAATGAAGCTGCCATTGGAGCAGTCCTACACTGAGACTTGAGTGTGACTCTGAGAGTCAAGTTATGCGGCTTGCAAAACTAGCGGTACAAAGCAATATAAGCAATATTTTTGCCTTTTTCCTTGTTATAAGGAGTCAGTACCTAATATAATGTACGAAGGTACCATACACCTCTTGTTTATACAAAGGCGAATTAATCCTCTTGTTAATGGGATAAGACACCTTGATAAGTTCAGGATTTGGAATATCAAATATTATTGTCTTTTTTCTCCAATTTTTGCTTGTAGTTGACATGGAAGAAGTCCCTGTTAAGCTTCTTTGATACGCATGCATCAAGTTACCAAGTCTTTCCTCTAAATCAGACGGCTGATTTCCCTTAGAAAGATCTTCCATGTGGAAAAGAACCATAAAGGCAGCCTTTAGAATTTTCTTTTCATCTTAAACGCAAATAGCTACATGACCCGCATAGTTAAGCATGAGACAGCCATTGGCTAAGAATATGAAAATCAAGAAGTTAAGCATCTTCTACTCTGTGATAGATAGGAATGGCATCCAATAACATGAATGAATAAAGGAACAGGAGGAATGAGAAAACCAAGGCTGAAGCTCTATATATATGTTAGTTTTCCAAACAATTGAGATCAAAAGCCACACAAAGATATGAAGTTTCTTGTTCAAGTGCCTTGGTGCTCATGTTTCTGCTTCTTCAAGGGCAAAAACTGCAAACCCAAAGAAAAAATAGAAGAAAAGAAGGACGAAAAGAAGAACCAAACGACAGGCTAATGGCGGCATTTGCTGCAAACCACCGTGATTCTCATCGAAAGTATGGATGAACTAGAATCTTATCTTCTTGTTTCTTTCCAGATGAGTGCATCACATATGTGTCTCTATCTTGCATTTAAATTGTCACAAGTGATCTCTTACGAGTATCTCCTATGTTTATAATGTCTTCACTTTTAATGTTTAAGTAATATTAAAAACAAAACTATTCACTCTTTTTGTTTCTCTGATTATTATTTGGCACCAAGTCCATCTCCTGCATTTGATGTTCAACTGAAACTAGACCAGTTTGCCCAAGAAACCTGCAGTAGAATTCAATCAGTGCCTCAAGAAGCTTCAGCTTAAAAATTTTCAATCACACATGATTAAAGATTTTGTTATGCTCACTATTATATTCAAGAATAGAAATGCATCCTTAAGTTATTATGTCAACACTAGTTGCTATAGATATAAAATGAACTAAGTAGCCTTCCATTTTCTTCTGCCGACAGGCATAAGGAAAGCATGTAACATAACATTACCAGACTACAATCAAAGATATTGATGAGTTTTCAGTTTTTACTGCCTACCTAAATAGTGCCTTTAGCATGCTTTTTTTTGGGTAAGTAATTAATTAAAGTGTTTCTTAAATGTGGCAGAAGCTTGAACTCAAGACTTATCACTAGAACTTCTAATGCTCCACCAGTTTTGCTAACCCCTCTTTTCACCTTTAGCATGCTTGATTAGCCCATGATTTAATAACATGACATCAAAATTACCATGTTAAAAACAGTGAAACCCCGTATAAACAAAAGGCAGACAAAGATATCTACTCTGAGACCAGCCGGAACTATTCTAGAAGCCATAAAGCATAGTCAACAGAATCCATTCCTAGGAACACTTTGAGATAATAGCATATACCCATTGATTAGACAACACTGTCTAAGGACACTATAAGCAGAATAAGGATACAAGGACATAGTATGTATAAATAAATTAAGGAAAGACTAAAGGAGAAAATTATTAAAGAGATGGAGTAAAGGATCACAAAACTGTTTTAATCTGGACCTTGTACATGGCTTATGACTGTTTATATAGATTAAAATGCGGTCCCAAAGGCTACAAGGATAAAAGATATATGCAGGTTTGCACTCTTAATCCAGAAGGGGAAAAAAATCACTAAAAAACAAGGGGCAAAGGAGCATAAAAAAAAATCTGGAATTTATATAGAACTGATAACAGCTTTCATGAGATTTTAAACTTTGTATTTCCCTTATCTAACTGTAATATAACAAAAGTTGCCAATGCCTGAAGTTGACTGTATGAGATAGAAAAACATGGTAAAAGTTTAGTAACAGCCTGCATAACTGCTAATTACATAAAGAAAACAAAATATATATATATATATATATATATTGAAGTCTACTAGAAACAAAGCTTGTTTGATGCAAAAATTCCAATAGAATCCACACAAATATAAGTAGTAAAGAAACATCTCATGTAGCATATAAGAAATGAATGTGCTATAGAACCAGTCATATGTTCATGGAACGGCACCCCTTGCAAAAGAACATAAGGCAATTAGTTCTGTTGTATACAGGTACCAAGACTGAAAACACTATTTTTATGATGAGTAGGACAGAGGGTATATCATTTTGTCAAATTCCATATTGCTAGGAATGACAGTCTGGATCTAGTTATTTAGGTCTTCATATGTGCTTCATTAAAAGACTTATGTTAAGCCTAAAAAGCAAAAGTGTACAGGCTAGAATCAAAGGGCCAATATCTACTTAACCGTTACAATTTACATGTATGAAACACTATGAAAATTTTATCAACGTTTTAGCATTCAGAAAATAGCAAGCCTTAAAAACGTAGAATATCATATGACTTACATGCAAAGCCAAATTATGTTTCTACAACCTGACATTAATGGTTTTTATTCTGCTTCTAGACTATCAATAACCCTATCACCTCAAAAAAATAAAATTAAAAAAAAAAAAACTAAAGATAATCCGCGATTGATATTCTCTCCTACTGAACATTCTATCTTTTCAAAATCAAATTTGCAATATAACTATCACAAGCCTGATCATACTCCACTCCACCCTCAGAATATTAGAGCTATTTAAGGAGCCATAACGCATTGCAAAAGAGAACATCCTTCATAAAACAACATACATAAACAAGAATGATGTTGGCATGCGATAAAACTCAAAGAAAGTGGGAAAAAAAAAAAAAATAGCAACTAATAACAAAATTGCAAGTTCAGGGCAAGCAAAACACAAATAAACAAGTGAAAATTCAAAGAACGGGTTTTTATAAGAAAGAGGTGTAGTATACCAGTTAAGAAGGAAGAAGAGGGAGGCAGCAATTAAAACAAGAAACCCAACATGAAATAACAATGAGGAGTCACTTGAAGCGAATGCTAAGCCCAACATGACAATCAGACATAAACCCAGCATCAAAAACGCTGATTTTAGGGTAGTCCATGTGGGACCCTGAAATCAAATTAAAAGCAACAGAAAGATTGATTAACAGTTACCCAAGAAAGAAAACATCGTAATTTAGAGATTAATCATAATGGCACGAACGTTCACACCAGGAGCAAGAGCTCCAAGTAACACTGCTTCTGCTGATGAATAATCTGTCCTTTTGTATTGTTCGTTCTCCATTTTTGCCTTTTTAGATCGGAAGTTACAGCGCTTGTGCGACAGAGTTAGAAGACAAGGAAAGATGAGTATAATTGGGCCAAACTGCCGGATTTGATTGCCCAAGCGAAGGTTAAATGGAGCTTGTATTTAACTGAAGACAATTATTAACAGAAATTTCAAAATTACCATACTTATGTGAAAAAATAAATTATAATTTTTTGCAAATTAATTATTTTAACCACCTGTACCTAATGAAGAGTTTTCAAATCCTTTCTGTTATCTATCTGTATAAAAAGACGAAAAGTTTTTGAATTCTTACCCTTTCTGTTATTTGTCTGTATAAAAAGACGAAAAGTTTTTGAATTCTTACTCGTATCCTAAGAATTAGGGGCAATTATTATATATTTAAATTCTTTTTTGATCAAATTCGCAAAATAATATTCCAACTATTAGAGATATAAGTCCAAGCGAAAGAAATCTGAGTTTGAATTTTTATCACACTTACGAAATTTTAACTTATCTAATACAATAGTTATAACTCTAATCACTATATCCTGAGTTTATCCGTCTAATAAATACAAATGAAGTCGTTGATCAATAAAAAATAAAAAATTGAAATTCTTTCTAAAATTGTAAATAATATAACCAAGAAGGCAAACACCCAACAGTTGACAGAAGCACATTAAATATATCAGTGGTTACATTATTACTACTTCTTAACACATTGGATACAAAATCATTCCACTAATTCCAATCATCACAATTATTTTCTTGGGCTTGGTCTAGCTTTGCATACTTGTTGGAAAATTAACATCAACAATCTAGATGCTATTGCTATGTAAAGAGTGGGATCTTCTCCACAAACTTTCTTTAATTTAACACCTATTTCAGATATCAAAGTACAATATAAATATTCACATATTGGCTAAATTCATACAGCCTTGTTAACTTCTTCAAATTGACTTACCATACCAGTAGGATACTCATATCAACATGTACAGAACTTTCAGTTTCCCATATATGAAGGACTTCTCAGGGTTGAATCCTGACGGACTAACCATTCTTTCTGTTTCAGATACTGCAAAAGCGGCTGTGGCTCCTCTCTGAAGTCTGTTGCAACACCACAACCATAAGGGGGCAGTCTCTGGTAACCATGAAACAGTTTATCCCTTCTGTGTTCATCTGCATCATGAACTTGGTGGAACCCTGGATGCAACGGTGTCGTATAAATCATTTGGTTTGAAGCCAAAGGAGCTTCCCACTGATTAGAAGGAAAAAAACAGGAAGCATCTTGCCCATTAAAGTTGCCAGAGTTCCTGGGAGCATAAGAATGCAGAGGCCATGAATGGCTATTGGCCCTATCAAGACTCTGATTTTCTCTGTATTGACGAAGCCATTCAGATGAAGACATTCCACGGAATGGAGGGTATCCATCCTCGAAACTAGGAATGGCAGAACCATAATAAAGTGGATCATGAGTAGCACCCCAAGTTGGATAGCTGCTTAATTGTAATGCATCAACATGGGAACCTGTTTTATTGATGCTCCCTGTGTTATTGAAGTTGGAAAATCTCGGTTGAACAGCATCAAACCAAGCAGCATTGTCAGGCAATAATGGGGCTGAAGGCAATGGAACTGAATAAGGAGAGGAGTAACAGTTGCTTGCATAATCTTGCCTAGAACCAATAACAGAACCTTCATGTCCTCTGATGGAAAGACCAGATAAAGAAGTAGAAGCTATTTCATCTATAGGGCTTAAACCATGTTTATTTATATCACTTCTCCCTTTTTCTTTATCATTATCAACAATTCCTCTATCAAAGACCCAAGCGCTGAGGGAGGGAGGCCCAGCAGAGACAGGGGTTTGAAAAAATGAGTGTGTACCAGATTCCTTTACAAGAGAAGACTCCAGCTGCTTAAATGGTGCGTTGTCAAAATGAAACTCTGAAGGATAATAACCCTGGCTCTGGTTTTGTGCTATAAGCAGTGATGTGGCACGACGCAAGCAGTCATCAGGAGATGCATTCTGCTCCTCTATGTCCTTTGGACATTCTGACTCTTTTTTATGGATAGAAGGATAGAGTGGTGCAGAATTATATCTTGTAAGAGGCTTGAAAACAATGACTTCTTCCTCTTCCACGGCAGCAGATTTGTTATCCACAAAAGAGCTACTTGAGTTTTCCCCAAGGCTTCGTTTATCACAATCCTCTGCAGAATTGAATATATATTGTTCAGGCTCTTTCACTTTCAGATCAGTGGTCAACTCTACTTCTGACTTTCCTCCATCTGAGTTTACATTTGAATCTGCTGCATAGAATTTTGTTTCTGATTTGTCATAGATTATCCATCTATGAGAACCATTTAATCGGTTTGCAATCTTCATTGCAGCATTGATTATACGGTCAGCACGACACTTAGTTCCACTTTCCAAACTCTGGATACGTCCACAATCAGTCAAGAAATCTAACGCCACATGAGAACAAGATACTGGGGCAAAGCCCCTCAACTCATAGTCTTCCCACAGAGCAGTCCTCACTGGATTTGAGACTTCACCCATAAAATTAAACTGCTTTAGAAGGCCAACTAAAGCGCCAAAAAAGTAAGACATAGCACTGTGAACTTTGCCGTCAATCCCATGTGCTTCTACTTCATCAAGCATTGGCACCAACCACTCCACAAAAACAAGTACAGCAGGTAAAAGGGGACAAGAATCCAACGGATTTGACTTCAAACACCTATCAACAAGGCGCCCCATGAAAATGAATGTGACAGTCAATGCAAATCTTGTCAACTCAAGCTCCTGTAAATCATTTTTATCTTCTGACAGTTTTGTTTCACTGATAATAAATACCTTCTGCACAATAAAAATAAATATAGAAACCACTTGAAGGGCTCTGAAGGGGCCTGTTATAGCTGAACCCATCAGCTCATAGGACGCCAGCATGGCTACCAGTTTTGTATCATCTAGTTCCAGCATTGAGTCCAAGTCTCTCATCATAGATGCAAAAGTACAAGGGAAGTCCTCCAAACTGCATAGCATCAAAATAAGGTAGAAAACATCAACAAGAAAGGGAAAGAGGAATGTGCATACAAACAGTAGCGTCTAACATTGAATGGTATTTCAATGTCTCCCATACTCATTAGGGGGATTGAAAAGAAAGTCTATGAACAGTAAGGCATAGTAGCTTAAGACTAAGTGCCAAGCATGATTTTGACTTGTCCGCATATTTACAGTACAGTTTGCAGTGATGTTTATCTGAGGTAATGCTTCTGGTTTTTCTAAGGTTGTGACTTCAGCCAGCTTAATGATTCCTGGATATCATTTTTAAGTCCTTTAATATCATTTAAAGCACATTTTTTACATGAAGAAGCAGTGTATATATGTAACAAGTGCTAAAGAAATTACTGCCACTAATCCTACAATCCTGGGTTTTCAAAACATTTGCTTTTCTTCTAACAGCTTTAAGTATCACACATGACCATATACTGCAAAATTAAATTCTGTCCAATTTTAAAAGGCTAACCATTATATATAAATGGCTAAAAGATAAAAACCATTTTTTAAATTCTCTAGCAACAATTCACAAAAGATTTTGAAGATTGAACGATAAAGCAAGATTAGTTTATAATAGGAGATAAGCAAATGGTAAAAAGGGGAAACTAGGTGCAATTCCATAAAATTCAAAGAGGTAGGCATCCAACAAGATATAACTTGAAGATATTTCTATTTTAAGAAATTACTAATAGACAGCTACAGTGAAACAAGAAACTTCAGGGGAAGGTAAAAGAATATATAAACAGAAGATACAGTTTGCATAAGAAGTATGCCTACATGTTTTTCCAAATGAGCAAAAGGCAGTAACTACTTATGTTACAGTTTCACTCAGTTAAGGAAAAAAACAAATTACTCAAATCCACTGCAGCTGAGAAACTATATGAAGAAAACACTCATTGTAAAAAGTTGACTCAAAGGCAACTAATGGTCTTTTGATTCGAAGTTTCTATATAACTAATCCATCCATATATATTTAAGAATTGATAGGCTAATGTTTTTAAGGGAATATTTACACACTCTTCATGAATGATGGTACTACTATAAGATTGAGTCATTTCATAATAATAGTTAAAGCCCTATGTCTGTTTAAAATTCCCAATTTTGACAAAATCATATGAGCTCTCAGGCCTATATTTTGCACCTAATAGAAATGGAGACACGAGGAGATATCAGATCAAGAGTTGGTTAATTCTAGTAACATCTCTAGCACCAAAGTGCACATATTCACACCTTTTCAACATGAAAGAATTTCTACTTTTGCTTAATTCAGGTTATGATGATATAATTTGGTTAGGGAAAAAGGTAGGATCAGAGGGGCTATCATAAACGAATGTGTATCAAAATGGGGAAATATCAATACAGTAAGCGAAATTCAGTATAAGTGCATTCAATATATATGCAACTAAGGAAACTATATAAATCACAATCATACAAGTAAATTTAAAATGAACTAAACCTGTTGAAGTAAAGTTGCTTCAATTAGTACCTGGATTTTATGAAAAAGAAACTCATTGTTCTAATGACAAGTGACCAGAAAGCTGTCTCCACAGAGAAAATATTTTCAGCTTTCAACATGTTGCAACTTGAAACATCAGTACTTGATCGTGATTTAATCTGACCACTGCTTCTTTCAGAAGGTTTTAAGAAATCAAAGCAGGCCTCTCGAGAAAGGGAATGCAAATCTGATGTTCTGTTCTGTAATACCATAAGAAGCACTTGAGAACTGCCAACAACTGATAATAGAACTTAATATGAAGAACAATAAAATCTATTGAAGAGAAACAGGAAAAAAAATCAAGTCTTACCCTTTCAAACAGTAAAATGAGATTATTAAGAGCATCGGGAAAGGGTTCTTTAACAGCTAAACTTCTTATGCAGTGATACAAAGCAAGGAAGTCATCACCAACATAAGTTGCCAACACTGCCAACTAAAGATGAACATGATTAACAGTATAAAAGCTGAATTAGTAGCATTGTATAGTCATTCATATAAACCTATATAGCAACACAGATTCCAAGTCCAAAAAAGATAGTGAAATACCTGATTTTGGGGGTTTCCACTATCTGGGCAAATCATTGTAGCTTCCAAGTAGTAGGTGGCTGCAACTGACCAATTGTGTTCTTCTAAACCAAATTTTCCGTACTGCTCTTTGTACCTAGCAAGATCCCCAAGACAAACTAAAAAGCGATGGCATAAAAATTGGCATTTCTGCAATTTTTTTGGTTCAACAGTCATGAAGATGCCATCTTTCTTAAAGAAGGAATATTCTTCTGGGAGCCCATAACATCTTCTAATTTTTACTATCAGATTTTGATAAAATTCAATTGCTTCTGACAAAAATGATTTGAATCCTTCTATATGATTGTCATAGCTTTTCTGCAAGTTTGCAACACTTTTCAGCACTGTGAATGTTGTATCATCTGAATTACCAGAACTTTTCTTTATTCTCTTGCGAAATTCATCAATGTGCCTATAATGAAGTTTCCAGAGAGAAAATTCAACATCCTGAAGCTCTGCCTGATCATAATCATTCAGTAGAATTTTCTCATAACTTGAGCAGACTTTGTGGTACAACTCTTTAACATCCAAGTTCAATAAACCTTTTGAGTAGATCAACGTCCATAACTGTTTTTCTGTATTAGCAACCTGAAATCAACACATTACTAGAGTCAAGAGTAAACTAAAATGAGCAAAAGCTTTCTATTAAACAACCACAAACAACTGCAGAGAAAATTGTACCTCAACAAGTACATTGGGTTTTCCTTTCTGATATTTAAGGGAAACAGGCGAATTGCTGCTCATGATTACAGGTGGAAACTTCTCTGGGGCCACTCTGTGATCTCAGCATAGAATATTCACATTCATTGCAAATTTGGCCTGTCAATTGATGATGCAACCATCAGGCAATGAAAGAGATTAAGCCAATTCACAACTAAAAAAATCTGAAGAACATGAACAGACAGATTTGATTTTTTTTATTTTAATTTAAAAGTTGCATTTCATTGCAATTCTAGTCATGTGCAAGTAAAATTTAAGCAACAGAATATTTCAAAGTCCAGACTAAAAATGACATCAGAGAAACCATCCGCTAAAAGGCATTTGGGACAAATTTGATCTGATTAACATTAATTAGTATTCATGATAATAAACCCATCCTCTAGAAAGCTTTCTTACATCACAACCATAGCAATTGTAAAACTCAGTAGCAAATTGTACTTGCTCAGTTTCTTCGTAAAACACAAAGGAACTGCTAGTTTTTCTGAAAGAACATCTAGACACCTTCAAACTATTAAGAGCACGAAACACATTCAGCATTGAAAGCACTTAAAAGAAGTTACATTACAGATATGCCAACTAAAGAAGAAACCTCATAAAAAGAGCAATTTGGAGTCGATCCAGTGTTAGTATAACAAACAAAAACACATAAACCCCCAAAATTCAGTGAGTAACTACTATAAACTGAATTCTACGAAATTATCAAGCGAATGAGCAAAACCCTGCGAGAATTTAACTTTATGAAGCATAAACTTTTCCAGGAAGACGATGAACGAAGAATGTTAACAGCAAAAACTTTAAACATACAACATACAGAAATGGGGTAGTTTGACTTTGAGTAATCAAAATTAATTAAACAAAAGGCATGTTTTCCACCACCCAGATACCAATCCAGCAAAGGAAAAGCCATGAAACAGGAACATGAACATGAAAATAATGATGAAACCCACATGAACTAAAAGTCAGGAAGTTTACTAAAACATGAAAATCATCCCATAAAGTTCAAGCTAACAAATAAACAACACCCTTCGCAAACAATAGCAACACTCAAAAGGAAAAAAAAAAAAAACATGTCAAATTGAACAACAAAGGCAGAATATAAGGCGCCAAGAAATCACCAAAAAGAAAAGAATTGCAGAAGAAAATAGAACAAAAGGATCACTTATAAAACGCAGAAACAAAAACACCAAAGTTAAAAACTTACAGCGAGAGTTTGAAGCAGACTGACAGAAAACTAGCCAAACAGAAGCACAGAAACAAGAGAGAGGGGAAGCAAGAAAGAAGTTAGAAAAGAAGCTGCAAGAAGTATAAAGACCCCTCAGTTGTGTGAATCAGACAAAGGAAAAGGTGGCTGATGCTGAGACTCAAGAAAGAGAAAGACCAAAAACCATCCAACCAATTTTTTTGTTTTTTGTTTTAAGTAATTTTAATTATTTCAAATTAATAATAATTAGCATCATAAAGACAAGAATAAATTAAAGTAAATAATCTTGAGTGAATGAAGGGGATCCCTTGCAATTTAAGCTAAGCCATCCTTTTTGTCTCACTCTTTATAAAGATATATACTATTTTTAGTCATTTTTAAAATCTCCTTCTTTTTATGTAAAATTTTATTTAAGGCCAAAGGATTATTTTCCACTCCAATTTTCATACCATCTTCTAATACACACATATAAAGTTTAAAAAATTTAAAATCTCGTTTATAAATTAGTTAAAATTAAAATTTTTTATTAAAAATATGAATAAAATCATCATTTTATTAATAATATTAAAAATATATAAAATTCATTACATTTCTTTTATAAATTTTAAAAACTAATAATTTCACTACTATTTAAAGTTTTTAATTTTAAAAAATTATATTTTTCTTTTCAAATCTTAAGATTTTTTTTTCATCTCCAACTACTATTTTCGACATTGATGAGCTTCCCTCTACCCCAAATGTTTAATGAGCGTTACATTTTACAATATAGAGGTGGGTTACATTTTACATAAATTTAAAAAATTAATGAAAATTACAAAAATAGAAATGTTTGAAGTAGTTGTTGGGAGTCTCCTCCTTGTCACCCTAGTTAGTAAATATTATCGAATCGAAAAAAATAGTATAAAAATTATATAGATATAATATGATAAATAATAAGATAATTTATAAAAAAAAGTTATCAAATTCAAACACATAAAAAATATGAATATATAGAGGTTTAATATAGTATATCATTAATAATATAATTTTAATATTTTTCATAAATCTTTTGATTAATAATTTAAATGTAAAGTATTTAATTGATAATTAAGTTTAATATAACATAATATATAATTAAGATTCGATCATCATAAAATATTATTAAGAGAGATTATATATTAAAAGGATAAAAAAATTAAATTTTTATTTTATATATTTATGATATTATAATAATTAATTAAAATATAAAACATATTTTTGTATTATAAAAAAATATGCATATATAAAATATATATTTAATACATTATAAATTTAAAAATTTAGGATAATATATTTAAAATATAAATTGAATAAAAATATAAATTAAAAACGAATAATTTATATTTTTTCTAGCTGTAGCTGCCGCCATCAGAATTGGCCAACTGTCGTCATGAACCACGTCGTACTCTGCGACTGCGTTGTTGTCAAATACGGCGCCGAGAAAGTTTGGCCATCATCCACGCAACTTTACTAGCTATTTTTCATTTTTTTAAATTTAATTGTAATAATTTAAAATATATATTTATATATTAAAAAACGTGGGTGAATGGACAGATGAGTGAGATTGACGCGGAAAAGAGAGAGAGAGGCGCTGCTGCAGGGGGAACAGTGGATGTCGTATAACGCACGGTTCATGGGTCCCCGAACGAAGACAATGGATGCAGGGATTGAAATGCTATTTTGACAAGGCCAAAGGACTAGTTCCCACCCAAATATAGTCAAATGATATTTCCATTAGCTTTGAAAATTCTATTTATCCACCCATAAACTATAAACTATTAAAATTAACATGACTCTAATGCTTTAAAATTTTATCTTTTTTTTTTTCATAAATCTTAAAAATTAACCATTTCTCCCATAGATTAAGTTTTAAAAAATAATATTTTCTTTTTAGAGTTTAATTTTTAAACTTCGATACTATCTTCGATGTCATTGTTAGTAGTCTCTCTCTCTCGAAGTTTTTTCTCTTTCTAATGATTTTTTTCCATTCAATTGGACATCCAATTGACATCAAATGAAGCCTAAGAGACAAAAAGCTTTGTCGAAAAAATGAAACTCTTTATCTTCTTACAAGAAGACGTTTGAGAAGACAAGACGAGATCTTTATCTCGTAAGTTTTATTAGATGCTGATCGAGTGTCTAATTAAGTGGAAAGAGATCGTTGAAGAGAGAGAATGTGTTAAGAGAGAGAGGCTACCAAACCTTAAGAAGAAAATATCATTTTTTTAAATTTGATTTAAAAGATAAATTTTTAGTTTTTAAGATTTTAATGAGAAAAAAGATAAAATTTTAATTTATTTTTAATTTTATAAATAACATAATGATTTTATCTTTGAAATTATCAGAAGTGTTAAGATTTTTATAATTTAAAGGTAAAAACTTGATATTAGGGAATTCTTGAGGTGGGAATAAATCCTTAAGCCTTTTAACGATGAAATTAGCCAATTACAATACCAAGTCAAGGCTGACAATAAATACAAACAAACAAAGAACAAAAAAGTTGACAATAGTGTCCCTGCGCTACACACATGGGTCTATTTTTAGTCTATGTCTGTGATTTGAACCATTTAAACCCAATTCAGACGCTTGCCCCGAAATGCTCTAGTTTAAGCAGTAAATTTTTGACATAATGAGTGGGATAATAATGAGGAGGCAACCGTTTCACATTTATACTTAGACAAAAGTCAATTTCTTAGGTGGGAATTATTGGGTTGGAGATTATATTAAATATTATTTTAGATTGATTAGGTTTTGATTTATATATATTTTAGACTTATATTTGTTAATTAGTTGAGGAGATGGACCCTTCTGGGTTGATATTTATGAGATAAATCTAGCTAATACCATTTAGAAAAGGAAAGATTAACAATCGTTTTGAAAAATATTGGACAAATTAATTAATCACATGACTTAAATATTGAAGTATTAAAAATGGAAAGAAGTTTACCAATGTCGTATTAACATCAATTTCTCAATTTATTTTATATAATAATTATAGTGTTAATTATTATATTTAAAATTTTATTTATTTGATATAATAAATTTAATTCAAAAAAATAATTTAATTAAAGTAAAGTGTTTTTTTTTTTGAGAAACCAAAATAGTGGAAATTCATTATTAATTATTCGTTATCTTTTTTAAAGGTCATCCTTTTTTTCCTAAGGCAAAAGACTTATTCTTATTTAAGATTTAGCCCATTTCTTTTTCGATTTTAAAAATCTCAACACCTATTAATTCTTAAACTTCTATTAAAATTGTTAATTAAATATAAAAGTAAAATTATTATTTTAATAATAATATTAAAAAATATACAATTTTATCTCTCAAATTTTAAAAGCTAATAACTTAATTTGTTTAAAGTTTTTCATTTTTAAAATATCATTTTTTTCCTTTTAAACTTACGTTTTTTTTTTTTTGCCTTTCCGACCATCATCTCTATCTTTAATAACTACCTCTTTCCACCCTAAACTGTTAATCGTTGAATCTTAAACCATTTCTTGAATTAGAATAAAATACTTAATACATAATACGAAAAATTAAGTTTTCAATATACGATTTAACTATTATATATTTGTTTATATTTTTTTCTTTGACTTCATGAATAATTAATAGAAAATAGAAAAACAAACAAATGAAGAGCTAAAAAAAGAAAAACTTGATAATTTTATCATAAATAATAATTAAGTGAATTTTTAATGAAATATTTTTGTTTAATAAGTCTATTTTTATTTTTTTTTCTTAGCCCTAAATATCGGAGGCAACTAATTCGCAGAAACTGAGGAGGAGTAAGAGGAAAAAAACGGAGAACCTATAATTAGTTTAGGTTAAATCAAATAATTAACAGCCACTAAATTAAATTAAATTTTCTAATTAAATCCTTTTTTTATGCGAAGAATTTGAGAACCACCTCTTTATATTCACTGCAAAACAACCTCTTTATATTCACGAAGAGGAGGAAAACACCATTAATTTCGTCTATTGAAGTTGTGGAAAAATCATGAGTTCTAAGCTACTGTTGATCTTCCTCCTCTCGGCGGTGCTGATGGTGGCCGAATTGACCACCTTCAACGAAGCCGCCAGCGTGGATCATTTCACGAGGGAGATGTTGGATGAAAACTCAATGGAGTCTTGGAGTGGCCGTCGACAACTCGGAGGAAGGTCGACGTATCTGAGTTACTCAGCCTTATCAGCCGACAGTACTCCTTGTAGAACTCGTGGTAAATCTTACTTCAATTGTAGAAATGGGGCTAGGGCTAAACGTCGCTAAGATTGGTTCCAACAATAAGTGGTTGAATGTGCAAGACGAATTATGAATGTAATGACTATATCTATATATATATGTATTACCAACACATGTCCTTGGGTAAAGAATAAAGAATTAGAAAAAAAAAAAAATGTTGATATTGGGTTTTCTCATACCTAAAAGTTCCATTTCAATGCAAAATGTTTCCAAATTTAATAATAATATATAAAAATAATGATTTTGTATAGCAAATAGTATATTATATCGTATATCAAAAAATTAATTTTACGTATTATATATCAATTATTGTATGATATAATTTTTAAAAATAAAATAATAAAAAAATAAAATTGACATATTATTATTTTGAAAAATATAACAAACATCTTTGAAAATTTAAAACTTTTATATACACTCCGATTATATTATTACTATTTTTAAAAGTATATTAGCCTTGTTGTTCTTGTAGTCATGCCCTGCCATAACATGATCAAACTTCTTATACGGTTGCCTCAAAACTTATTTCTAACTTTGAACCCATATAGGCTTCTCTACTTTGCAAACATAATTTTCTTTCTTTTCCTGCAAGTCAACATGAAGGAAAATCAATCTTCACAAAAGATTACTTTTAAGTTTACCCTTCTTTTATTAAAGCCTAACAAGTTAACAACCAATCAAATTTATACCATGGATGAGAGAAATGCTCTATTCTTGCTTTATCCATAAACCCAATACTTTTTCAAATCTCTCCTACCTTTTGGCAACTTCACCAACTTAAAGGTTTGCTTGTCGTGCAAAAAATTTGTCTTGTCATTCATTACTTCAGCCCACTTCTTTCTACAATCTCCTTATAAATCCTAGGTTTCTACTCCATCGGTCAAAAGCCCATACTCATTAGGAGAATACCCGGTAGAAAGATGCCGGTCTTTATAGACCCCTCCTAGTTGGAACTTCTAGTAGAATAGTGGGTAGTTGTTGTTGATCATCAATAGCATCATTTGTAAGAGTACCTACGTAATCTATCTTGACGGCAATGGCAACTGTTTGTGCCTTATTTGCTTACCAAACTCCATGCTAAAAACGTGGTCAACCTTATTACAATTGTAGGGCTGGTGCTCAGGCTAATTCCTCTCAGGTTAATTCTCCCCAAATTAAGTGGTTGAATGGGCAATGAACGGTGAGAGATAGAGAAAGTGAATGGATCAATGTCCATCACTGTATCCATACATGTATTAGTAACCTGAAACCAACGCATTCCTAGTGCATGGAATAAATTGAAACAAGAGATAAAAACTTGTTGAATTCTGCCAACATAAAGAGGATGATCGGCCATCAACCTTCCTTTACAATCTTTAAGAGCAATATGATTTGTATCCAATTTTAAGTATCTAATTGAATATTCAAATAATATGTTATTATTGTGATTAAATATAACTTTATTTTTAATTCAAAATTATTCAATCACATAATAAAACATTTTTTAGATACCCAAACTTTATATACATAGTTTTATTAAAATTTTAATATATATATAGAAAGAGACACACACACACACACACGAAAAAACAAATGTTAAATCGTTGACTTTATCATAAAAAATATGATCTTAGACATTAACCTTTTGCTATTGAAGATTTACAAATCTTTCCGACTTTTTTCTTTGGTAACCAGAAACATCGTCCGTATTAATCAAACAGGTAAACCCATCGGATCTTATATATTCTCTTAATTACACACACAAGATATTTGACCTTTTTTACCTAGAAGGCTTCTTGATCAAACTGGGCATCCAAAGTAATTGCTTGCATGAAATGGTACACCAATGTCTTCAATTTGCAGCCCTATACCGTTAGGATATTATAAAAATAATTTGAAAAGCATCTATAATGAGGTTAAATCAAGTTAGAAAATGAAGGGAGATTATGTATCTAATCTCTCTGAAAAATAAATAATAATGGAAGTAAGCTTTTTCCTTTTTAACAAAGAAATAGTATTTGACTCAAACTGATTTTCGAGACTTTACTGATAAAATTTTAAATCTTTATTTTTGTATATGAAATTTCTCTCGTTTATTATTTGAATTGTTCTTATTTTGCCCATTAAGTTATCTTGAGAGTCAAAACGTAACATTTTATATAGGGTTAGAATTTTATCTTTGACGGAGAGCCCTCCACCATGTAATGCCTATCTAGACATTTCTAGTGTCCAATTTTCTCGTGTTAACTTCCTAGAAACTTCAAGGCGCCTTCATTTTCACATTGTCAAACTTTGACTACTATTTATGAGCCATTAGCTAGCCATACATTGTCGATAAGTAGTTGTCATTACATGGACAGTGCACGTGAAGAAGACGGATTTCCGAAATTAAATATTTGACAAGGAGGAAGAAGAAGAGCGCAAGGATGATGATTGGGAAACAGGAACAATGCACATGGAAGTTTGAAAGGGGAAAATGAGTGTAACGCACACAAGAAAAAACAAAAACAAAGAAGACAAAGCATAAGAGGCCAGTGGGCAGTCTGTTTTTACGGCCTTTTACCCATTGAATCAGTTTCACTCTCTCTTCTTTCATCATCACAAGACCCACTCACTGTCACTCCCACACCTGCACTTTCTCATGCCCCCAGTTAGTCAAAAAGTTAACAGCCTCGAGTGTTAGATTCAAAGAAAGAAAGACCCGCATAAAACAGAGTTCAATTCAAGGGATAAAAAATTTGAACTCCCTATATAAAAAGGTTTCTAATTAAGATGATAAATCAAAATTAAACTTTTAATTTTAAAAAATAACTTACAATGCATGTGAAATCTTAAAGTGAAGGAGCTTGATTTTAAGACTTGGTCATGTCATATTAAAATTAAACTTTTCATTTACATGATATAGTGATTATAAAACTATTCACATTTCACTTATTCAATATGATTAATTCAATTTTAAATAAACAATTTGATTTAAATGGGGGGTTTTTTAATAAATTTTTTTATATAATATCTGAAATTTTAAGTATTTAGTATATTTGATTTAACCCATCAAATAGGGTTTTCAATAAAATTCCCCAGTTAAGTAATGAAAGCACCCCACTTGTTTGGTTTATTTCTTCGCACACCAATTCAAAAGACTGGTTTTTGCTTTTTTAAATGTCCACTCACTCAATTCAACTAGCTACCAAGAATGGGACCATTTCTTTCCCTTTCATTCCGCGGTTCCTAATTATCCAAGTGGGTCCTTCATTAATTGTGTTCAAATTCAACCATCTTCTCTCCCCACCTTGCAATTCCACCGTTTCAATCATCAAAATCCAAATCTTCATTAAGCTAACCTAAACCCTAGATTGACTGGGACCCAACCATCAAATCTCCACTGTTGAATTTCCATTCCACCATCACCTTTGATAGACAATAGTAGATCTAACCAGCGTCCCAGATGAGGAAGGTGTGCACCCAGCCAATGATGATATAAAGTGAAAAAAAAAAAAAAGATGCACATATATTCATTGAACGACTCCTCCAATTTGGCATCTTTTTAAATCACAAAGCAAAAACAAAACAAAAGAGTCAAGATTCCTTGCCCATTTATCTACACTATCATTGACAGCTTGCCAAAGCTAGCTGCTTTTATTTTTTATTTTTTATTTTTTATTTTTTGGCCACTTCGTACAAACAACACTTTTCCCATTTCCCTCTCTCTCCCCCTCTGCTCTGCACCTGCACTTCTTACAATGTTTATTAATTTCTTGAAGTAATGGAACTGAATATTGTTGGATCACAATCATTCATCTCTGCATTCATTGCAATTAAAAAAACCCAATTCACTGAAGTTAAAGTTATTGCTTCTGCAACTTTACAATTTTCCCAAAATAAAAAACTTTCCATCTGTAACAGATCAATTTAACAAGAAATAAATAAGAACCATCTGATACCCTTTTCAATTCGACCAGAAATGGGAAGGAAAAAAATTCTACTCTATGGATTCTAAATGTTACCTCTTAATTATTTTGAGACCCTCTAGTTCAATAAAGCTCATCATCGTACAAACATTCGACAAAGAGAGGAAGACAGAGCGATACAGGTTAAAATTTTACAATTAGAGCAAGACTTGATTTTCTCATTCTCCGCAAATATTCAACATTACAAATTTATTTTTTCTCCCCTCATTACCAACAATACATAAAAATCTTACACCGAAAAAATTAAGAAAAAAAACTCAGAATAATTCAAGAATTAGAAGCTGCAGAACCTGAAACCCTAGGTGAAGTCACTGGAAAAAGTGGCAACAGCCTCGGCTCAGCATCTCGCGGCGTTGTACTCGGTGACGGGTGCAAATAAAACCCCTTTTCTTTAATAGCTTTCTCTTCAGCTTCTCTATCTATCTTACTACTGTCTGTGTGTAAACCACTCTTATTGATATAATTAACGGCTCCGGATCGGTCAAAGGGATCGGGTATCAACGGGGTCACCGGACTAAGCACTAGAGAAGGAAAATCAAGAATACTAGGAGACAGAATCTCGGATTTACGAGGAGAAAACCCGGAGGTGAGAAATGGGTTGGGGTTAAGAGGGTTGATCTTAAGGTTCTTTGGAGAATTTCTACGTTCATAAAGCTTGAAGCCGGATGGTTGTTTTTTGGGTATGGATTTGATGGGAGGGATGCTATGGGTTTTGGTAGAATTGGAATCGGGTTGAGAAGCGGGTTTAGAAGCAAGCTTAGCGGTTTCGGAGGATCCGGTTAGCATTTGAACGACTTGTTTGAAGGAAGAAGTGTCAGCTTGAACAAAAGTGGTGGGGTAGGGGTTGGCAGAGTCGGATCTGGTTATGGGTTTGGGGGTGGGCGGGCTACTGCTGGTGCTGCTGTTCGGGCTGTAGCTTTTGGGTGAAGGAAGGAGAGACGGGTTTAGGCCGTTGTCTTGTTGATGGTGCTTTGGTGAGGCTTCCATGGCTGGTCCTGGTTCCGTATGAGAAAGGAAGAGAGAAAACAGAAGTGGCGATGAGGAAGAAGAGAAGACTTTGAGTGAATTGATGAGATTAGGATGGAAACTGAAGACTTTCTTTCGGTTTGGTAAGAAATGTTTTGGTGGGGGGTTTTGGGCTGGGTTGCGTATCATGTCCCCACGCACTCACTTGCAGGTGTTGAACACCGCCTTTCCCTCACTTTACTCTTTTCTAAATGCTGGTTCGGATTTAAAAGTTAATTTAATTTAAATTCATTTAATTCATATTAAACTAAGTTTGAATGAAAGAGTTTGATTTATTGGAAAATCAATTTAAATTTAAGATAAAAAGAATTCAATTTAATCTAACTTATAAATAGTATAAATAATTTAATTTAATTCAAATTTGATTTATAATTAATTTAAATTATATAAATAAATTATTGAAACAATATTATTTTACTTATTATTAGATAAAAATAAAATAATCTTGTTTTGTTAATAAATTATAAATTCAAAATATAAATTTAAATTAAATTATTTTTATTTAAATTTAATTTAAATTACCTTTAATTTTTATCCTATAAATTTAAATTAAGGGATAATTAAACTTGATATTATCCGTAACACTTTACTCCTTTGTGGCAAAAGTGAAGAGGCGCGTGGAGAATGAGAATGGTGGAGAGTAGAGTGAAAGTCCAACTGGTAACACGCCATTGGAGGTGCATGGAATTTCAGACAAAAAAAGGTAGGGCCATTTGTGTGAGTATGAGAGAGAAATAAAGGAAATCGTCAGAAAAAGTTTCAAATTTTGCCATTGACTTGCGGTGCAGAGAGGGAGGGGGGGGGGGGGGGGGGCCCATTGAGTCTCTCTGACTACGGCAACCTACTTATAATATTATACTAAATGCCCTCTCTTTTTCTCTTTATGTTACAGCATCAAATCACTTTATAAATTAAATTAAAATATTACCTTATGCTATTTTACATATATGATCCTTCCTTTCTTCCTTCCCTGGTCCATATTTATTTATTTATTTGTTTGTTTATTTATTTCTCTTCGTAACAAAATAAAATAAAATAAAATAATCCCTGGTAGGCCCAATCCATGACCCCCTTTGATTATTTCAAGTGTCTTTTGTCTTGTAACTATTTTAAGTACATCTCGGTCAGATCCTATCCTTTCTCAGTATTCTTATGTCCCGCATCGGGCTCTAATTGAGCCAAGCCTCCCCGTGTTCGGCTCCATTTAATGTTGACCAGTTTGTGGACCTTTTGGAAACTGTAATGCTCTAAAGTATTACTTTCTCAATTAACTTTCACCCATATATTTGTATAAATCCATACCAACTCTCCCAAAAATATATCATTAAATGATAGACATAATAAACAAGTATTATAACTAAATTTGCAATTAATTGATCAATTATGTGTTTTAATTAAATGGTTGACTAAATGTCAAATAAAAGCATTGAAGTGAATCTTATTAAATAGAGTAATCTTAATTAAAGAAGACAAAGAGATTAGCTAGTGAGTGGCTTAATGGTGAATTTGTTCCATTAATTGCGGAGAGATCACGTAGTTAGTTGAATTACGTATTCAAAATTTCAATTTTTATAATATATATTATATCAGATTATATAATACGTATTTTTAAAACAAAATAATAAATAAATTAAAGTTTTTTTATATTTTTTATTTTGATTTCTATTCAATTTAATATCACCAATATTTTTAAAAATAAATAAAAAAACCAAATTTACCAAATTAGTACTAGTTTAGTCAAAAAATATATATATATAAACTAAAAATCATAACTAAGTAATGCAATAAAAAATAAATAATATAAATGGGCTTGTGTCACTGTTCAGGCCCAATGAAGCATTCTATGGCCCAATTATGGATTGGATTGGTTTTTCCCATGGCTTCAGTCTAAATTCAAACTTCTTGAACTTGCTCTAAATTATTGCGTTCAATCAATCTATAATTAAGTTAAATAATAGAAGATTAACTTTATATTATATCATTTTCGTTAATATTGCTCTTTTCTTTTGTTTAATTTAAAATAGGACCCATAAAAGACATTTACACGACTCTCAGAAAAGTGGAAAGGGATGAATGATTTTGAGTAACATTGGTTATAGAAAACAAAAATGTTATTCTTTCTTGTGCAACTCCATCATCATTCATCATTCAGTTTCAGTCAATTCTCTGCTCTTTCCTCCATTATTGAATCACCTTAATTATGCCTAGCATCACATATGGACCCATCTCAATTTCATTACCTTCTTTCTCTGATTGAACAATAAGAATTGAACATTCACCTCAGAAACTTTTTCTTTTTTTTTTTTTAAGTAAAAATTATATTAACAAAAGACAATGAAGGGTTCACCAAGGTTAACTGCAAGAGTTCCCAGGTTAACAAAATAAAATAAAAAAAAAAAGGTCCAAAAGACTTGTTCCCTAGGGCCTCAAACAAAGACTGTTCGTCTTTGTCAAATGATTTCGTCTTTGTCTCCGGTTGAAGACAGTCAAAAAGGCAAGGGAGAGAGATCGGAGGAGAGATAAAGGGAAAGGGAGGACGACCAATGACCGGGAAAGAAGAAATCGACGCCAGAAGAAAAAGAACAAACCCTAAGGGAGTTTTTGTCATTTTTCAAACTTTGGCTTGAAAGAAAAATATAAGTTTTTAAATATGGAAAAGAAAAATATAATAAAACTTTAATTTTTTAATAAATAACGATTTTATCTTTAACCCTAACTGAGATTTTTAACAGAGATTTGGTTATAAATAGGTCTTTGGGTTTTTAGAAATTGAAGGGTGAAATACCTTGGGTGGGAAATAATCCTTTGGCCTAAAAAAAATTCCTACAATGATATAATTCATAAGCTTGATAGCAATGGGCACATAAAACACAAAATTACCTACATCAAGAAATTTAAGTGGCCAGCGTATACCAAGAGAGGAAATAGCAGACAGATACAAAAGCAATACCCCCCCTGTTCTACAAGCCTTCAATTCTTCACTTTCCTCTTCTGTAATTGTCTCCAAACCAGGAGAATTAGAGGTTCTAGCTGGGGCAACGGAAAGGGCAAGTGCAACTTCAATCAATAACTCGAGCATTAGATCTCCTTCATCGCAATAAGGAAAATAAGCTATGTTACAATCAAAGTTTTAAAAAGTAATATTTCCCCTTTAGGGTGTCCTTTTTTTTCAGTGATGGTTGACTCCTTTAGTGATCTCCAAACAACGTATCTTCTTTTTTGACATGTCTCTCCTTTCAATGTTATCAATAGAGAGTCTTCTCGATGCCATTGATGAAAAAATCATTAGAGAATTAAGACGATTTGTTTTTGTTTCTAATAAAGACAAACCTTCTTTGTCTTTAGACAATGACAAGGTCTTCATCGACGATAAAAATTTTTTGTGGATAAAGAGTTTTTGTCATCGTTGTTTGATGATTTCTTCATCAATAACATTAGAAAGACCGTTTGTTGACAATATTAAAAAGAGAGATACATTTGATAAGAATAAATAACGGTTGGAGATCATCGGAGAAATAAATCATCATAAAAAAAATATCTTTGAAAAAATATAAATATATAAAATTTTAAAATTAATAAATTTTATTAATTTGATTAACTTTTTAGTGAGTATATAAATTTTTGAAGATTAAAAGAAAAATCTTTAAGTGGATTAAATCCTTTATCTAATTATTAACATGAACTTACCCTTGCACATAAATGACCCGAGTGTGACTCAAAGTTCGTACAATGAGATGATGTTGTCGCGACAAAGCATAGTGAGGAGTATCCATTGGGATGTCCGTGCCATCATTTTGTGGCGGAGCCATCATTTCAACTCAATCTAATTATTAAGCCCCACAATCTTTAACGTCTGTATCTTCCTTCCTTGACCCAAATACGCGCCAAAGACATTATGATATTAATTGTCCCACCAAGGTTAACTTTTAACAGGCTTGTTGAATCATATATTATATTTATATTTTAAATATTATATAATTTTTAAAAAATAAAATAATTTTAAAAATAATATATATCTCGTTATTATAAAAAATATCATATACACTTTTAAAAATTTAAAATTTTTTATATGTGTTTTTATTATATCATTATTTTTTGTAAAAAATATACTGATCCATATTGATAATATTATATCGTATGATACGTCAATTATATCATATTAATTATAATATATTTCATAATATATATCATTTTTTCATATATATTATATAATATTATAAAATACTGATAACGTTGTCACTGAAAATTAACTCACATTTTTATGTCATAATAATTTTATTATTAAAAAATTTAAAAAGTTAAATTAATTTTTTTTAAGAAACTGACCTCAATTAATATTTTAAATATATCATTTTAGCTATTTTATAAATTTAAAAACTTACATTTCATTTATTATAATTTAGATTTAAAAAAGTTGGCTGTGATCTTAGTTAGTAAATACGAAAATAGAAAAAAATGGTACATGAATTATACTAATATAATACGACAAATAATGAAAAACACATTTGTAACAAAAAGCCCCTCAAATTTGCAAACGAGTAAAATATAAAATGTGTATATATGAGTATAATATGACATATCGTCAATAATATATTTATAAAAATATGATAATATCATAATAATTTTAGTACTTTTCATAAATTTCCTATTGAAAATTAATATAATAACTCAAATGTAAAGTATTTAATTAACTATTAAACTTAATATAACAAAATATATAATCAAAATTTTTTGTACAATAAGTAACGTATCAATCAGTTGAGAAAAATAAACAAATTAATCAACTTAGATTTAAAACTTCAGATCAAAGTGAGTCTTTGTATAAGCCATAAGAGAGAAAAACACAAAATTAAATATGAGAATTAAGAAAGAAATATTGTTGGGCTCTTTTTAAATGAAAGTGACATTTTCATAAATAATTGAAAATAAAAAAGACAATTTTATACTTTAAGTTAACCCAAAAATTCAAAAATATGACAAAAATACAGTAAACATAAAATACGACATATAATTCATGTTTAATATGAGAAGAGTGTAAAATACGTATTTAATATATTTTGGATTCAAAAATTCTTTTAAACGTATTTAGTACATAAATAATATGAAAATATAAATAATACACAAATTATACACATATTTACTAACTAACGCTATAATACCAGTCATTTATTCAAAGTTCAAATCCGAACTACCCAAATCAAATCTTTGAAAATTTTGTTATTCATCTAAAGTCAAACTAAAAACCATCAGAAATATCAAACATAACAATTTAACATTTTTACAAGTTTGAAACCATATAATTCAAGTTTATAAACTCTAATTATCGTAACCGTCACTCATCTAAACCGAAACTCAACGAAATCACCACATGTGAAAGCCATTAGGAACACTAGCAACCCAAACTCAAACCCAATGAGAATTATTAAAAAATAATAATAATAAAGAATAAAATAATTAAAATTGATATAATAATTTATTTTTTTGCCACCATTATTTCCATTAATGTAGTTAAATTGTGGATAAAAATAATGGTTTATTCGGGTGAAAAATGTAATTTAAGCATTAATTATGTGAGTGGAAAATTGATTTAATAAGATAAAAAATGTAAATCATTAGCCAAAAAGTAGACACGATTCCAATATGTGACATGTTTTAATTTTAGAAATTTCAATGTCCGCCATGAGGGAGACCGCTCTTCGTATCAAAAGATTTACCCTTTACTCTGCTTCGTTTGGTTGCTCAAGTTGCTATATTTATATTCACAGTGTCGTCTTCGAGAGGAAATAGGATAATGGTATATTTTTTAAAAAATACAAATAAATATATATTATTAAATAATTAAATAATTTTAAATTAAATATAAAATAATAATTAATTATATAATAATTTATAAATATAAAAATACATGAAACCAATTTGTATCTCGAAACAAATTAAATTGTTAAACCCATTGATTAATATCAAAATTTATATTATATTTATTAAATAAGAGAGTTTAATTATAAAAAACATTGCCCAATTGTTATAGTTAAAACAAAAAATGAAAAAACAAAGTCAGTTTATTTATAAAATATACCGACAATACATAATTTATTGTAAAGCAAGCTCCATTACATCATTAACTTAAATCCTTCAATATGGGCAAATGTCGAAAAACAGATCTGGAGTTTTAAATGACAACGGCTAATGGAGAACACACTATTAGTTAACAACAATTTAATAGCATTTGGGTTCAAAAGCAAATGGCCCAACTGAGTAAAGGAAAAACGGAAGCTTGTTGGCCGTAAACGGTTTTTCCGGCCTTAACACGGCACCGGTGGCTCCACCATGGAGCAGAGATGGCTTCTGGCATGACGGCATTGGCGATGAGACTAGTGAGACTTTGCATTTATGGGCTCCGTAATTGGTGACTGTCTTTGGTCCTTGGAGGAAAAAGTAGCCGTTCTTGTCGGTTTTAGCCTCGCCCTCTTGTGGGTACTTCGTGTTGTTGCACTGCAGCTTTACAGTAGCACCTGCAAGAAAATATGGATAATTGCCATTATTTTAATTGCTGTGTCAGTATCTTTTACTGTTTACTTTTTTTTTCCTTTTTAATTTTCTTCGCTTGTGGTTTGAAAATTGAAATAAAGAAAAGGACAATGCATATGCGCCTAAAAGAAACACCATGAAAAAAGGAAAGCCAGCAAATGCCTTTTTCGTGGTTCCATGCACCTAGAACTAAGAGAAGGAAAGAGAAAACCCATCTCTGACATCTATGTACAATCATACATCCATGAAATGTGTATGCAAACATATGTATGCATGCTAAACAAAACATAAATACATGTTATCACGGTAAACATTGTGTTCAAACTTCAAACAAAGGTAAAATCTAAAAGGAATACGGATTTCAAGAGTGTCATTCAGCTATGAAGTAAGAAAAGTTTTGAACTTTAAAGTTTAAACTTACCTAGAATGGGTGAAGCTCCGGTGAGAGTGTCAGATCCCTTATATTTGCAAGACTTGCAATAAACAACGCCTTGAACAGCGACAAAAGACCTTGGCAAAGGGTGAGGATGAACAGGGGTTGGAGGGTGAACGGGGACATGGCTAGGGGGATGAGGGGTTGGAGGGTGAACGGGCGCATGGCTTGGGGGATGAGCGTGATGGTGGTGATGGGAGGGAGGGTGAGCCGGTGCGGTAGCAGGTGGGTGAGAGGGAGAGTGAGCAGGTGTAATGGCAGGCGGGTGAGCATGTTTGTGGTGTTGGCGGCCATGGTGGTGGGGGCTTGGTGCAATTGCGTAGCCTCCGTGATGGTTAGGTGGCTGAGCTACGACACTCTCACCCTCATCAGCAAAAACAGTGTAGGAGCTGAGTAAGAGCAGAGAGAGATGGAAGAGAAAAGCTTTAGCCATAATTTCTTACAGATGGCAGAGGAAGAGAGAGCAATGGAGAGAGATGATGAAACGTAGAAGAAACGAGGAGATTTATAGGGGTTTAACCCGTGATTCTCTGCGGTTTTTGATGACAAAACATGGGGTTTTCATAATAGGTGGGGTATCATTTTGAAATAAGAGAGAGAAATTGCATGCAAAATGAGGAACAATGCAACGTTTTCTTTTGATTAGGTTTATATATAAATGGAATCTTTATTAATTTTTTTTTTAATTTTTACTTATTTTAAGACAATTATTAAAATAGTTCAAACATGTTTGAAAATGTATGCCCCTACCCCAACGGGTATCGGTTTGAAATTTACTGTTTGTATATTAAAATCAAAACTCATGACTTTTGTAATTTTGGAGTCAATTATAAAATATAAAATTTTCTTCCAACTTCAATTAGATTAAAAAAAAAGTTTTCAACTAAACACAAATTTAATATTTAAAAATAATAAAATATTATTTTAAATAGTATTTAGTTTAAACTTGACTTAGTTATATATATACAAAGTTCAAGCTTGTTGAACCGTAAGATATTGACTCAAGCTTAAAAGAAATAAATAATTAACTAAAACAATTAATTGAAAAAATAAATAAATAAAATTTAACCTTATAATTCATATATTTATCAATTAATTCTATATTTAAAATTGAAAATTAAGATTTTAAAAGTATAAGTGAAAATTTTAAAAATTTTAGAAATTTATTGTTATTTTATTCAAATTGAGGATTGAGTTCGCGAGTTAACTGAGATAGCCAACATCTAACTCAAGCTTATCTTAGGAGTTAACTTTAAGCAATTTGAAATCAAGCTCAACTCGTTAAACTCGAGTGTTCAATTTAACTAAACAAATTCTGAGTATAAACAAGTCAAATTGTGAACGATTTGACTCATTTGTAGTTCCAGCCAAGAGACTTTTGTATACTTTAAACAAATGATTAGTCTTGATATTGTCTTATTAGTCAATTTATTTTTATTCTTAATCTATATATTTTATAATCATTTTTTAAGTTTTTTAAAATATCAGACAAATTAAAAGTTTGATATTAACGTATCAGTAAAAAAAAGATTGAATTTATATATTTTATATATATATATAATTTTTTTTAATTACTCAAATATTTCCGTTAGAGCTGATAAATTAATCATTTGAATTCAAAAAATAGGAAAAAGCAACAATGGGTGTCTTCAAAACCATCGGAATCAATGCGACATTTTTCCATGTAATGGAGTCGACAAGTGGCTCAGAGGTTCACGTGCAGAGGTCGGAGTAGGCTCTGAAATTCTGCACAATTTGCAAGGCAAAGTAGAAGTTTCCAAGGAGCCTTTCGATCTCTGAATCCTCCCCTCTCTACTTCCATTCAAAAACGTATTCTTGTAGACGTTTGAGGAGGGTATGGTATGGGTAAACAAATAAATTAAGTGCATAGTCAGCATGGAGCCAAGAGAACTTCACCGTTGAAGCCCTGTCCCCAGCTCATAAGAAAATATTAAAATACAAACACCACCTTTGACTCAATCATAGGTGGCATTGGGGTGGGTAGCTGGGTTCATCTTATCTCTAGCAAAGCATAGAAAAGACATCAAACAAAAGAAATGTCAGGAAGAAGACAGAATTGCAGCCGCTTTATGGGCTAGAAATATTAATAAAGAATCATGAACTCCTAATACTAACCCACTATTTTGTCCTTAACCATGCAGGTGAAATAGGTGAAGGTCTGGATTTAATGGTCTCCAAATGATAGATAGAATGATAAAAAAATTTGAAATTCTTAATGAAGAGAGAGTTTTAATGTGGGATTCAATTAATGAATTTAGGGTTTATTTATTTGATATAATTAATTTAATTTTATCAAATAATTCAAATGAAATTTCTTATAAAAAATAAAAAATCTGAAATTTCATAATTAGTTAGTCAATCATGGTAAATAAGTAAAAAAACTAATTTTGAAATACCTCGATAAGAGATTTAAATTTTTACTGTTATTCTTATAATCTCGGATTTAAATTTTAACCAAGCAGGTGAAGTAGGTGAAATTTTGGATTTAATGGCCTCAAAAAATAGTTGAAATGATAAAGAAAATAAAATCCCTGAGAAAAGGAATTTGAATTTAGGGCTTGTTTGTCTTATATCAAAATTAGATTTTTAATTTATTTAATTAATAATTATAGAATTAATACTAAATTTAAAATTTTTTTATTCAATATGATTAGTGCAATCTTAAAAGATAATCTAATTAAAATAGGGTTTGTCGTAAAAAAAAAAAATTTAGGTTTCGTAATTGGTTCATCAATCATTACAAATAAGTAAATAAATTAATCTTGAAATATCATCATAGGATTTATATTTTCGATAAAACTATGTATACTTATTTTGAATATATAAATATATGTACACTTATATGTGTCATTATATGATTGACTAATTTTAAATTATAAATAAAATAACACTTAATCAAATAATAATATTAATAAATGTATATAAATTTATATATTTAAAATAAATACGTATAACATTACTCTTAAATTTTTACTCTCACCCTCGTAATCCTTTTTATTTACCGCTTCAACTATTTTCTTTGGGTTAAGGAAATAATTCTTTGGTCATTTATATTTGACGAGAAAATATTAAGACCATGTGAAGTCCGAATAACAATAAAATGCCAACTTTTATAATACCTGAAAAGAATGAAACTGGGTTAATTAATTTTCACCTTGATTATATGATTTTTGCATAAAGTAAAGATTGAAACTTTGGAAATGACGATGATGACCTTCATTTCCAAATTTATTAAAGTCATAAGGATAGAATTTTACTTAATTATGTGAAATCACACATGTGGCCCGTGACGTTCCGGTGATTGAAGCTACCAGGGGAAGTTCGTTTCACCCATAATTTGTTCTGGTGGCTTAGGATACCAGGGGAAGGTCATCGGTGTGTAGTGTGTTCACACTGCCAGTCACATGTGATTGAAAATAATGCAGTGTTACACATGTGATGTTTTCAAAGTGGCTTGATATGTTGTTTAAAAACCTACACGCCCATTGCTATGTTATTAGTTTTCTTATTACAATTTGGTAGTTCAGAGTTTGATATATTGCTTAAAAATTTAACGTCAATTATTAATAGAAAGTAATTTTTATTTTTTAACGATGAAAAAAACGTATTAAGAAGATAATGAGGAATAGTTATAATAACCAAAAGTTTATCTACTTGTACTATATATAAATGTAAGGTATTTTGTCTATATTGTATCATGGATTGAGGTGACAAAGGGTTGAATAACTTATAATTTATAAGTTGTGTCAAAGTATATATATATATATATATGGTGGATTATGCTAAGAAGGTAAACGGATCAATTTGACATAATTGATTTTTAAAAATTAAAAAACAAATTAAATATATATTTTAAAGTTTGTAAATTAGATCCATGAAAAGATTTATCTTTTTCTATTATAGAAATGGATCATGAAAGTCTTCGAAACTAAAACATTACCGTTGTAGCTTAATGTCGCCCTGGTCCCTAGAAAATTGTACATATGAAAAACATTTTTATCATTTGAAGAAAATTAAAAGCGGTCTTATATGCATGATAATATAATAAAAATGTAAATCCTAAAATCAAAAAGAAAATTTGTAAAAGCACTTCATGGGTGATAAGGACTAGAGGTATCGATAAAGAAAATCTAAAAAAAGTAATATAAATCAAAAGAGGAGAGATTTTATATATAAAAGCGTGGGTTTAAGTTTTTTTTTTATAACATATATTAAGCTCTTAATTTATTTATTTTAATAATTATACGATCGATCATTAGATATAAGATTTATTATATTTAATATGATTAATTTAATTTTAATCAAATAATTCAGTTTAAATAGGATTTTTTATCAAATAATAATAATAATAACGAGAAAGAAGAATTGGTAGGTAATGGAAGTAACTGTTTCAATCATTTTACTTATCATTAAAGAAAACTATCCCAAGTTTAACGGAAGAGCATATTCTAGCATTTCCCTGAATTTAATCGAGCCTTGAAATTCAACATAATAAGCTCACGGGATTCAATGATCCCATGTGACAGAAGAAAGTCAAATTATTTGAAGCATTAGAATAAGTAGTTAAACTTGCTTAGGGTTGAGGGCTGCTTGCTTCATTGACTAGGCAAGAGAAATTTATGAGCTGCGGCCATTGCGGAGGTGACTGCCAACCAAGGGCCATTTAATCAACCAGCTGTTGTATTTAACCGAGATTAGATTTTACAATTAATCAGCTCTATCAGTGAAATTAAAATAACGAATATATTTGATTTATTGTTGGGAAGCTTGCAAGATCGATGAAAATGGAGCATCGAGGTGGATTTTCGTAAACAATTAGATAAAAATAAATCCAATAATCTACTTATAATAATCTTCTTCATGAACTTTGGATCATGCAAGAGTGTATTAGTTATATATATATATATATATATATATATATATATATATATATATAAACTATTCATTTTACATTTTTGTTCGTAAATGTCGGCTTTCCGTTTTGGTATCGACGAGATCAATTGGGCGTAGCATTTTTGGGTCCGAGAGTTTTATTTGTGGTTGCAGGGGGAAAGCTCCTGCGATAATCCTAGCTGCAAATGATGGCCTGCTAAAGACAAATGCTATGACGATGGGCAAAGAATGCTAACTGATGGTTTCAAATCATTTCATCATTGATATGTATGCGCATAAAGCCCTGGTTCATACGTTAGGTGTCATGTGAAGAGTCAAGGCTGGCAAACGGGAAGCTTTTGTTTAGGGTTTATCAAAAATTACTCTGGTAATATTACTGAGCTAACGAGGATATAAATTTTTTTATTTGTATTTTTACCTAATATCGTTTTAAAAGAAGTGAAGTTTAAACTTGAAAATTATTGTTCTGGTAAAAAATGGTAGCTAAACAGACCAGACAAATCAAATCGTCGAATTTCCATTCAGTTAAGTTTGACTGGACTGAAATGGTTCATAAATTGTAGAATTAACATTCAGAGTTATTTCATTCTACCCAAAACCAAACCGATTTGGACACATTAAAGTTCCACGCCCAATGAAATTTATCTGTTGAGAAAAATCCATGTATTGGTGGCTAGCTCAGCTATGCACTTCAACAGAAACCCCAAGACAGCAAGTACAACTAACAGGTTCATTTATCCCTCATTCATATATTCTAGCATTACAATGCCAAAAAGATAATATACTCTTGAACAAAATATCCTGCTCAACTACCCAAATCCATCTGCAAACTAAGAACATCAAAATGGAAGCAAGCCATGCTTGGAGCTTAGAAGCCTGGACGTGTCACAACCCTGCAAACACCAGTCACCAGCGGCTCTCTTAATTTCAAAAAAAAAAAAAATTTACCTCTAATTTGAGCAACAAATGAATATAAAAATTTTTGGAATAAATGCCAATATATAAACCAACATATGCATGCTCTACCATTTACACAATTGAAGGTGTGTAACTTGTTCAAAAAATTCTTTCAAACAATAACTAGCATTCAACAAGCAGAAGAGATTACGCAAATAAATATGTCATATGATGAAATACCCTGACAAGTTCAAAGAATCAAGAATTAGGCAATTTTAAACTCTCGGAATTTATAAAGCCAGAAATGGAATATGAAAAAGAACAAGAAGAGTGAGAGTGAGCTATACATGTAAATAAAAAACACAACACTGTGTAATTGACCCATACATGTAACTAAAATAAACAACACTACGTAAGCGACCTATATATGTAACTAAAATACACAACACTCACTGAGTATACCACCCATTCATCACTTCCAGACCAAGCAAACAATCAGATATATAACGTTAATCACAAAATCTACTGCAAGGAGTTCTCTCATTAGCTGCATATGACACATCACATCATAGAAGAATGGAAATCCACAATTCCTTCAAAAGACTAGCATATTTATTTGATGCTAAAATTAAGGGCTTTCAGGATAGATACCATCTCCTCCCTTCCTCTAGATTTTACATTTGAAATATGAAATTAATTTTTCTATCCAAATTTGTGATGTTATACTTCAGTGATAGAAACAAATGATTTGCAAGTAATCATAATCAGCTATGCTAATAATTATCTTGTTCGTGCCAGATCAAGACTTATATTATTACTATGAACTAGTTAGAAGAAATTGCAAGAGATATTAAATAGACTGGAGGGCCAAATAGAGGAATCAAGAAACAGTAAGTCTCCATAACAGAAAACGCTTGCCAGAAGTAAGAAAATCAAAGAATTTTCTGAAACAGCATGACATTGTACTTGAATGATGAAAACAAACCAACAGCCTAATTTGCAAGTTATCATAATCAGCTAAGATAACAATTATCTTGTTGATGCTAGATCCAGATTTCTGACGAAGTTGTCTACTTCTATATTACATCATAATCAGGACACAAAATCATGCTTGTAGAATCACCTTCTAAAATTAGCAAGTGAAAGATTGTATCTAGGTGGACAAATAGCAATTTCAACTCAAGTAAACAAAGAACGAATTTCTTTGAGATGAATAATCAGGAAAAAATGACACAAATTCAACTAAGTAGATAGCCCTAGAATGAAGGAAAACAAATAGCACTACTTCAACTCTCCTTGGCACCTAGGCACTTAATTCAGATGAATCTATTGGATGAATCTATTGCACAACAAAAACACAGAAAGGACGTAACATAAAATGCTAAAGCCAAATTTGGCAACAGAACTGGAACCTATCAATTCATTAAAGAAATTTGAGCTTACAATTTAGCACATTAAAATTAGAATTCAGAAAGAATTAGCAAGCATAAACCTTAAGTATTAATTAAATATTTCGACAGCTACAACTTCAGGACAGAAATTAGACAGCTATGAAACATAAAAGGTATAACTCATTGAACAACAATTATTAAAGCAAAATAAACAGGAATAAGAACAAAATCTTACTGCTAAGCTTGGGAGTCAATCACTTTATCCTCCAAATCGTTAGTTGCTTCAACTCCCTCGACATTCTCCACAGGTGGCTGCACCTGCTCCTCCTCAGGCAAGGGTTCTTCCACATAATCATTCTCAAATGCATCTGGTGGAACGTCATAGATCCTCACTTGTGGCTTAGACGGATCCTTAATGAGCACATACTTTCCCTCGTTCAACTTCATGCACAAATCCACAATACTCTTCACAATGCCCCACATATTTGTGGTACTCAAATTAATCTGGGTTGCAAAATCCCGGGGCTTATACCCCATAACAGCCAATATCACATGGTTAAAATGATCACGTGGGTGAACCCTTGAAACATATCCCAATTTCATCAAATCAGCACTTGCCAACAACGCTTGTGCTGTCCACTTTGCCAGCTTATTTGCATTGTTCTTCAACTCAGTGGCTAAAACAGCACCCCTCTGAGTCTCTAACTTCTGCCTCCAATCAACACCAGAGTATTTCGAATCAAACTCATTAAGTGCATTCAATGTCAAAAATGACCTCTGATTGTTAACATCCACAACACTCTGTACCTCACACCTTGCAACAATATACATATCATCATCAAGCTTCCACCTCCTATACCGATAAGCCACTGAAGCCACCTCCTCTCCTTCATTAGCAAATGGATTCGGCTCATCAAAGGTCAACTTATTCCCATCTCTCACCAAAACTTGCTGCGAGAAGTTCTGATTTATATAAGCAGCCTCAACACCCAAAGAATGGGCCGAGTTAATATCATCTTTAGCTTCAGGTAACGGTTCTTGAGAAGTCTCATGCACAGATAATAAATCTAACTGTGACCCATCTCTTTTATCAAAAAATAATTTATTGCCAACTCGTTGAACTACAATATCCCACGAATAAACTGACCTCGCTGCGCACATAAGCGTGGCCAAAATCGCATCAGTGGCAAAAACAGTAGCTTTATCTTCATTCGCCAGTCTCCTAATCACTGGATCATCAGTTGTAGTCACCTTGAAGAAATTCCTATACTTGAATCTTTCGAGTCTGCGCTCATTCTTTGGCGTCACCCGATCATACGACCTGTCGTAGTACTCCAGAGATCCACAAAGCAACAAATCTTCAGGCTCCGGCACACTAAACGACAATTTGGAGAAAGTCGAAAACGGAATTTGATCAAGCATGTTCCACTCGGGCTGAATATCAACCGACGACTTGAAAATTGCGGCTTCGCGACGCGGCTGGTTAATATTCGAGCGATTGTGATTGTAGTGCCTATCTCGGCGGGCCCGCTCCTTCTCTGCCTCGCGTTTACGAGCCTCGACTTCCTCATCTCGGCGTTGCGGGAGCTGAGGTCGGTTGTGCTGGTTGAACCGCCACTTCGGGCCGAACTTGGGCCGGGGCGGGGGCTTTCCATCTACGAGACGGAAGGAGGAATCCTCATCAAGATTTGCAGACAGGGGAAACGAGTCGTCAGCAGAAAAATCGAAAACAGTGTCAGCCGGGTTCTTGTTGCCTGTATTTGGCCGGTTAGATTGATTAACGAAGACGTTTCGAGTCCAATCTGCGATCCGACCTAGTTTCTCAGAGCGAGAGAAAGGAGCGAACGGCACGTGAAGAGGGAGAGTTGAGGTGGCGGTGGTGCTGGATTCTAGCGGTCCCCAACCGTCGGCGTTAAAAGGCACGGCACCTATCTCAAATTCCCCGGACGTCATGACTGTGACTGAGTTGTAAATTCGATATGTGAAGGCAAGTGCTGTTATTATGAGGACTTGAAAAACCCTAGTTCTTACACAATTATTCTCTCAGTTTCCGTTTTCAGTTTCGGATTTGAGCTTGGGTAAGCTTTTGATTTGGGTTTGGGTAAGATTTTGATTTGGGCTGGGGCATATGAATTAGGTCCAAATCAAAATATACCAAGAGATTTGGTTTGAGTCTAGAAGTCCTTAAACAAGGGGTCTTTTAGATATTTATATAACCCAAGGTAGGGCTAGACCCAAAAACCATGCAGACTCAAGTTCAAAAGCCGCCTAGGTTTAAGTAGGTTTGATTCGAATTTGTTTAACTTGAATTCGAATAAAATTCAAACTAAGAGATTTGATTTGATTTTGAAATCAAGATATATTCAAACTAGAGAGAATTTAATTCAATTTGACTTATAAGTCGGTGGATGATTTGATTTAGTTCAAACTTGATTTATGACTCAATTTGAATTACATTAAATAATTGTTAAAACGACACTGATCTATTGATTATTAGACAAAACAATATCGTTTTGTCAATAAGTCACAAATTCAAATCGAATTCTTATTCTTGTGGATTGTTGCTCAAGAACTCAGTTTATTAGAATGGTGATGAGTGATTAAGCATCATACATGAACCCCCGTTTTTCAAAGAATAACATACAAACGTCTAGACTATCTTAGCTCGAAATGAAGATAAGGAAGTCCCCATCTATAGAAAGACAACTAAAATACTTTCAATCTTCTCTATATCGTCTTTCAGTAGGAGGAACATGAAAGATTAATAAACTCGGATGAAGAAAAGAACAATTTGATTAGTTGAAGAGACTCGCATATAAGTCAAGGAAGCTAACTACCCACGGTAGCAATTAAGGTAGACAAAGCACAAAATAAGCATATCAACGTTCATCTTTATCTCTCAATAGTCCCTTTTAATATCATGAGATATTGTATTTTGTTTTCATATTTTGTCCTAAAATTTGATCAACTTTTTAATTGAATCTAAAAGTAGTTCTTTTCGTATATCCCATTACCAAGTTAAAATTTGAACTTTGAGGGCATGAAACACTTTCTTTCAAGTTATATTTACTCATTTACAATGTTGAGATAATGGAAATTAACTTCTAAGATACCAAAAACTTTTAGTTTACAAAAACTGAGTACTTCTTTGAGAAATTCTACAGAAAATAAATGTATCAAGTAAAAGAAGTCAAGTGTGTTAAGTGAATGATTACTCAATTGATCATGTCTTGTATAGGAAATGAGAAGGCACCTTTGATTTGTGATTAGACACCAAGAACAATTACATTAATTTGAATTGATAAAATTCTACAGAATTTATGGAATGTCTATTCCAAAGCTTTAATCCTATGGGTTTTTTTTTTTTGGGGGGGGGGGGTGTCGAACAATTTTTTTAGATGTTATGCTAAAAAAACTTAGACATAGAATGTTCGTTTCATATGATTAAAGTTAAGAAAGAATTTCTTTAATCAACTCGTTCTATTCAAGAATAGTTCATTCAAATATTGAAATAATTTTAGAATGTACGTTCTTTTAACTTAGAATGTTTGTTCTTGGGTCAATTATTAAGTGTTAAACCTTAAGTTTTATTCCAATGCTATTCACAAATATATGCATACTTATATATGTTATCACATGATTGAGTAATTTTGAATTAAAGATAAAATAATACACAATCATATGATAACATATATAAATATGTACACAATTATATATAAAAAATAGGTATATATAGTATTGCTCATAATTTATGCCACCTTGATTTCCACCACCTCTAGCACCTCTAAAACCTACTTTGAACCCAGAATTGTTTTGAGACTGGTTTGGCTTCATAATAAAACTATATATTTCCAGAGTGATTCTGTGAAAATTCGCCATAAGATTTTGCTTAGGGCCCAAGCTACTCATAGCATTTAACCTTTCAACTGTGCTCTTATGAGCTAGCATGCATAAGTGCATACACATCTTGAAGACTTGTGCTGTCTCAAGCAAATCATCTGCTAATCTAATTATATTGTTGACATATTCAGTAATAAATAATTGACCTCTAGAAGAACACTTCCTTCATGAATTCTAGAAAAACTGATTTCTTTTAACGTTCGGCTTAGAGATTACAAAATGACAGTACACAGTTCATCCAGAAAATTAACTCCAGCATTTATAACAAACTGCCCCAGATCATATTGCACTCCTCACTTTTTGGCTCAGCAACCCACCTCATCTAGTTATCTGCCACTTGGTCCTAGTCAGCAGCCAACTCAGCTTCTCTTGAATTCATGCAATGCAGAGCCTGATAGTGCTTGAAGAATGATAAAACCAAAAGTGAAGTTATTTAGAAAGGTATGGCCATAGCCATATACAAGCAATCAAGATCAAAAAAGGTAAAAAAGATATATGTGTGTTATGTAGAGATGGCTTTAATGGGTTTCTTTTGTAAATTAGAAAGGCCAAAGGACAATTTCCCACCCAAAGTATGCGCATTTGCCAAGTTTTCCCCCGTTAACTTTGAAAATCCCCTTTACCCACCCATAAACTGTTAAAATTAACTGAGCCTGTTAGTTATATCATTTTCCCCCTCTAAACCCTAAAAACTAATAATTTCACCCTAACCCAAGTTTTAGAAAACAACATTTTCCCCCCTAAGGTTTCCAATTTTCAAATTCAATTTTCCAGTGCCGTTTTTTCCTCTCCGACAACCTCAGGCGACAACTCTTTCTCTCCGGCACGATCTTTTTCCGACGGCTCTCCTGGGAGTGGATGTCGACAAAGATGAGTAGTCTTCGTCGATGATCACTCTCAGGAAAGTCGCCAAAAGGAGACCGCACCGAAGAGACAGAGGTATCACCTGGAGGTCATCGAAGAGAAAGAAACAGCGTCAAAAAATTGAATATAAAAAATTGAAAACCTTAGGGGAGAAAATGCTACTTTTTAAAACTTGGGTTGGAGGAAATTATTAGTTTTTAGGGTTTAGGGAGGAAAATTAAATCAAATTTAAGTTTATTTTTTATAATACAGACAACATAACGATTTTATCCTTAAAACCGTTAGTTTTAACCATCCACAAGTGGATAAATGAGATTTTCAAAGTTAACGGGGGGGAATATTGAGAAAACGGTATACCTTGGGTGGGATATTGTCCTTTGGCCAATTAGAAAAGAGCTGTGTATGTACACCACAGTTTAAAAAAGGGGCCTGTTGATATGAACCCTTTGAAAGAACGTATATTTGTATGGTGCATAGGGACCAGTACGGCACAAAGAAATGGGTCCTCTTGATTGAACCCCTGAAAGTACATTGACCCTTGAAATAATATTTCCCTCAGCCAACCTGTCTTCACTTTGTTGGTTTAGTAGATTCAACTGAAGAAAAAAGAACTAATCAAGAGGCAAATCTAAAATTTAATGCATGAAGAAGTTCAGAATACGCAGTGTACATACTCATATGATATTGTTATCAAAATTTAATTCTTTTATAGGACAGCTAAACCTACTCTTTTATTAATATTTTCAACTTATTCTTGCCTGACTAATCTTAAGTTCTTAACCAGTTAACATAAGCACAGCCAACTTCAAGTTATTCAATGGCTGTGCTCGAGGTTTTTCTTTATTATTTTCTCATGTAGTATTCTAACCCTCTCTCAAAACCAGTGGTCATAAATTGGAAACTAATGAATCCATTAAACACAAACATTAGACTTCATAATAGAGGAAGCAAGCCAGATATTTGAATGAACAAATGCGAACAAGGAAGATGAGGTGTAGAGATTATGTATTAATCTAAGGAGACCACAAGGTCCACAAGACTATCTGTGTAAGCCTCTCCAGATTTTCTTTCTCCAAGAACCACTCATTTAATTGCATCCAATATGCCCATCAATGTAGATGATGCAATAGATGTATAATGTGCACAAAGAAATCAATACAAACAGAAGCATGCATCTATTTCTAGCTTAACTAGAATAAAATAGTTAGCATTAAGTTTTAATTAACACGGTTTAACAAGGGTCGGTGGTCAATGTTATGGCTGGACTATAAATTTCATCTACAGAATCAACCCAAAATGCTAAGAATTAGAATGAAAGATCTGCAGTTATAAGTGATGCATTTATACTAGTTTATCCATTAATTTCATTAGGTTTTGATATAGTTGCAAAGATACTTAGTAATTTTAATATCTCCATTAAAGAGAAATCACCATTTTTATACTTCAAAACGCAGTAGCATCGTGGACGAACTTCTTTAGTTTCTCAGATATTCTAGCTGTTTCATTTCCCACTTGATCAGAATCTCCAACCTGCACAATTTTAAGCCAAAAAATTTTCAAATCAACTGGAAAAAATGAAATGAAATGTTTTATACGTAATATATATTTCAGCCTGATTTTCTACCTTTGAATGTATGGTGTGGAAGACAGAATCATGAACAACGGAGAAGCTAGCACTAACTATTTCAGCCCCTTCTTCATGAATCAAACGAATCATTTCATTGAACATGAACTGAAAATCCAATCCAGTTGTCAAAACTACCTCCATGGCTGAACCCATTTCGTGAACCTCAATTTGTGGTGATCTAAATCCCTCCATTGTTCTTCCACTACTCATGCTTGTTCTGCTACAAGGCCGATTCTCAATTCCCATTAAGCTGTCTTTCCAATCTTTCATTTTCTCCAAGTTCATCTGCAGCCTTTTTATGTAGTTCGCCGCTTTATCTAACTGATCAGGAAGTGATGATGTCGCTTCCTGAAACTCCATTAACAGAATGAGAACTAGTCAGGAAAAAGAAAACTAACATTATGAGTTGATTACTTTATACTTGCAGAAGTGTAAATACCGTAGGGGTTTGATGAGGTACAAGAGAATTGAGCTTTGCATAGAGGGCTTTCATTCGATTTCTCCTGTTTCTCTCAATAGTTTTTCTATCAGTTCTAGATGAATTAGGGTTGTTCTCCATGAAAATATTTTCTCTCTATACTTGAAAACTTAAAAGATGTTTGTCAGAAGGTTGGTGGAGGGCTCATTTTTGTTTTTTATCATGAAAAGCCAACCAAAGGCAAGCACAATTAATGTCATGACGTTTTACTGAATAAAAGCTAGCTGATTTGAGAGGGTGGTGGGGGCTAGTTCTTGCTGCCATGGCCCTACTGAAGACCGTCTTTTTCCAGGAATTTACTGTGACAACTGTATGCATTTGGGCTTTACCCCTTAAAGGAATCCGTGAATCACAACTGGCACTGTATCCGAGCAGCACCTAAATTCGAGTTTGATTTGCTTAAGCCGAGTTGAGTTCAAATTTAATTCAATTAAATTTGAATTTAGGTTTATTTAAAATCGAATTTAATTTATTGAAATAGAGTTAAATTTAAATTTAAATTCAAATTTAATGTTAAAATAGTATCATTATGTATATTAATCAAAACAATATTATTTTAATGTATTAAAATTAAATATTTCAAATTTACAAACTTTATAAACCGAATACTTCTAAGGCTTAAATTTGAAAATATTACTCTCAAATTTAAATTTTAACTTGATCTTATTTAAACTAAACTTATTTTAGACTTATTTAAACTAAGTTTAAACTTGAACAAACTCTAATCATAATAATAAAGAGTAGTTAAAATGATAAAGGTGGCTACTCATGTAGGAGGAATTTAAAATTTTATGACGATATATCAAAATTAATAATTAAACTAATCAGAATAGTTACGCACATTAATCACAAATTGGTAAACGTGAATGGAAAGCCCAAGTGGGGGAGCCAATTGGGAAGCTTTAAATTACTGGACATAATTTTTTTAATTAAGCGTGAAAAACACTAAAGGAAAGCAAAATCCTGGTAATCAATTCCATGGTGTGAATTTAAAAATTGTTAGTCAAATTAATGCTGCTAATCAAAACAACATGGGGTAACCTCGTATATATGAGAAAGCATAAAGAAAATTCAAGAAATTGTTCGAGTCAACCGGGCTAGCGATGGATGGTAGACTAAAAAGTCTCAGGTCTTGCAATTAATTCTTAAATTGGCTTAAATTTCTTACGTGCACTGATGTTCAAGAGGAGTGATGAAACCAACCACTATGACAACGATTCCATGGAAAACAAACAGAGTTTCATTGACAACAAATTGGTCACTTATTGTGTGCAGAATTGACTCAGATAGATAGAACAATGGAGTTTACTGGAAAATTGAGCAATTCTATTTCTACCCATTTTTAAGGAAGCAATTGGGTACTTAAATAATTTATAAATTATTTTTAATTCAAAATTATTTAATCATATAATAATATATTATATTATTATTCTTATGTATCAATAGTTAAATTGATTGATAAGTGGTCAGATCGGTTAATTGTTCAAATTATATAAAAAAAATTATATAATATATGATTAAATATATAATTTAATTTATTTAACATTAAAATAAGTTTAATTTATGGATATATAGATTCAAATATAATAAATAAAATCTTAATTCAAGTTTTTATAATGAAATTTTTTAAAAAAATTCAAATTTTCATACTAAATAAATTAAATCCAATTTTATATATATTTTAATTAATTTGATTAATAATTAATAATTTAACCGATCAAATTATTTAATTTGTTATAGTTTTTAAAACCATGGCTAAAACATGGACAAATTCCAATGCATTAATAGTATATTGTTTTTTTAATAAAGCGTGAAAAACACTAGCATATAGTAATTAAATGAGCACCGGCCTAATCACGTTAGAAAAAAGTTGTCTAAAGTAATTTTATTTATACAAGTAAGATCTCATTTATAAGTCAAGAATGTGGGTTAGACTAATGCTGCGTGACAAATAATTCCATGGGTATGCTGATGAGAGCAGGATGACCTCATCTAATGAGACATCTCATGTCATGCAAATTTAAGTAAAATTCATGTGCCAAGGTAATTAAGTTTTACCTAACTAATTAATTTGCTAATTTGTCATTAATCGAAAAATATCGAAACCCTAACCAAGATTGTGCAAACTTTATCATAGGGCACCTAAGATGATACAATTTGATAAAGATCATGTACGGGATAGTGCCATTAATTTAATTCTAGTCCAAATTACGTCATTTTAATATGATTCAGACTAAATCACACTTGGGATAATATGATTTAAGTTAAATCATATTATCTTAATACAATTTTATTATATATCATATCGTTAGGATATGATTCTAATTAAGTTATACGTAGATAACTGATATCTTTTCAGATCTCATCATTCGAGGCATGATTTAAGCCGAATCACATGGCTTTGCTTTGGATGCGATATCGTTGAAATCGCATGTGACCAATTGGCTGGCAACTTTTGTTTGTCATGACTTTATTAATTTTTTTTTATAATTATTAATCTTGAAATTAATATAACTAAATATTTAATAGAAATTTGGTGATGAAATACCATTTGTAATCATTAAAAAGATGTATAAAAAGTACTTTTTCTTTTTTAGTGATGTTAACATATCAATTAACAATTGTAATAAACGAAATCTATCCATGCCCATTTTGTATCCTTCAAGAGCGGAAAGATGTAATTATAAGTCGACCTTTTAAGGGAAAACGTGTTTATCTTAACCTTTCAAATTAATTAATTGCATTTTACAACTCGTGTTCTATGATTTCACTTTTATGATGGTTTAAAACTTGATTAAGGGAAGACCCATGTTTAATTAAAGGGAGATAATTGATTGGTCTGTTTTGATTCCATGCAACACGTGGTTGACGAGGGTGAGGATGCTGACAATGGCATTGACAACTTCTCCTCTTCTGCATCAAGACAATAATCACATCTAAGAAACCCTAATTCAGCATTCACATATATGGCATTGCCCATTTGTTGTCTCCAAGCAAAACATGAAAAACGTCGAGACACACAGCGAAAAGCAACAACTGTTCCCAAAAGTCACTTTGGCACTTATCAATGGAGCCAAGACGAATTACTGTTATTTTCCAGATAAAATTAAAAAAATAAAAATGGACCACATCTTAACTTCAAAGATTGTGGTTGTGTGTGTGAATTGAGGAAAAGGGATGAGACAAATATTCTGGCTTTCAAATGTAATGGGTTGATTTGGTGTATGAAAGGAGGCAACCGTTGGAAAATTCTCTGGATATGACAATTGTAAGCTTTGAATGTTGATTTGTTCCCTTCGAATATTGTTTTAGAAGGAAGTAGAAAATCTCACCTACTCTGGAGACAAGGATCACTGCAAGCATCATCACCATATACACACTTCATTAGAATCCTTACACCAGGGCAAGCCTTTTTCAATGCAACATTTGTTTGACAGTTCGCCCTAAAAAATCAAGTTTTCTTTGGCCGAATATATACACCATAATCAAATGACAATGTAATTCCTATCATTTTCATTTGTATTATTTCGTAATGTCATTTATATCACCCATATCATTGTCCTCGTATCAAAAATCAAATATTCATTCATATTGTTTATATCCATATCAAATTTTTATTAAATGTCTAAATCAAATTCCTACAAAATATCAAATATTTCATACTCCATTTATAATTTCACCCCCTTTATGATTATTAGAAAGAAATAAAGAAAATATATAGTTAACATGATAAAGGAAAACTAAAATCTGTGTACATATGCTATGAAACATAATCATCGAAGTAAAATATATGACAAAGAAAATTGAAATAAACATGATGATCAAAATAAGCACACCAACGTCTCAACGAAGATGAGTCGACGACCGTGCCTAGCATAATCGCCGAAAGGAGGTCACGTCAAAGAGGAAGAGGAGTCGTCAAGAAACGGCGCCGGAAAACTAACTCTGAAATATTGAAAACCCTAAGAGGGAAAACATTGTTTTTTAAAACTTAGGTTGGAGAAAATTGTTAGTTTTTGAAATTTTAGTGGAGAAAATGAGATAATTTTTTTAGGGGTTAAGGTTCCGTTAAATTTAACAGTCCATAGGTGGATAAATGATATTTTCAAAGTTAATAAGGAGAAACTTGAGAAAAACGTATATTTTGGGTAAAAAATAGTTCTTTGGCCTTTTTTTTTTATAAAATAAATAGAGTAATGTTATATATATTAATAGAGTAATACTATATGTACCCATTTTGGATACATAAATATATACATACTCATATGTGTCATCATATGATGGTTATTATTTTATTCTTAATTTAAAATCATCCAATCATATGATGACACATATAAATGTGTATATATTTATGTACCTAAAGTGGGTACACATAGTTTTATTGATATTAATAATATATATAAACACATATACAAAGTGTAAATATTAATATATATCATATGATTTGAATTTTTTTTAATGAAGAATCTCATTCAAATCATATTATCTATTCAAAACAAAATTAACCATACAAATTATAAAGGAAAATTTTCCTATTTTATTACTTAAATTATCTCGTCGAGTGATATAATTAGATATATTTTTGCCTATAATACAAACATGTATTAAATATTTTTAAAAAAATTACTTTAGCTGTTAATTAACGGTTTAATATTATGTACTCAACTATTCTTAAAGTTGCGCGGTGGCTCCACAAGCATAGATTTTACCCCCTCAAAAACGACAAAGAAATAAGGCTTTTCCACGGAGGAGAAGAGCAACCTGCTTTAGACACGTTTCAATAGTCGCTCTCCCTGCTTTAGCTTTACCCACTGCATCTCATTCCCCATTCACCAATTGTTACCCAGCCCGCTTCTACATATCCCCACTTTTCTTTTTTCCTTTTTTCTTTTTATATCATAAAATTATGATAGCCCTACAAATATTTTCTTCCACAAGTCCGAGAAAATGGACAAATTTTCAATCCATTTTATTATTATTTTGTTTTCTTCAAGATAATGCAATGCCTATGCGAGGCTTGATGGACACCTCTGACATTTACTAAAAGAACAAGTAGATTCACAGGTTTTACAATGGCAATATTTACACCCTTATAATATCAAAATGAAAAACTTATAGCTTATAACTGAACGATGTTAGAGAAAATAACTCTTTAATATTTAGGTTATATGGAAAATATCAATTATTAACTTATTTAAAATAAAACTGTGTATGCTCACGCGATGACAAATTGATATGTTGTTAGAACTTGAACTTATATTCTCTCGTATATGAAATATCTTCTTTTACCACTCAAATTATCCTTTAGGGATATATATGTATAGTATTACTCTAAGCTAAAACACAAAATAAAAGTAAATTAATCAATTTTTCCAAGATTTTGTTTCCAAATTAAATTTTTCACTGACAATGTCTATCAATTAGGGTTAGATTATAACCGAGATCAGCAATCACGGTTGGACCTTAAGCTATGGTTTCAACACTATATTTTATTGAGCTCAAGTTCAACCATGAGGGCTGAACTTGAGCTTAATAATTTTTTTAACTTTAAAATCTATTTTCAAAATTAATAATTTATAATAAAAGAAATTATAAAAGAAGGTTGAATTATGATTTTATAAAAAAAAAAAGTAAAAGAATAAATTTATTTATTATAGATAAGATAAATTGTTAAAATAAATCTTACCTATAAGGGAGTTTTAGAGTAAAGTCTAGAGATTATATATTGTTGCCAAAGTGTGCTGTTACCCAAAATTTTAAGCACTCATTTTATTAATTATATATGGCAATTCAATTTTCCATGAATAATAATTAAATTTAAAAAATAGTATAATTATGAATTAAGCTCAAGTTCACTCCTTATATCAAGCTCGAGCGAATCTTATATTAAGCTCAAAGTCAACTCCATAAATCAAACTGCACTTAAACAAACTCAAACTCGAGTTTGATTCAACTCAAATTCACCGTCTAGTATTTGTTATAAAGGTGAAAGTGTTGAATTTCCATAAAAGATAGTTTCACAAACCCTCATTGCCTCGGTCAAACATTAATTTGAGTTTATATATAAACAAGGGCAATATTTACCCTTCAAAAAAGAGTAGGGCTAAATACTGAAAAGGCTTTTCAAAGAGGTATAGTGAGAAAAGGGTTGATTTGATCGTCATTTTCCGATAGGTCACATTCTCTCTTTGGGGAAGTTTCAAGCATAAAAAGGCGTAACTTTGTGATATAAAGTTGTTGAAATTAGAGTAAAAAGAAGTAATTTTGGAATTAAAGTGACAGAAAGTGGTAATGTCATTATAAAGGATTATCTATGGTAAACAAAGCACTTACAAGTATCATTAGAAAAAGACGGGTCGAGCACAGAGTAGGTCAAAACAGGTATAGACAAAACGTCAACTTACACAGGTAAAAAATATACAAGTCTGTATCCAACCCTGCAAATACAGGTGAACCTGCGGGTACCCATGAAAAGAGCTTAGACATAATAAACTTTTAAGCAAGAAAAATGACATCTAATAGCATAATTGTAGTGACACAAAAACAAACCATCCATTACATGAGGACCACACTTCACTTGGATATCAACTTTACATTGAATCTCCACAATTTTAAAGGACACAACTCACCCACCTAATCCAAAGATAATGTTTTGTCACTTCATGAAGGCGACCTATAAAATTATACATAGGAATTTGCATCTGCCTTGTCAACAATCCAAATCTATATATACATCTCATGCATGTCAATTCAACTACAAAAGAAACCAATCAAATACGAACAACAATATCTAAACAAAGTTACCTCAAGAATAGGTCTTCATGCAAGCCATGTGAGTCTCATAAATTTGGCTTTTGAATGCAGCCTCAACAAACTATTACAAGTGAGAAATGTTTTTCAGGGTATTTTAAGCCATGGAAGATATTGATTGCATAATAAAGACTGGCAATTCCAATTGGTCCATTCCAAGCAACTAATAATGATGTGATAAAAAAGCAGATAGATCTAATGCCTTCATACCAACGACACTAAATGATACACTTGAACCACTGAAGTAACAATAAGATCATGGGACAGACACGTGAAAATGTGAGAATTAATTTTCTTTCTAGATTCATGAATCTTAGTTTTATACAGTCAACAACTCAAGACAAACATCAAGATGTACATGTTTACACTCACAAGAGCACAAATATTCAAGTCTTCATGAACATGTGCCTGCATATCAGTATGTATATGCTGTTTCTATAGAAACTTCAACCTGGCTTATATTTTTTTAATATATATATATATAAGGTAAGATAATTCATCAAATTAATTGCAAATCGAGATATGAATCAACAAAACTTGGAGGTTGCACAAATGGAAGTTAGAAAATTAATTACATAAGTTGTCCCACAAGACAAGAGTTCAAGTGAATAAGGTCAACAGCACTAGAGATACTTAGAAACATTAAAAGATTATGACTGATTTTTTAGTGAAAGACAGCATATTTGATTTAAAAAAGGAATTAAGATTGCCTGGAAGTGGTCTACAAGCCAAATCAAATGGTTGTGAGGAAGCCTACCCTGGTTGGCATTATTTGACTCTCATAATCAACCCTCATGCCGATTGTGAACCTAACTAATAACACATTGTATCATTGTAATAGAATATAACAAATCAGAAGGTCCATAACTCAGCAACAGGTCTCGAATTATAGCATCGACATAAAAACAGCTGTGTCTTCTTGGTTACATGGCAAACAACCAGGCTACCCGAAACTGAAGGGTCACCATAATCAATAACCAGACAACAATAAAATTAAAAAAAAAAAAAAACACAAGGCAAGTTTACAGTAATTCTAAGCCACCTAACAAACAAAGATTTACAGAAATAAACATGTCAAAATGCCATTTGAAGGTATAAATAGAAAATAAACTAAACCATAATACAATAAACATACTGGCACATTTTTTTGTAAGTCTGCAAATATTAATTCTGCATTAATCATCCAAACCATGTATAGGTAATTGGAAGAGTCATTCACCTATTTGTAATTTAATGCAAATTGCAATTGTCCTGAAACCTACTTGAAAATGTGGATGAGATTAAGCATGGAACTATACATAAGAATGATAACACAAAACACATTATAGCATATTATATACACGAAATTTTAAGTTCACTGCTTCAAAGAAGAAACCTACCAAAAGCAGCATTTCAAACAGCCTTCAAAAAAATAGCTGTTTTCAAACCCAATATTTATTCTTTCCAGGACACCTAATTGATGATCACTTTCTGTGTATGTATAAATAAAATCAAAGACATTTTTCAACTGAATGCAAACCTACTAATCTATTGATTCACTCTCACATGAATGTGTTATAATAGTACAAATGAAGAGGCCTAGAAACGAACCTTTTAATTACAATTGACCTGGTTACACTAATAAAAAGCCAGGCCAAAAGGAAGATTCAACTGAATTTAGGTTTAGGCACTGGTGAGCTATTAGGATGTACGGGACCAAGCTTTTGAATCCAATGAAGGAGCCCTTTCTTATGATCTTGGCAAGCAGGATTTTGCACTAGATATAGGGTTCCATCACGAGCAAGTGAAGATTCAAATTGCTCCAATACTCTCACAATGTGCCAGAACTCAGGCCTCTTCTCTGGATGCAAGGACCAACATTGCTCGATCAAAGCTGCCATTGCAGGTGGACAATCCCCTGGAATAACAGGCCGTAAATTCTGAAGCAAAATCAGATTCTTATGTTAAAATCATGTAAATAAAAATCTCTCATTGAGATTCATACAAGAATTGTCATATACAAGGAAATAAAAAATAATAGAACCAAAACAAAATAAATAGAGGCTTTAAAAAATTCAAGTCTAACATTAAACTGGAGAAAACTTGAATATGATAACAAATCCCATATCACCAACCTCATGAAAAAAATTTATTAAGGATATCCACAATGTGTCAAAATAGAAAATTTTCTAGTAATTCAGTAAGCCATCGTATTCATTAGCATTATAAGAGAAAAACTAATGAACATATAATTAACTCTATTATGGACTCATTGAGTCATGGAAATCAATGTCAGTCAATTTTCCTGTAGCAACTATTTGATCAATGGATCTTAGGGCTCTAAGCAACAACTTATTATCACCACCTCACTAAAATTAAATCTCATAACCAAGAAATTAAAAAAAAAGAAAAAGGCAGATTCTTCTGTTAAAATCAAATAAATAAAACCAACTATTGAAATTCATACAAGCATTGTAATAAGGCAAGAAGATAAAATAATAAATGAACTGACATAAAACAAATAAATGGTATAAAAAAAATCAAGTCTCACATCAAACTGGAGAAAAGTCATGATAACAAACCCTTAAATCACCAACCTCATGCAAATAATTTATCAAGCATATCTATTTCGATGACAAATTTCAGCTCATTCAGTAAGCCATATTGTTCATTTGCATTAAAAGAGGAAAAAAAAAAAAAAGTATATAATCAACTTTATTATTAACTTATTGGGTCGTAGAAACTAAGGAATCTATTTTCCAGTAGCATTTGTTTGAATAATTAATCTTACGGTTCTAAAAGACAATTTCTTAGCACTGCCTCAATAAAATTAAATCTAGTCAACAAGGAATGGAAAAAACAATATATATCATGGAAATAAAAATGAGTCTACTATCCAGTCGGATTGATTGATTAAAAGATTATACATGTTCAACATCAACTTCTTACCAGTGCCTCCGGTAACCAGATATCATTACAAATATTATCTTTTTCCAACAACACCATAAAATTTAATTATATTGGTCCCACATAAAACCAAATAAATCTCCTTTTTTCATCTTTTATCCCCAGTTATAAAGCTGATGCAGATTTGAGGATTGTTTTCCAGCAAATATGACTATTTCAAAGAGAGACACCATAGCTATATGAAGTTCAGTGTTAAGAAGATTACAAATTATATGAACAATAGCAAAAAATCATCAAGTTATAAGGTGAACTTATGCTAATCCAATCTTTGACTGAACACCTAAACTTCATACTGAATAAACAACAAACAGAAAATGACTAATTAGATAATTAAATTTGAGTTGTTTCATTCTAACAGGTTTTAAATAGCTTCATCTTCAAAGCCTTTAGAAGACACAAAAAGAAAGTAAGAGTGGCAGCCATAGGAATTTTATATCAAAAGCAAAGGACTTGAAAAACCAATAGTCTGAAAATACAATTCCCAGATAATTAAAAACAGCTTATAAAAGCAACACATTTGAGATGATGAATTTGAAGAAACATAACTGATATGCACACACAAATTAAAAAAAATATATTATTGATCGATTCATAAAAAAAATTATATAAACATACCTTGTTCACAACTGCAAAAGCAGCTTGAATGGGATTCATCTCCTCATACGGGATTGTTCCAGCCACCATTTCCCATAATATGAGCCCGAAACTGTAAACGTCAACCTTTCGCCCGTATGGTTTATGCTTGATCATCTCAGGTGCCATCCAACGATAAGTCCCTGGGTCATCGGCCCAGGCATCACAGTACTGCTCTTCACAAGCGATACCAAAATCAGCAATTTTCAGATGGAATTCTTCATCAATAAGGACATTTTCTGGCTTAAGATCTCGATGAATGACACCCTGAGAATGAATATATTCCATTCCTCGTGCAATATCCAGAGCAATCCTAATTAATTTCTGTAAGGGAAGGGATTTGTGCTCAAGCTTGTGCAGGTAAGCCCTCAAGGAACCTTCTGATAGATATTCAGTAATGACAAAATATACTGGTGGCTTTCTGCATGCTGCTACAAACTATTCAAAGATAAAACCATACATGTAAGAATGGTTAAGGCAGAAACATCAAACATATTCACAAACAAGGACATGTTTAGCATAAACCATAATGATAATTTGTTGAAGATTAAAACATTCTGTATTATTTTCACATAAATTTACAGCTATCACAGTGATGAATCCAGCTTTGATCTTCTAATTCCTCTAACAAACTTAAAAAACATATAGAAAGGTTAATAATCAAACAAATCATAGTCACCTTGATGACATTTGCATGATGGAGCTGAGATAAAAGAGTAACTTCCCGTCTGAATTGCTTCTCTAACCGAGCTGCCATGTTTCTGTTTTCGTCATCATCAGGTATCGTAATAATCTTCACTGCAACAGTCTCATCCTTGTATATCCCATGGTAAAGCCTGCTATGTGCCCCATGAGCAAACCTAAGCCCCAGAAACAGCTGGGAAAGATCAACACCATATTCATCTGCAGCCTCAACAGCGTTAACCCTGCCTCCACCGTGGTCAAAATACTTGCTCCAAGCTGACTCCTTTCTGGTCTTGAATTTATCACTGATTTTCAGAGAACCCAAGTGATTAAGTGGGCTTATACTATAGGAATCTGATGATGGCCTGGAATCTTTATGGGAATGTTTACGTGAAAACTTTCCCTTAAGTCCCTTCTCTGTGTCTGATTCTTTTCTCCTGGGAAGTGGAGTTGAAAATCTTTTAGTATTAGACCTTGCTTCCTTGAACGTATCCGATAGAACTGTTTTGGGAAGGGGAGATAAAGATCTCTGCTTGTTCATTGATTTTCTCTGAATCTGTGATTTAGTAGGAACTGATTTGTCATTTGAAGAAGCTGTGACGGGACTTAATTTCAATCCAAAAGTCCTTTCTGGTAAAGTAAAATTCATAGAAGCCAATCTAGAAGAATCAAGCCTATGACAAACAGTGGGAGAAAACTTCGTTCTCCTTATCCAAGAATTAGCGTCTTCACCCATCTCTGTGTTTCTCTTTTCCCAGTAATTCAAAACCTCAAATCCTAAAAAGGCTTGAAAATTTTCCGAACTTGTTCACCTCCCTGTTATTATTCAGCCGAAAAAGTAGGAGCCTGCGAAATCCCACACACAGGCTAATCCAAATAAACAAATCATTTAAAAAATGAAAACAAGCAACGGAAAGTAAAAAAGCATAATCAATTATATTGAAAATATGAAAACACCCACGATAACCCCCATTAAACACAGGGAAAAAACAACCATTGTGTCCAATTTAACCACATTAATAGTCCTAAATAACAAATCCTTATCCCCACATAAAACAAAAACTAAAAGTCAAAATAGTACAAACGAGTACATCTTCGTTACGTTACATACCCACAACGGAACGGTGGCGTTTTGGACTACGACGAAACTCTATTCTTCGCTCGTCACAGATTTGTTAGATGCTATGTAAAAAGACAGGATCTTACGACGTTTACCAAAAATACAGTTCATCCTTCTCAAACGATCTCATTCTTTAATAAAACAAATACTAAAACAAGTAGTATACAAATACGTAGTTGGTATATGGAGAGAGACAAGGACCGTAGATTAAGTTGACCTCTTTTTTTAGCAGAGCAGGCGGTGAAGATGTGGGGGGGGGGGGGGGGACCACAGAGAGGAAAGTGAATAAAAGAGGGAGGACAGTAAAGTAATTTTGAAAAATAAGCTTTTTCAATTTTGTGATTGATCATGTGGTGGGGAATACAAGTGTCACCATCGTACAGGATATTAGAATGTGTGGGTCTACTGTGCGGTTGGTACGGTTCTCACGGATGTCTTGTGATTATCACTTGGGCCGTCTAAAGTTTATTCTTTACTCAAATTTTTATTCTTTATTTTTCAAAAATTTATATATTTATTTATAAACAGTTAAATCAAATCTGTTAGTTTTCTTATTTTTTAAATTTTAAAAATTAATATATTTTTTTTAATCAAAATTTTCAAAAACAGTATTTTTCCTTAAAATTTCTAATGTTTCAAATTCAATTTTTCTAATAACAAAGAGACTTTTATGACAATATTCAGACAATGTCTCTTCCTCTCCAACATGTCATCCTTCTAGTTTTGTTTCTTCGCTGTGCAATGTCATCGTTAAAGAACAAAGATGACTCATCTTCATCAACCATTTTGTCAACAATAAAGACTCTTTGTCGATGAAAACGAGTCGTCTTCATTCTCTGACAATGATATCACATAGTGTTGGAAGGAAGACACGTTGAAAAGAAAGATACTTGCTTAGAGATCGCTAGAAAAGTTTCTTTGTCATCAAAAAAATTGAATCTAAAAAATTGAAAACCCTACGGAAGAATGTTATTTTTTAAAATTTGGGTTGAGAAAAAATTATTAATTTTTAGGGTTTAGGAAGAGAAATGATATAAAATTTTAGTTTTTTTTTAATATTACTAATTAAATGATAATTTTACCCTTAAAACTCATAACTTAATAGCTCATAGATAAATATATGGGTTTTTTAAAGATAAATGATGAAAACTCGATAAAAGAATAAATTTGGGGTGGGAATAAGTCCTTTGGCCTTTTCTTTTTTGTTTTGGAATTTGTAGGTAAGATTTCGCATTTAAATGTGATTGCTTTTTCAGATGCTCTCTCACAAACTTGGTGATTACACATTAAAATTAGATGATAATAGATAGAATTGGATATCACAATGAGACGGATAGGGATCGAATAATTTAATTTTTATTTTTTAAGAGAAACTTTTTTCAACCTTATCCTATCGTTTATACGAGGATGATGAGGAATTTTCATCCCTCTTCATAGGAAAAGTTTTTTCTTCTATTCTCATAAGAAAAATTCTTCACACTTTCCTCTCATAATTTTTGCTAGAAAATAATGCTTTGCAGGAAAAGTTTTTGAAATTTTATATTGAAAAAATTAATATTATTTAGTTAAATTTGTAAAAATTTCAATTATTTAATATTTTAAGTCATTATATTTTTATTTAAATAATTCATTACATATTTTTTAACTAAACAAATAAAATATTAAACTTAACCCACTGCAATTTTATTCATTTTAATATGAAATATATAATGTGATGCTATAAAGTATAAAATTAAAATAAGAGAAATTATTTACTCTTTAAAAGAAATAACATATGATTAAGGACCGGTGGCTAGGGCTGGATTCAAGCTGAGTCGAGCTCGAGCTTGAGCTTGGCTCGATTCATATATAGTAGAGCTCGAGCTCGACGAGCTCTTAAAAGCCAAGCTTGAACTTGATTCGATTCATTTTTCGTTATTAAAACGATGTTGTTTTGTATCAAAAAATTAGGCAAGTAGCTCGAGCTTAACTAGGGCCAATGTGTTTCAGGTTCGTCTGAACCGAGCTCAAGCTAGCTCGGTTTGAATCCAGTCCTACTGGTGGCCCACGAAAATCTTAGTTTTCATTGGGCTTAATATTGCTGACCCAGTCCCATTTCGAGGACGATACTAAGACCAAAAATAGCAGTAACAAAATAGTATTTTTTACAACAATAAAATTGTGTATACTTATTTTAAATATATAAATATATTTATATATTTATATGTATCATTATATAATTAAATAATTTTAAATTTAAGATAAAATAATACTTAATCATATGATAATACACATAAGTATATACAAATTTGTGTATCTAAAATGAGTATATATAATATTATTCTTTTTAAGAAATTGATATTCATTTACTTGCTTTGTGCTTACCTATCACTTTTTGGAATGGTAATATTATGTATATCCATTTTAAATGCATAAATAAGTACATATTTATATATATTATTATACGATTGAATGTTATTTTATAATTAATTTAAAATTATTTGATTATATAATAATACATATTAAATATATATCTATTTATATATTTAAAATGGGCGAATATCTTGTTTACTTATATCAATATTTGTTTTTTTTATGCCAAAGGATTATTTTCTACCTAAGTTTTAATATAAAAATAAATATATATTTATAGAAGATTAAAAATTTAAATATCTATTTATAGATTAACTTTTGTTAGAATTTTTTATTAAAAACAAAAGAAAATTATTATTTTATCACTAAATCATAAAACTCAGAAAATTTATATCATTTCTCCTTCTTAGTTTAGAAAAATAATAATTTTCTCTTAATACTAAGTTTTAAAAAATTTATTTTTCTCTTATATTTGTTCTTCTTTTTCTGCGACCAAAGAAAGTTCTTGTCATTGGCCACCCTTTTTACCATGACCTTCTTTTGCCGTTAACCTTCCAACCCTAGAAGTTTCTTTAAACGAAAATGAATTGTCTTTGTCTAACGAATCAACATTAGAAGATTTTTCCAAACTAAGGAGAAAAAATAATACAAATTTTTAAGGTTTTAGAATTTAATGGTAAAATGATGATTTTACTTTTATCTATAATAGAAGTTAATTTATGAGTAAGTGTTTGAGTTTTTGATCTCTGATAGATATGTATTTGTCTTTACATTAAAACTTGAGTAAGAAATAGTTTTTTGATCTTTTTTTTTTTTTTATAATGAGAAACCTCACCCCGAACTAGATCGCTTGTATCAACATATTTGATCTTTTTGTTAGACGCACTTTTTATATTTGGTCGCAAATAACCCAATTTGTTTAATCAACCTGTGTTTGGTGCTTTATTTTTTGTGAACTCTTATTAATACATTTATACCCATTTATTAAGGATTTACTCATTAGGCTTCATTAATTTAGACTAGGTTAAAAATTGTCTGTCCACATTGATTATAATTACATCCATAGTCACAAACTGTTATAAGGGTAATTAAAATAATTTATTATCACAAATTAAATGATATAAGATTTATGTAATTGATTTTTCTTTTTTCTTAAAAGAAGAAATGGAAGTTGCAAAAGAAATTGGGAGATGATAAAGAAGAAACGGAAGCTGTAAAAGAAATTGGAAAAGTGATTACACTTTTGTTGAAAGAGAGAATATTGTGAGGATTATATCTCCAAATACAAGTGATGGTGAAGCTTTATATAACATTTCTTCACCACCCACCATGCCCAAAAAATTGACTAACTCTCAATTACCTTAAGGGAACATTTGATTTGGATAATGTTTTATTATCAAAATAGAAAGATTATATTGAAGATAAATTACTTAGAAGATTACTGGGTATAAATAATTACTATGTTTGATAAAATTTAGTTGGTATAAATAATTATTGTGTTTAGTTAAAGGTAATAAAATATTACTAGTAAATTATTTTACTTAAATGCCCTTGAATATAATTATTTTTAAATATTTTTTATATTATTTGTTATATTAATTAAAAATAAATTTATTTTTATCTCAAAAAATTAATAAATAATAATATAGTTATAATAAAATCAAGATTACTTTGGTAATATTTAAATACCTAAGGTGAAGGTGGTAATCAAATTACCACCTATATTACCTGTCACGTCAGCATTGGTAATAGAATATTACTATAATTTTTTATTACTAACAAATCAAATAAGAAAATAAAAGATAAATTACCAAAATAATCTTCAAAAATTAAAACCGAATAGCCCCTAAATGTGCTCATACAAGCATTAATTGAAACTTTTTTCTCCACCACACTCTTTTTTTTCTCAGTTGGGCCTCATTCTGCCAATAAGACTTTGAATTGAAACTCTTTAAAGCCTAGACCCATTTACCTTTTGTAGTCCTTTACCATCTAAACTTACAGGGCACCATTATGTGTATTCTTTTTCGTGGTACGGATATATATTATTTTATTTTTATTTTAAATTTATTAAATTATATAATGATATATTATTTAAATATTAAATTATATATTGAAAATTATGTATATAACTTTATTGAAACTTTTACTTTCAAGTAAGTTTTCAAAAACAACACTTACATCCACACTTATCTTCTATATCATGATATTTAAATAATAACATAAATAAATTTTAATAGTTAATTTTTAAGGTTGATTTTAATATACAAATAAGAAATTTGGTTCTTTCGGTGTGAGATCTGCCATTCCATCAAAACTTGGATGGGCCATAGTCATTTTACCTTAATTTTGATTCTCATAGTTGTGAAACATGGTCTACGCCATTGGTTTGTCAAAAGTCTTGTAATTATGAATTCCAAAAAACATAATTTTATTAGCTAAAATTAATTAATTTTGTATTAATTAATTTACAAAACAATAAAAACAAGACAAATTGCATTAATAAAATTTTGTATTATTGGTTATTGTTTACTATACAATATTTTTGCATTACTGAGAAATCGATAGACGTCCAACAAGGGAAAAGTAATTTTATACTATTATGATATGAGAAAATATATTAGATTTATAAATATGAAGATAAAAATCTATATTATATAATATTAATTAGTTTATATTAAAATTTAATTTATATACTTATATATTACTTATTTTTACTGAATTTTATTATACATTAAACTTTTTTTCTTTTTATTTGAGTCACTAATACCTTTGTTTAAATATAAATACTATCGACTATTAGAGTTATCATTTGATTTAATTGGTTTTTTACTGGGTGTGTTACTATTTGTATCTAAAAATATTTTAGTTTTTCAAAGCAGCTGTTTGGCTTATGCTCTAGTAATATATCGAAAATATATTGAATTTATAAGTGTAAAGATTAAAATTTATATTACACAAAATTAATTAATTTGTGTTAAAGTCTAATCTTTTATACTTATATGCCACTTTTGCCCCTTGACTATAAAAAAAGTGCAGCAAAGCATTGAAATGTTACAAGATAGGGGCAAGACACAGACACATTACAGAAACAGCATTTCATCTTTACACAGTAATATCCTCCCGTGAACTCAACTTCAATACTTTCCAACAGTACTCCAACAGCATTCAATCCGTTCCATATCTATACATTTCTAGTGAAAATTGGACCATAAATTCAAAAGCCTTACGATGAAACCAAAATCTTGATCATCAACAAGTCACAGAACCTCAACTGTTGTACAATGCATATTGGGCAATTTTTCTAGCAAATCCACAGTGAGCATGGAGGCTCGAGGCTTCGGCAATGTGCCGGAATTTTCCATTGAAATTACCGACGAAGTTGTGGTTCTTTTACATGGACTAAGCCATTTTGCCTGCATGTATCTGTGTTTTCTCCATGGACCCATGTGCATTTTCTTCTCCTTCATGCACTTCTTCGCCGCCGTGCATAATATCCTTATCACATTGTTTAACCTTTCTACTTTTCCCACGAACACCTCCGGCAGCAGGCGGACTAGTCGGTTGTAATCTTCACTCGCTCTAGCCATCTCGAACTCCGCCCTGAAATTCAACTCGATTATCACCCGCACCTCGCCTTTATTTCTAACTGAATTGTCTATAACATCTATGAATGTGTGTTCTCCTGCACAAATCCTACTGGTTAGATGAATAAATTCGCAACAAAATAAAACCAAGCAATTATTTTAAATTTACCTGATGGAATATCGGGGGAGCTTCTCCACTTGGACTTACAAATGGCGCTATTATAACCGAGATTTCTAAGGCGGCAGGAGACTTCTCTCATCAAGCAACTCCGGCAACCACCGGCAGCCACTGATCTTCCACAAGCGCATATATTTTCAACTACATTTTGTATCTCCTTCAGAGCTTCTTTTGTAGCGTTTCTTATCTTTGTCTCTAAAGAGCTACTTCTGCATAAAGTCGCCTGCAAAGCCTGGTGTGGCGTTTCCCAGAAACCTGCGTTATATTCAACATCGCTAGTTTTTTCCTTTTCTTGATCACCTTCTTCCTCTGTCGTTTCACTCTCAGGCAATGATATTGCAGCAGCATTGCTACAGTTCTCCCGAATCATAGTCTCGCCGTCTTCTAGAAACCCGAAAACCATCTCCGACAAGCTCTCGACTGGCTGCATCGGAAAATCTAAATCTTAAATTCTTGTTCTAAAGCTAGGCATCGCTCAAACTCAAAGCAACAACTTAAATTAATCAACTTTGGTTGTTTAAGAAGGTGGATGAATTCTACATCGGTTATATACTAGGTGGACTAGTGTGGGACCCAAATTAGGCCAACGTGGACCAACCAGCCGATGGTGACATGAGGGTTAGCTTTTGTAGGCGACATGGCTTAATTCAATTGGGTAAAATGCATCAAAATAGTCAATTATTTTTAAGGCTGATTGTGATCAGACAGAAAGGATCCACGTCAGTGAGGTCCAACAATTTTGTCCACAACAATCTGGAAAAACTTCGAATATTTTAAAAACTATTTTTTTAAGTGTGAGGCTATTGTATACCATTTATCAACGGATAAACTATCACTTTTAAAATAAATTTTAATTTTAAAATTATAACAAAATCTAAGAGAAATAAAAATATTTTTTATAATAAAATTAAAATAACAAAACCGTTTATATTATTTATTATCAATATCGACAATACTATTACCTTTTTATTATCATACTTTATCATTATTATGAACTCTAATTAATCAGTTTTTGAATAAATTTTTTATTTTTTAAATAATAATTTATCAAATATAATACGTTCAAAGACTATCGAAAAAAAATTATATTAAATTTAACGTAATTAATTGAGAGAGATATTATTAAAAATTAAATTAAATTTGTTTAAAAATATAAAATCATTATAAGTTTGCTGAGAGAGATTTACGAAGAAAAATTGATAGATATTTTAATTAATATCCCATAAATAAAGTATCACTTTTAAAATAAATTTTAATTTTAAAATTTATGACAAAATCAAAGAGAAATAAAAATATTTTTTATAATAATCTTAAAATAACAATATCGTATAAATCATTCATTATCAATGTCAACAATATCATTACTCTTTTTATCATCATTTCTTATCATTATTGTCAATTTCATCATCAATGATAAACTTTTCATTGTTGATTGATGTGTTGTTTTAACAAATTTTTGAATAATATATAATATTTCTTTGAGTTTTTATCATCTAGAATTCTTAATATTTTTTCCAAAGTTTAGAAAAAGATAACAAACAACAAATTTATTGTAATCTTGTAAAACTAGAAGATCGCTACAAGAAGAAATCAAATATTGTTTGGGAGAAGGCACTCTCAACAGAAAAAAAGGATTTATTGATTGAGCTTATCATTGAAAAAAAAAAAAGTAGTATTTTTTTATAAGAGATGTTATCTCTAAATTATCGATGATGTCTTTAAAATTTTAATTAAACTCTAATTGATCAAGATAAAAAGATTTTAATTAAAATTAAGTGTTTAGAGAAAAATATAATTTTTAAATTTTTTAAACTTGTAAATTAATATTTAAAATTATATAATAAATTACTTAAATACTTTTTTGGTAATTACATGTATAAGAGTGAAAGTGAGAATTGACCCTTTTTTATTTATTTATTCATAATTCTAATAAAAATATGTTATCTTTTTTTATTTTAAATTCAGCTAAGTGGGAAAGAAATTAATTAAATTTTAAGATAAAAACATTGTCTAGAATGATGTTTCCTATCCTGTCTTGTCAATAGTGGGACCACCGTTAATGTAACAGAAAGAGATATGTAGAAGGTGATGACACGAGGCGTAATCACCACCGTTGATTTTGAGCTTCATCCAAAAGTGGGACCTGTTTCGTAGCACACTACTTATCTAACACAAAAAAAACATTAAGAGAAAAGATTGTCCATAAAACGCGGCGTCTTGGCAAATATGTAAATCCGATGGGACAATAATTTTGAACGCTGAAGGATTAATGTGACAGAAAGAGATATGTAGAAGGTGATGACACGAGGCGTAATCACCACCGTTAATTTTGAGCTTCATCCACAAAGTGGGACCTGTTTCGTAGCACACTACTTATCTAACACAAAAAAAAATTAAGAGAAAAGATTGTCCATAAAACGCGGCGTCTTGGCAAATATGTAAATCCGATGGGACAATAATTTTGAACGCTAAAGGGTTATTTTCCACCCAAGTTTATTTGTATTTTTAAAATTATATTTACAAAATTTGAAAAATTAAAAATTTTACCCATTTATTTTAAATATCAGTTGAGATTAAAAATAAAATATTTATTTAATAAATTTTTAAAAAAATTAAAGTTTTTATTATGTTTATCTCTTTCAATTTGAAATTTTCATAATTTCTATTACATAAAGTTTAAAAAATCAATATTTTTTTTCTAAGATTTGTAAATCACCGTCGAAGATAACTAGACAAAGACGATTTTATCTTCGTGAGAAGAAATATGTTTTGTTGATGGTTTAAATGTGATCGATAGAGAAAATTAAATAGAGAGAAAGAGCCAACGCGATCGAAAAAACGAAGTTTGTTGTCTCCAATAATCATTTGCAAACTCTAAGAGAGAAATTTTAATTTTTTAAACTTTAAGTATAGAAAAATTATGAGATTTTTAAATTAAACAAAATAAAAGTAATAAAATTTTAGTTTTTTTATTAAATAACAATTTTATTATTAATTTAATTAAAATTTCTAATAGATAAATAAAATTATTAACTTTTCAAATCTCATAAATACAACTATGAGGATATACTTAAACTTTGAGTAAAAAATAGTCTATTAACGTGATTTTGAATGAGTCAAAGCTCGGCACACTGACACGAAGAATCATTCCTTCCTTAAACAAACATGTGAATTTCATTAATTTAGGAAATCATATCCAGATTGTTAGTTGAGATCTTGAATATTGTAATGAATAATTATAAAATAAATTATTTTATTATTAAATTACAATAATTTCTACAATTTCATGCCTCTGCATAATGGCCAAAAGAAAAATTTGGATAAGGTAATAATGACATTTCACATAATTGACAAAAAAAATAAAGAATGATAGCCAGGATGGTAAACTTATCACAAGGTAGATGTAATGGATGTTGACGATGTGTCATTTTCATCACAAAAACATCCCGCATGTTATCGTAAATGCAATGTTTTTTATATCAAATTAGTAATCAAATTGATTATTTTATTAATTTATAGTTTAATAAAAATTTAACTTATTTAATTTATTATCAAATTATAATAAATAGAATTTGTTTTAAAATTTATAAAAAATAAAATCAGTTAGAATATCCACACTTATTGAAATTAGAATATAAAGAATAATAATTATTTATTTAATTTCAATGAAATAATTAAAATAAGAAAGTCTAAATTTTATGATTAAAAAAATAATTCTGTAAGTTATTATCTATATAATAAGTTTTAATGGATATGAGATTTTTTTTTTAAACTTAATTTTTTTTTCAAATATTTAGAAATTCATCCAGTCTAATCTAAAATAATTAAATTACTTAAAAATAATTAAAATTTTTACAAATATCTTAAATTTGGGTCAAACCTGGTTCTATCGGTTTTGATCGAATTTAATCGAGTCAATAAATAAACTGTTTTTTAATGTTAACTGAATTAGACTTAGAGCTCAATCCTGGTTCAACCAGTGAAACTAGTCGGCCTGATTCGGTTCGCAAAACAGTGTTTAAATATGAGGATTTTTATCATCCAAATGACAATGAATTAAAGGGAATCCATTGCCGGGATTTTGTTGACTGACAAAGAATGCATTCAAAAAGGTTGGCAAGAGAGCCAAACAAGGTCAGAGCTGATTAGGGTCGTCATAGCAACGAGAAGAGGTCAGCGACAATGGAGGGTGATTAGAAATGAGGAATTGAAGAAGACATGAAAAGAAAGTGTTTGGTTGCTGAGAAATTTGGAAAGAAAATTAGAGAGAAGTTTGCCACCGTAGGAACAATTATGGATGTTTATTTACAGAAATATGAAAATACAAGTATGGGTTAAATTTAAATAGTGAATGCGTATAATATAGCATAAAGATGTATTAAATGAATCAATCAATGTTGGAGACTAGTCTTACATTAAATAAAAATAATAAATTAATTTTTATAATAAAATAATTAATTTTATATAATATAAATTTTGATATTTATACTTATATACTCAATATATTTATATATGATATCATAATCTAAACCAAATAAGTAACCTTGATAACCGGGTAATTAATTAAAATAAGCAAAATTTTAAGTGTTTATACGTTTTTAGACCACTCTAAAAAAGTTTTATCAAAATAAGTAAACCGTATTTTTTTTACCCTTTTTACCCTTATGTTGAAAAACCAAGTAAAAATATTTTTTCTGATAATGTGCGTCAGTTTATGGTGGTTACGATGGTAGCTAGGGATTTTACAGTAAAACCTTAAATATGTCGAATTATGTATATGGATATTTTGAATGTTTCGAACGCTTAAAATGATGTAGTTTCAATGTTAATAGATGTCTTGAAGTGTAGCCGTTGAGAGACAAAAGCGCAAAAAATGAATAGTATCATACAAACTACACAAATTTACAGTGCCGTGTAAATCGCGTAAACACTGTTCACATTGCGTACAACACTGTTCACATCGCGCAAACAATGTTCAACTGCTCAAACGGCTTGCAAAATTGCGCAAAAATACTGTTCACAGACTATGATATCTATTTTTGTGCGATGTGAACAGTATTTGTGCAGTGTGAACAGTGTTTACGCGATTTACGCAGTTTGCGTGTTACTATAAATTTGCGCAGTTTTCGTGGCACTGTAAATTTGTACGCTTTTGTCTCTCAACAACTACACTTCCAGACATCCATTAATATCAAAACTACATCATTTTAAGCTTTCGAAACATTCAAAAACATCTATATACATAATTCGACATATTTAGGGTTTCAGTGTAAAATCTCTGGCCGCCATCGTAACCACCATAAATCAACGCACATTCTCAGAAAAAATATTTTTACTTGGTTTTTCAATATAAGCGTAAAAAATATAAAAAAATACGGTTTGCTTATTTTGGTAAAACTTTTCTAGGGTAGTCTAAAAACGTATAAACACTTAAAATTTTGCTTATTTTAATTAATTTCCCCTGATAACCTAACTTAATCTTATATATCAAATGATAACATATCTGAATAGTTGGTGTAACAATTTATGATGGTTATACTTAAAGAAGGGTATTAGAGACTAAAAAAAAGTTTCACATCAAATAAAAATAATATAAGTATGATAGATTATACTTTAATACAAATCAATTAATTTTATATAATATAAATTTTGATCTTTATACTTATAAATCTAATATATTTTTACAAATATCATTTCTAATTCATTAATCTAGTAACTAATTACATGTACTTGATTATTACTTCTAGCTTTGGAATATTCAGTTTTTTTTTTTCGTAAGACATGTAATTGCTCAAAAATATCCCAGTTTGGTGTGAATCAATATCATTATCTATTTTAATAGAAGCATCTGGTAGGTAGAAGAGACAAGTAGGTGTTAAGGATAGATATGTTCGAAACTTTAAGGAATGTGGGCAAGCAATTATATTGTTTTAATTTAATGAGAGCTCGGTAAATCCATATTCTAACATATTAATATTTATGGGTATACCGTAGTTAATATAGTTAAGAGTAATATTATATGTATTTATATTAGATATATAAATATATACATATTTATATATAGAGTAATATTATATGTACCTATTTTGAGTACATAAATATATATATACTCATATGTGTCATTATATGATTGGTTATTGTTTTATTTATAATTCAAAATCATCCAATCACATGATGACACATATAATTGTGTACACATTTGTGTACCCAAAATGGGTACACATAGTTTTATTGTTTATATATGTTATTATATGATTAAGTTTTATTTTATCATTAATTTAAAATCACTCAATTATATGATGATATATATAAGTATATATATATATATATTTGTGTATTTAAAATGAGTATATATAGTTTTATTGTTTAGAAATAATACTATGTGTACATATTTTTTTATATAGTTTAGGTATACATACAATATATCATCGTGTGAGTATGTATTATTTTATTTTTAATTCAAAATTATCTAATAACGTAATGATGTATCATTTATACATCCAAATTATATATTAAAAATATGTACGTGATGTATTGTAATATAATTGGATGATTACATTTTTGTGAATATATGTAGTTTAAATATTTAATAAAGTTATGCGTACAAACTTTTAATATATAATTTGAGTTACATATAATGTATCGTGATTTATTTAAATAATTTTGAATTAAAGATAACGTAACATTCAATCATATAAGAATACATTATTTTTATATTTAAATTATATATAAAAAATATATACAAAAAATATTACTTTTAAATCTTCCTTGATTAATGATTTCATTACTTATCACCCAACAAATAAGATAGATTTATTGTTATCATTACTTATCAATAATTTGCATTATTGATGTCAAAATGATTTAAGGCACAAGTTAATTTTTTGTATAGTTTTGATAGATAAAACAAGATTAAGTTTTCTAGATAATGTTAATAATAAAATAATAAAATAATATATATTTATTTTTAATATATAAATATATATGTGATTGAATAATTTTAAATTAAAAATAAAATAAATTTTAATTATATAATAATATATAAATATTTAATTATTTAAAATAAAAATATATAATATTATTTATAATTATAAGAGGATGGAAACATATGGCAAAATTATTGAGCCCAGCAGCCCCACACTCCGCAGAAAGACAAGAGAAGTATATGGATCATAGACCAGATGGGATTAGTATCCCATACAAAATAAGTGAAGAGGGTAGAATAATTAGACTTCAATGATGGCAAAGATAAAAAAGACAGCCACGTTTGAACCTCGATGTCATATTACAGATCTAAAGAACCCTACTTACCAAAACATGTTCATTGAAAAGGCAAGATCCACATATATCCAGAAGATAATATTAAATATTAAGTCCATCAGGTGATTGATTCAGGTCATTTCAAGTTTGTATTTCTGTAAAAACCTTAACGATGCCACAGAATTTGAATACTGTTTCTCCATCTCAAATGTTATTAATTGCAGTGGATTTAAGCATGAGGTTATCCACCTAAGACATCGTACATGTGAGTGCTGCTGGTTCTTTTTGTTTCTCCATCTGGGTGGGGATGGCTAAATATATGCAGAAATGTACAAGCAGGGCAAATTACTTTGGTTTAACTAATAGAAATAGTAAGAAATAAATAGAAGATGACATGACAACTGGTTTTATATATGAGATCTGAAGTGAAAAAACACAGGAATTTAATTGATAGATTGGCATGCTGGGACTCAAAAAGAATGCATAAGCAACCCTTCCTGGGCTTTTTTTTTTTTTTTTTTGGTTGCCCTTCTTCCAGCTTTTCGTAAGGCAAATAATAATGAAAGTTCTCCATTGAGGCTTTCTTATTCGAAACAAAGAGGGAGGTGTGAGTGGTGCATTTTTGATATGTTAGCCAGATGAAAAGGCTTGTTTGACTATAAATAGACCAGTCATGAGATGTAGTGTGTGGTGATGAATTTTTTGCAGAAGGATGAGAAGGTAGGGGTGAGAATATTGGGGTTAAAGCTAGGGGTTTGAGTCTTCGAGATGCATGGAGAGATTGAAATTGGTGAAGAATGAAACGAGGAAGAAGTTGCGAGGGAGAGTAATTTGTGTTTGGCTGCTATGGTGCCACTGCTAATTAGTTTTGATTATTAATTAATTTAGTAAAAACATAATATATGCAAGGCATGATCATTAACATTTGATCATGTACTAATTAACAATATTTTATGAACTTTTATATAATCTGCAATCTTAAAAAACAAAAATAAAAACAATTGATTTTTTTACACCGTGATATTTTCCTATAAATAATAAAAAAAAAAAAGTCACGACCATACCAAATGCTTCATTCTTAACCTGTAACTAGTTAACTAGATTTGTAAACCAAACCAAAATGGGCATAGAAATTAGGTATAAGGAGAACTATACATGTATATCACTTTATAATCTGAACAAATCCTTTAACTATTACAATTCTTATATGCATTAAGAAGCCTACATGTAGAAAACTAGAAACAAAATCTTTCTATATGATTCATCTCCCCTCCATTGTTGTATCAGACCAAGAAACTGACATGGAAGAAGGAAGGGACTGTTTGATATCTTGAAATGTTGGATGTATAGAGCCACTGAAACTTTGAGAATCATTGGAACAAATATCCTTAGACTTCTGCAGCAAATATGCCTCCATTCCTTCATTTTCACACTCAAAAGCCTCAGTCTTTCCTTCCAACAATTTAACTACTTGTCTCATGGCTGGTCTTTTGCTAGTGTCAGGAAAAGCACACAACATTCCTAAATGTAGAACTCTTTCAACTTCCTCCTCATTGAACCCTCCTTTACCCCTCAGTCTCCCATCTAATGCATCAAGTAATTTCCCTTCCACCATCAGTTGTGACACCATTTCCACCAAATTTGGCTGCCCTGCCACTATAGGTCTCCTCCCACACATGACCTCTAGAATCAAGATCCCGAATCCAAACACATCAGTTTGAGCTGAAGCTCGTCCGCTACTGATCACTTCCGGTGCCAAGTAGCCCAAGGTGCCAACCACCTGAGTCGTGCTAGCCACTTGACCGTGGCTGTGCATCCGGGCTAAACCAAAATCACCGAGCCTTCCATTCATATCCTTATCCAGTAACACATTGCTGGCCTTAATGTCCCTATGCAGCACCTGTTTATCCCATCCCTCATGTAAGTATAATACCCCAGAAGCCACATCTTTCAGAATCCTTATTCTTTCCCCACAACTCAGCATTTTACTCTCATCAGATTCAAAAATTCTCTTGTCTAAACTCCCATTTTCCATATAATCATATATCAACATGAAGCTCCCTTTTTCTCTCTTACACCAACCTCTTAAGCCCACCAAGTTCCTGTGTTTTAGCCTTCCAAGGCTTGAAATTTCTGCCAGAAATGCTCTCATTCCTTCATTTTCATGTGAAATGAACTTCACTGCAATCCCAGCTCCTCCTGCCAAAACTCCTTTATAGACCTTTCCATTTCCTCCAACACCAATCACATTTTCCTCTGAAAATCTATTTGTTGCTGCTTCAATTTCTTGATAACTTACTCTATGCGGCCAATACTCCAATTCCCAATCTTCCATTTCAGCCCTCTCTCTTGCTACCCTTCGCTTTCTCTTTATCATACACAGAGAAAATATAACACAAGAAACAACTACGAAGAAACTGACTGCTGTTGCACCTGCAATAAACCACTTTGATTGAAAAAATGGAGTCTTTGGAAGAACAAAAGATGGCAAATCACTAGTGATCAACTCTTTACTCAACGAAAAATTTTCATTACTGAAACTCCAAGCCAAAATCTTGTGACTTTGAACTAATTGTCCTGTCGACGCTGTGAATCCAACATACATTTGATCCTCAAAAACGTCCGACAAATTAAGAGAAACATTCAATAAAGGCCTTTTAGGCCTTTCCACGCCTGCCACTGCCATAGTTACATTAATCAAAGAATCTGCGTAGTCAATCCAGACCTGATAATTTTCACCATTGTTTAACTTAAGTTTCTTGAATGACCCGGCGTCATCATTTTGCCAATACCCAGCTGGCTGTGCACTCACAGAATCAAGAGAATTTACATCAATTCCAACATGGTTGTCGTCGATATCATTGAACTCTTCGTTCTTAAAAACATCGAACTCGATCCCAAACACATGGTTATTCGGATTTTGATTGTTTGTGCGGTTGAAAAGGCCAAGATTTTGAGATGCCGTGGCGCCTTGAATACCTGTAAATGGGACAAAAAGCAAAACTAGGCCGTGACCCGGGAGAGTATTCTTGTAAGGAGCCATGGCGAAGATAAAAGAAGTTGAAAATGGGTACACAGAAGAAGAGTTTGGCTTTTTTGTTGGGATTTTTAATGGATAAAGAGCTCGACCAATTGTGAAAGTTGTTTTATTTGTAAGAGTAAGAATACGAGATTCAAGGGTGGCACTGCCATAATACAACAAGTCAGATGAATTGAAACCATTGAAGACAAACTCAATTGCATATATGGGTTGAAAACACAGGAGAAAAGACAATCCACAAAGCCGAAGAAGATTTGGGCTGTTCTCCATTGCAGCTAGAATTGAAGTTAAAGCTTTTCTGCCATGGGAAAGTGCCGGTCGATAAGATGTGTGAATATGCAATGAAACAGATGTTGTGGGAACAAGGATGGTTGAAGAGATTTCGAAGACTACTACTCAAGCAAAGTGATCGAGCTCGTTCAAGCCCACAGATGCTGTAATCTTCCTGAAATTTTACTTGCAGGAAACTACATCAACTATAAAATCTTCACAAAAATATTTGTTCCGCAGTGGAAATGGTGCTGAACAGTTAACTGTGTTGATTTTAACACGCCTCTGGGAGCATTGCCAAGCCGGTGCCGGGTTCTTTTCATTTTGAAAGGGAAACTGCATTAACTCGACTCACCGTTTTTCTGAGTTTGATTTTTCTAACAGTTAACCGTGTTGATTTTAACACGCATCTGGGAGCATTGCCAAGCCGGTACCGGGTTCTTTTCATTTTGAAAGGGAAACTGCATTAACTCGATGTACAGTTTTTCTGAGTTTGATTTTTCTAATCCCACTTTGCTTAATGCTAATTGTATTGATTAAGCCACGTAGAGCAGGGATTTAGGAAATAATATTTTGGCAAAGAGTAGTAATATATATATATATATATATATATATATATATATATATATATATATATATATATATAATATGTTATTATATCATTAATATTATTTTGAGGAAAAAAAAAATTTATCTAAATTTTGTTGAAATGACAAATATATATCTATAATTGATGAAAAACTTAAATATTTATCCAAATTTTAATTTTTGAGGATACACCTATAAATTTTCTATTAATAGTTACTGGTAAATTCATTATTTTATCAGTAATATTAAAATAATAAAAATCATATCTCATTTTGCTCTCTTAGTTTGAAAAACTAATATTTTTCCTTGAATTAAGTTTTGAAAATTTTACTTTTTTTCTCTAAAATCTAGTTACTTTCTTTGGTGAATAACTGACCAACAACGTTTGTTGTCTATATCTTTGGACAACAAAGCGTCTTCTAGATTGGACAATGAGCATCGTCTAGAGAATGAACAACGTTTTATCGTCTAAAAACCAGTTGCATTGGTTATCAATGGCCAAAGGGAGAAGTGAAGACAAAATTAGGGATTTAAAAAAGAAAAAATTACTTTTCAAAGTTCAAACATGAGGATTAAATGTTAATTTTTAAAATCTGTGAAGAAATTAAGATAAAATTATATATTTTTTAATATTATTATTAAATAACAGTTTTATCTCTATATCTAATGAAAAATTTAACAACAATTTAGAAATAAGTGAGTGTTTAAATTTTTTTTCTACCATAAAATATTTTTGAAATAGAACTAAAACTTGAATAAAAAATAATTTTTTATTATTATTATTTTAATTTTAATTTAAAATACTTAATTATATGATTATATATATTATCTATATATAAAAATATTTTGTTTTTTTATTTGGGAAAATTTTGATAGTAGTTTTGAAGTCCGAACCCTTAAATTAGGAGGCAGAGAAAACCTTATAAAAGAGGACTGTTTTGTTTAACCAAAATAAAACGTTAAATCTAATAATTGGTCCATAACTACGGTAAGTGTTTGATTTTGAAAAGTCAAATAGTCAAATTTGATAATGGGCATTTTTGATATTTCAGGGAAACCTAATCCTAGCATATTAAGTTTGATTGCGGCGGGGGTCAAAGAAAGGGGGTTTGAATTTGGCAATCTGTCAAACGTTGAGAACAGAAAGTACACGAAGAAACGAGAAAGATTCCGGAGATAACAAGGTCAAAGATGATTTTAATGGCTGACAGCCGGCCATTTTAGAAAAATGCATGAAGGGGGTGGGAATAGGCACGTGACTTGTACGGTATGAATTGATGAGGTCATTAGTCATTCTGTCTTTCGATTTATCCGTAACAAATATATTTAAAATTATTTTTTAAAATTATTTAATTATATAAATAAATTTTATATATATATATATATATATATATATATATATATATATATATATACACGCACCTAATATTTCTCGTAATTTTTGTAATTTATTTAAAATTTCTTGTTTGCGAATGATATTTGAAAAAAGTATTAAAAACCAACCTGGAAACCAATTGCCGTCATGACACCTTTCAGAAAGTCGACAATGCCCTTTCACTTGTTTCCAATTACCATCATGCCCTAATGAACCGTTTTGACAAAATTGTAGAAACACCCTTCAGTAGAAATTGACAAATTGATCCTTCTTTCACCAAACAATTACTTTTTTTTTTTATTTGTTTATCAAATTTTATAATTTTTTCTTACCCTTTTTTTCTAAACTTATCAAACCGAATACTTCTATGACTCAAGTTTGATAGTGTCATATGTTCGTCATTCGAATTTGACTTATAACCACTTGTTTTAAGCTCAAATGAGCCAAAATAATAATCAAACTCAAATTAACCCAACTTATGTCCACTGTAACCATAACCAAAAAAGAAAGATTGAATAACAAAGATTTGGATATTCATAATTTTTTAGTTACTTAACCACCCGCATTTACATTAGTAGTAATACTAGCAATTCCCAAGAAATTTGAACAGCTGAACCTACTTTTCCCCACTTCTATAATTCCGTTCTTAAATTTTACGTTATAAGTAAGACAAAACTAAATCATAAAAAAATCTAAAAGACAGTTTGAATAACTAAATATAAAATTTTTATATAATTTTAAATTGTTCTAATAATATTACTTTTAAATTAATTTTATCTATTTATTGTTGTTAATTCGATGATACCAAAATGATCTGTTTCGAATAAGATTTGTTGGTTTATATTAAAAAAATAAAACAAATCCTGGAGGGCTTGGGCTTGCCTGTGGACTGTAGTTAAGGTTTTTGGTTACTTGGAGGCCCAATCATTTTTAGCCCAAATCATGGCTTTCTTAATTGGATTATTCCTTCGTCTTAATCTAACAAATCATAATTTATAGTTAGTTTTAAAGCATCTAATCAACATTTTATCGTCTAAAATTTATATTAATCAGAAGAAATAAGCCAGAAGACGTGTGAAACGTAAAGAGGCTAATGTGACGGCTAACTAGTTGGGTTTTGCAAGCAATCCCGCCCGTCAGTATTGACTGTTTCAATTTCAATTTCAATTTTCAAGCCGACGCCGCCCATCAACTTAATTAATTAATTAATATTATCATTATGGTAGTCAAAATTAGGAGTTTAATGATGTGTCTTTTTTTTTAATTAGAAATTTTAATTATTATAATTAATTATTAACCATTGTTGAGTAATTGACAATAATCTCACAAGGGGTATAACATGCGTACGATCATGTCCCTTCATGTCGCAACATTCCCTGATAAAATTTTTATTTAATTTTCCTCTTTCATGACTCCAAGGACCATTTTGTTCGTAATAATAGATAACAATAAAATTATATATATATATTTTATATAATTTAAGTATATAAATTATATATTATTATATAATTAAATAATTTAAAATTTAAAATAAAATAATATTTAATTATATTATGATATATTATCTATGTATATAAATTATATATTAAAAATATATATACATAATATTGATCATATAAATAATTTACGTGTATGGTCATAAGGGATTTTTTTTTCAATCACAAATATATATATATATATATATATATATATATATATATATATATATATATATATATATATATATATATATATATATATATATATATATATCCTTTCTAAAAATATGAAATAATATTTATGAGGCTAAGCATCAAATGGAATGGATAATAAAAACATTGACACGATAACCCATTACCTATTTCTAGTGAATTTATGATATAAATCTTTGAGGGTGATAATATTTTTTATCTAACCCTTCATAGATAGTTTAAATGATAAAAAAAGAAATTTTATATATGAAATAATATAAATTTAAATTTCTTCTGATAATATATTAAAATTAAATTTTTAACTTATCTGAACTTGAAATTTATCCTGTTTAGTGTGATTGATTTGATCTTAAAAATGACAATCTAACTCAAACAAGATTTCTTATTACCCAATATATATATATATATATATATATATATATTATTTGGGTAAACATCTTAAAGATTTTATCACATGGCCATGACCTTCTTATCGTGTATATAGAAAATTCCTTCTTGGTCTACACATTAAGAATTTTACGATATGGGCATGGACATCAACTGCTAAATTTATGTTAATTTTGATAAAAATATGTATCTATTTTAATATAGAAAGACAAATTGTTTTATAATTACTAAACAAATTTATTTATTTATAATTTTATCTATTTTAATGTTGGAGGAAGAATAATGTTAGTTGCAAAATCCAATCAACATAGTTGTCTAACTATCTTAATTTTTATTTGCCAATGTAAATATAAGATGGTGAGAATATTTAAAATAACAAAACAATACGTATAATTTTTTATATATAATTTAAATATATAAAAATATATACCTATAATATTACTCTATTTAAAATATCAATAAAATTATATATAAATAATGATATATTAATATATGATTTGATACTGTTTTATCTCTAACTGAATAATAATATTCATATAAATAAATTATACAAACTTTTGTATATAATTTGATACTGTTATATCTGATTAAGTTATTTTGAAGTGAAAAAAAAGTAAATAATTATATCACTTAATAATAAATTATTATATCATTTTATACACAAAAAATAAATAAATTTATTTATACTAATAATTTTATTATCTTTTATTTAAAATAATCTAATTATATAATAAAATATTATTATTTATATATAAAATTTTATATGTAATATTATTTTTAAAATAATATTAAATTATAAATTAATGATAATTTATTTTATAAGATAAAAAAAATATATACTATGATTAACACTCAAATTTCATATTTTGTATTACACTATAATCATTGTTTTCCTCAAATTCAACGGATAATTATTTACAAATTTAACTTAATTAAAAAATTATTAACCTTAACCAGAGACAAAAGTCTTGTCTTAGAATCAACCCACCGTTATTTTAATCTAGAAATTTTCGTTAGACGGTCACCGTCCGATGTCTGACATTGCACTGAAAAGGCTTAAACTTAGCCTATCAGATTTTACCTTGTCAAATTTCATTTTTTTTTCTCCATTATTATTTATTACAAATGTTGATTAAAATTCCCATTCAAGACATCATAAAAATGAGCAAAAAGCTTTTATAATTTTATTTGATCCCATCCCAGATTCATTCCAAAAAATAAAAAACCTTGATTTCACCAAACTTCAGATTTCTGCCGAAAAATTCTTATACCCGATTAAACACCAATCCCATTTTGTTTCAAACAGAGTTTTATATTAAAGACTTCACTTTGATCTGAAAGTTTCAGTTTTTATTTGAATATGTTAAGTGCCGGTTGTTTCTTGAACTCAAAGTCCATTGAGTTTCAGTCTTGAAAAAAATTATTAGAAGTTGAAACACTTAATTGAGTTGAGGTCTAGTTTGAGCAATCTGTTTAAGGCTTTAAGTACATTTGATCGTGAAGTTTTCGTCGGTGAGTTTTGAAAAAAAGTCGTGAATGAGGGTGAGATGATAGGAGTGTATATGTGTTTTAAATGACAATGACTGGATTGGGAATTCGTTCTGGGAGTTATGGATCTTTGGATAAACAACAGTTACAAAATGGGGGAAGCTTGTTGCCTATTCAACAAACTTCAACACGTACTAAGCCTTCAAAGATGTTTAAGGAGAAGGTGGGTTTGGTGCTCTGGATCTGTAAATTTGCAGGCCGCAAGAAGGTTGGAATGCTACTCCTATTTGTTATCTCCGCAGCCGTTTTCATCTGGGTTCTGTACGTTGGGAAAGGTTTGCATGAACTTGCCGGATTGTTTGAGTATTGATAATTGAGTTTTATTGATGATTAGTTAATGTTTTAGTTTAGAAATTTGATTAAAGTTCTTGCAAAAGTATGCATAGTGTGTGTTATACCATTGGTTTGAATTTAAGGGATCTTGTTTATGATCACGTTTAGATTTGGGAGTAAAATGGTGCTGAGTTATCTTTATAGAAAACTTTAGGTTAAGGGAATTGTGAAAAGTATTTTTTTTCAGTTTGCATGTTGGGAGTGGTTGAAATAGGAGGAAGCTTGGTTGTGATCATGCTCTCTGTGGATTTAATTTGTTATTTGCTATTGTCAAAGGTCTTGTGAGATTAGGGTCCACCTCAGTACCTTCTTTTGCAGAGATATTGATCATCAGTTGATACAGATGATTAATTTTGATTTGTAATGACTCCAGGACTCCAGAAATTGTTTGGAGTCTTTGACATTTATTTGCTTATATCTGTATCATGTGTTTAGAAAATTGAAATGTTTCCAACAAAATTCGTTTTTAGTCTTAGGAATGATTGATTTCGTGAATGCTTATGTGCTTGCATACTCTGGCTTTCACTTAATGATGCCCTCACCGAAGCTGTTGATGATGCATTCTGCTTTTGGGTACTGATTGCAGCCACTCTTATCATACATATGCTTTTGGCATGTTTTCAGGTGAACATACACAGGAGACCGACCATGTACCAAACATTAGTTTCAATAGCAGCATTTTTGTAAATTTTTCTGAATATACACCAATATACAGAGAGCAAACTCAAAATATGCACAGTCAGAATTCATTTAACAATGTGGTCAGTCATAATTCTTTTAGCATTATGGACAATCAGAATCCTCCAGTGGACACTCTGGAAACAATTGAAAAAAGGATTTCCCCCCCGCCTCTTCCTTCATATTTTCTGGGTTACACTCTTCCGCCAGGGCATCCATGTAATAGTTTCACTTTACCTCCCCCACCTGCAGATAAAAAAAGAACTGGACCACGACGTAAGATTCTATTACCCATTCAGCGATTACTTATTTTTCATCCAATTTTCTTTTACGGTTGTCAAACAGAAATTTCTGTGTATATTCAAAGTCATTAGAGGTTTCTAGAAAGCAGTGGTATCTAAGAGCTGAGATATACTTAATATAATGTATGATGTTGCTGAGATTTTCTTCTCGTTTAATTTTCAGCATGTCCAGTATGTTACCTTCCTGTGGAAGAAGCCATCGCCTTAATGCCAAGTGTCCCCTCATTTTCACCAGTAGTTAAGAATTTAACATATATAGTTGAGCCTGAGTTGAACAGAGTGACAGAATTTGGAGGCTCAGACTTTGGTGGATATCCTACTATAGCACAAAGAGCTGACTCTTATGACATAAAAGAGTCAATGAGTGTTCACTGTGGGTATGATTTCTCAATCTTCTTAAAAAATTGTATGAGTCCAGGCAATTGTTTTCCTTGAAATATTACCTGATAAATCAGTTCCTTTAACCTAAAGCTCTACTCAGAAGTTCGCTGTGAATTTTTTTCATCATGTGCATCAATCAGGTTTGTCAAGGGAAAACCTGGACGAGGGACAGGATATGACCTTGATGAGGAGGACCTTCTTGATATGGAGCAATGTCGTGGAATTGTTGTTATATCAGCAATTTTTGGTAATGCTCAATATATTCAATTTAAAGTGAACATTCTGACTAAGCTGATCATTTGCTTATTTAAGAACTATATCATTATTCAGGGGCTTTTGATGATGTAAACCAGCCAAGTAATATTAGTGACTATTCCAGGAAGACTGTATGCTTCTTTATGTTTGTTGATGAAGAAACAGAAGCATATTTGAAAGCTAATAGTGGTTTGGACAGGAGCAAGATGATGGGGATATGGAGAATTGTTGTTATTCATAATATTCCTTACACAGATGCAAGGCGGACTGGAAAGGTAAATGCTGTACATCGTTTTTCTTTAAATCGGAGATTTTCTAAGAGGTTGTCTAGTTTCTGATATGCAGCACTGTAACAATAAATAGTTGCATCTTTTTTTACCTTGGTGTGTTCTATAATATGGATTCTGATGCACATGACTATATTGCATTAGCTTTCTTATACCACATAAAATTTTGACTTCAGATTTGGTTTTACTCTATGCTAATTGGTAAGTATTTAAGGGGCTTTGTGTGCAAAAGCTATGCTACTTTTAACATACCTTTTTACTTGTATGTATTTATCTCAGATTCCAAAGCTTCTACCCCATAGGTTGTTCCCTAATGCTCGCTTTTCATTATGGATTGATGGGAAACTTGAGCTTACTGTGGATCCATATCAAATTCTTGAAAGGTAAATCGATTATTCTCTTAATTTTAATTTATGTGTGATTTTTATAAAGCCATACAAAGTTCACATGTGGGTATAAGCATCTAAATGATGTGTGGTTATTGTCTTTCATATTGGTCTGGTTAAATGTTCTGGCCTTGTAAATTTCTGCATGTATACTTGTCCTTGTATTTCAGGAGTTCTATATGATAATTAATTATAACGTTTGGTACCTTGGCCAAATACAAGGAAAAAGCCAATCACTCATGTTTCAAAAATTGACAATAAAGCTAGGCTTTCTCAAGGCTGTAATACCATGCTCTATGTATAATTTGCATCCGTCTTTGACTCCTTAATTTGTTTTATTTTTTGTATGCACTTTTCTTCCATTTGAATATTCAAAATCTTTCCAATATATACAGTCATTAGGATTACAGTGTACTGTTTGACCTTGAATGGGCTGTGAAGGTTCTGGGATGCTGATATTGTTCATATTGACTGTTGGATCATATACAATGTCCTCATTCTAGCTTAAGATTAGATGTTCCTTCTAGAGGATTCCTAGTTAAATGGAAGTTCATGTGAGACACAGAGTACTGTTCATTGTTTTGAAGTTAAAATTTCATGCTGAAATGTGCAAATGGGAGATAAGTGGCGTTATTGGCCCTAAGTCATCTATCAAATGTCAAAGGTGAGTGGTTATATAGTGAGAATGGTGAGCGGTTATAAATGATCCTTTTGATTTCTTGAAGATTCCCTTTTATGGGATTTATGATTGAAATTGTATTTTACTATTTGTTTAAATACGGTGTGTTAATAAATAAACTTAAAAGACGCCTTTAATATGTTCTTGCTACCTTTCTTTATTAACTCCTTGCATTTGGGATTGCACTGTATGATTATATTGTCATTGTACTTTCTTTACTTACGGGAATATTGTATAGATTTTATCTTCTCAGGATTCTTTCTTGTATGTATCTCCTTATTGAGGACAGCTTGTGTTACAAACATGACTCAAAAGGATTATTTTCAACCTATTCGCAAATTTTCTCTGAATTACTTGTATTTTATGCAATAAAAGAGGGCCATTCTTAATGTTTAGTTATGATACTAAGATAACTTACTAGCAGTGTATAATGCTGCAAACCCTCAGCTGGGAAATTTGATCAAGTTTTTCTTTTGATTTATTCTTTAAATTTGTCCTGCGTACTCATATAAGCTGCTTTTTGGAATTTAACATTGTGAAGTAATGTGATTATAAGTCATATTCTGGTTTTTTTCCTATTAATTTGTGGTGAAAGGATTTGGGTAATTTAGCAAAATACATACATCCATGCTCACAAACATGACGGATATGTTCTCATGAGTCTTCCACTTGTGAGTTGTTATGGCATCATTTACATGCTAGCATTCATTATGCAGATGGGAGCAATACTCAATTTTTTTTTTTAATTTCAATCTATTTTCAGGCACTTGTGGAGAAAAAACACCACTTTTGCCATTTCCAGACATTATAAGCGCTTCGATGTCTTTGTGGAAGCTGAGGCAAATAAAGCTGCTAAGAAATATGATAATGCTTCCATTGACTTTCAGATCGAGTTTTATAAAAATGAGGGTTTGACCCCATATTCTGAGGCTAAGCTTCCAATTACAAGTGGTAGGTACAAGATCCTAGCTCTCCATTTCCTTTCTCTTTGTTTTGCCATTTAAGAAGTTTCCCCATTTTTTCTATGCAGATGTTCCTGAAGGATGTGTCGTAATAAGAGAGCATGTTCCAATCAGCAATCTCTTTGCTTGTCTTTGGTACAATGAAGTTGATCGGTTTACTTCCAGGGACCAACTAAGTTTTTCCACTGTGAGGGACAAGATTGCAGCAAAGACAAATTGGACAGTTAACATGTTCTTGGATTGCGAAAGAAGAAATTTTGTTGTTCAGGTGCTTATTTTGTTTATTTTATGGTTATCTTCTTTCTAACTGAAACATACATTTTTAGAGGAGGGACTATGTGAAAATGTACCAAATTCCTCTCTCCTGTACTTCTGTTCACTTTTCTCTTTTTACTTTGGATGCCTGCAGAAATATCATAGAGGTCTCAACTTTGCTCCACCAATCCCTGTTTCTTTTAACCCTCCACCACCACCACTGCCACCACCACCACCACCACCACCACCGCCACTACCACAACAATCACCAGCTTTGTTTAGTGACATTCCAAGGAAATTGCCAAATGGATTTTCTGGGGAAAGGGTTGTAAGTAGTCCTGTGAGACGGGTCACCCCAAAGCGTAGCCGGAGGTCTGGATCTAGGCGCCGTCGCAAAGCTGTTGTCAGTGGCAGAGACATTGATTCAAATCATCACAGAGCTGTTGTCATTGGTGGTGACATCGATTCAAATTGAAATTTTGTTCCACCTAAACACCATTCATTTTCCTTTCCCTTAGAAAACCCATTGCAGGTCTGAAGATTAAGGCAAGATGAGTGCCTTAGTTTTATTTCCACAATTTTTTCTTATACTTCATGGAATTGGGTATTTATATTCATTTATTTTTGTATATATATTATTATAATTGGTAATAATCACAATTATGGGTTGCCCATCAAATTGCATTCATGTGGTAACCCATTTCATTACAACAGCTGCATCGCATTGGAACTCATTTATTAAGTTACTGATGTATCTTCACTTAGAATTAATACAATCTGAAGGTTTTTGGCTGATCATTCTCCTTCCCTATTTCTTCAATTTCTTGCAGTTTGAAAGTGTTTAGGAGATTTCTTGTCATTCACTGAAATATGTGAATCCAAATTAAGGTCTTATACTTGTTCCTTTTAGTATTCCTTTATATTTATATTACTTAGAAAAGTTACTTTTAAATGAAAATATCAAATCCAAATATGATTTTACATACTTTTTTGTATTTTAATTGAATTAAAATATAATATTTATAATATCAAAATTATCGCGATTAGAAGAAACTGAAAGTATATTCCATGGTCAATTGTTGTTTGTAATTGCTTAAACAAAATTTTTTCAAAGGGATGTTTCTCTAGAAGATATGGCCCAAGAAGGAGAAATGAACATAACAAAAAGCTTTGGGGGCCAATAGACATTAATTTGAGGTAGAAATGTAATATTTGTAATTTAAATAAGGTGAAAAGCAACTTATCCTCTAATTTTCTAGAAAGCATTGTACGGTCGTTTTCCATACAAACTCTTCATTCGACTCTAATCTTGCATTAGAAAATTTTTTTTATTAGAGTATTATTATTTGTATAATTTTTATACATAATTTTCTATATAAATAATAATATATTATTATTTGATTAAATAATTAAAAATAATATAATTTTTAATTATATAATAATATATTATTATTTGTATATAAAATTATGAATATAATATTATTGCGTCTAGAAATCTCCACTCAGCTTAACGGCCAACCAAAATTTACTGTATGTCTGTCGGCATTTCGGAGAATCTTCCACGTGTCATCTTCTTTAATTCCCTGTCCATTCACGGGTTATAAGTCTTCTTACAACCTTCTCCATTTAATTTAAAAAAAATTTTCTTTTTCTTCGTTTCTGCTCCAACACAGCCAAGCCAATGACTCCGGAACGTTGATCACTGTCTGATAACAAATGTCATCATCGTCGTCAGCAGCTTTCGTGGTGATCTGTCTTGTCCATTCTCTGATTGCCTTAACAAGCGGGGCCCTGATGATTTTTTACATGAAGGAAATCTACACCTTCACGCACGGAGTGGAAACTGCGACGAAGTTACTGGGGTCCAACCCGCATGACCAGCTTTTAATCCAACTCTCCGATTCCTTCTCGGGTTTGCTCCTTTTTACAATCGGGTTTTTACTGTTCATGGTTTCTTTCGTTAAGGATAAAGGGTTTCAGTCGTTTTTCGCTAAAGGGTGTATCGTTTTGCATCTATTTATGGTGTTGTGGAGGGTTTACTTTGAGAGAAGGGTAGAGTATTTAGCTTGGGATTGGCTGAGGAAGACTGTTGGCGATGTTCTTCTGGCTTTCTCGTGGGTTTTCTTTCTTGTGTACTCCTGGAGAGAAAAGTATGATTAGTTTTAACCTTGTTTATATTTTTCTGTAGGTTATTCTGTTGAATGGTGTAGAGTTTAATGCTTTGTACTTATTAATGAAAATGGAATAAATGATGAAGAGCCTGATGTGTTACTGTATATTCTTGTTCTATTAATCATCAGTAAGTTTTAATGTTTTTGGTGATGTGTGATTGGTTTCCAATGCAATTTTTAACTGGATTATGAAGCTTATTATGTTTTTATTTCCATTCTCTGACTGTGACTTCGGATATGGAGTTTGAAGGGAATTAATTAGGGGTGATGCCATCAGCCATTGTATAATGAAATGGAATGAGAGTGGGAGGAAATGGTTTAGTATTTTGACGAATTGTGATAGTTGAATTGATGATTTGTTGATATGGAAGCTTTCTGCAATTTGTGGTTATCTTGCAGTAGATATTGCTTGATTGTTTATGGTTATAGGTAATGTACTGTGAAGCACTTTCTTTTCTTTCTGTTATCTAGTGAGTTGGACTTGGAGCTTTTTCGTGTTAAAAGGGACTTAACAATGGAGTTTGCACATAATGCACAAATTGTACATATAGGTGGGGAAAGCAAAGCCATTTCTTGATTAGACAACATTAACAAACACAGGCAAAGAATGTCTTTGCTTGCTCAAATAACATTAACAAAAAATGGCCGGAGGATGGAGCTGTAGTTTGGAGGTATATATAGAAGATTAATTTTCTTCTTTGAAGAGCAATTTGATGTGGAAATTGCAAATATACATCCCAAGATTGGATTGAGAAGTGTAATGTGGTAGTGGCACTGAGCTCATTCTTAGAATTCTTCTGGAGCCAGAGCCCCTAACTCAGGTATTTGCTGTTCTTTTTTATCTGCATCTTTTCTCTGGTCACTCATCTATATCACCATCCTGTATACTTCACTCATGTATTTGCTATTCTTTTTTATCTGCATCTTTTCTCTGGTCACTCATCTATATCACCATCCTGTGTACTTCACTCATCTATATCACCATCCTGTGTACTCTGGTCACTCATCTATATCACCATCCTGTGTGCTTCACTCATCTGTATCACAATCCTGTGTGCTTCACTCATCTATATAACAATCCTGTGTACTCTGGTTACTCATCTATATCACCATTCTGTGTAACAAATAAAACTACTCTGGTATGAGAAGGTGATGGATTCTTGATACTTTGAGCGGTAGAGATCACCATATGCCATCTTGAATGCTTTCTGCTTTGATAAATTTATGAGTTTCTCTTTAAGTCATCTTCTTGTTTGCACCATATATATTAATATTTTAATTTAAATCAAGGTTTTACAACCGTAGCAAAAACTCAAATTCAGACTTTTTCTTCAAAAGTTTTAATGCTCTACCAGTTTTATCATCCCCCGTGTTTTTACTCTTCAATATTTTGTTGAAAACATCTTTTTCATTTTATTATATTAATAATCAAATAAGACAAAAGGGTTTCTTATCTTTTTCACATTTTATAATATTGATGAATTAAGCTAAAAACGATTATCTTTGGAATAAGCAATGTCATTATATTTCAACATTTTGACTTATAATATTACTTGTTAAAATTGCTGGGTTAATTTGTTTTTTAAACTTCAATCTAAAAGGTGTTGGACTCGACATGCACCGGGCCGAGCCCATGTATAATTAGTCTGGATCCAATGCTCAATATCGGGCGGAAAAAACTGCGCACCATAACAAAACAATCAAACCCCCATTTTTATCTTGTATTTTTTCTTGAAACATACCGACGCAAACGCCGGGAGCGCCAAATGTCCATGGCTCACCGACGATATTTGCACAGGCTAAGATGCCAAGCCGCAGCTCTTCTCTCTCTGAAGACCCCTACGCCATCTATTTATAGCCCCATATCCTTTAAAACGCTTGAACCAATCCAACATCTGTCCCACATTTCTTCTAAGCTGGGCTCTCCTGGAGCACCCCCTGCCACCACTCTCGCCATTTTTGCTCAAACAGAGACCACGATGAAGACAAGGATAGCGAAACCGGAGGGAGTTCGGATGAAGAGGAAGATGACGATGTTGTCCCTGAGCTGCAGCGGGAGTATACTTTAGAAGAGAAAGAAGCTGAAGCCGCTGAGATCGGGTACAAAGTGGTGGGTCCACTTCAGAAATCGGATCGGGTTTTTAAACCTTATGAACCAGTGTTCGCCATTGTTCAGGTGCTGTTTTGTGGTATTTAGTTGAGTTGATGCGTATATATGTATGAAACAATTTATTTAATTTCGTTTTTTTAAATTTTGGTAGATTGGATCGCACCAGTTTAAGGTGAGTAATGGGGATTCGATTTTTACCGAGAGATTGAAGTTCTGTGAAGTGAATGACAAGGTTAGTTGCTTTTTTTATACTTATTGTACAATGCGCAATTAGTGGTTTTGTAATTAGATTGTTCTGATGCCTTATTAATTCTATTCATAGAGGAAATATTTCAATGGCTAATCCGATAAATGATCAGGGTGTTATGCGTTTTGAGTCTTTTGAATAATGTGTAATTGTGCTTTGTTTCTGATATAGAGTTTACTATATTACTGCTTTTCTGATGTCATACTTTTGTTACACTAAAGTAGTGTGGCCTGATATATTAATGGATTATATGATCAATCAACTAAAAACCTAAGCTCAAGGGATCATTTGGTATGGAATTTTTAGTCTTGAGTTCTTTGCCAGATGTTTTCCCCTTGGTTTACTATTTATTTGTGCTTATATCTTGTGTTCTTTTGTACTTTGTGCATGTGGTTCTTTGCTTCTGCAAATAAAGCTTTCTTTTTTTTTGGGTAAGTAAAATAAAGCTTTCTTGCTTTCAACATATAGAAGATTTCATTTCCAAGAGATGTTAAAAAGCTCATGATTGTTGTAGTTATAATTTATATTTTAAGAGGAAGAGAGTCGAGAGGAAAGGCAATTCTACAAGTAAAGATAGGCTTTGATTATATGTTGGTAGAGTGTTTTACAACGAATGTGCAGGTCCCAAATGTAAGAGAAAGTTTCTGTTAAATGAATGGACCATTAAGCTATGATGAATAGCTCCAGTTATGGAAAATACATTAGGCTTGGTGTACATTCTTATCAAAGATGTTCTATGATTGATCAAATTGCATGGACCTAGATTGAATCTTATGTTGAAACTTGAATGGTATTAGTCGGACGCCAAGCCTTCTGGCTCTGTTTAGTACATTACCTGGTAAGGGCTAATACTGCATGGGCAATAATGTGAAATTATATTGAGTTTTATGATTGTGCTAATCTGTTGTTCACTTATGTTTTTTAGTGTATATGCCCAATAAAAGGAAAACATTTTATTTGTTCTTTTAATATATGATATTTAATCGATAGTTAATTTCTGTTTCATGATTATTTGTATTACAGATGATTTTGAACAAAGTTCTCTTGTTGGGTTCTCAAAGTCAAACAATCATAGGGAGGCCTATAGTACCAGATGCAACAGTTTATGCAGTTGTTGAAGAGCATGTAAGTGACACAGAATCTCTTTCTTGCTCTGTCTTCCCTTATGTTTGATGGCACATATAAGGGCTAAAAGTTTATACTGTTGTCAAGTTAAGCTAGTTTCATCTATTTCTGTTCTTTCAGGCATTAGATGCAAAAGTTATTATTTTTAAGAAAAAGAGAAGGAAGAATTACCGTCGTACCAAAGGACATCGGCAGGTCTGTTTAAACTGTTGTCTATTTCTGTATGCAAAGTTAATTGGTGTTTGGTTTTCTTTTTTTGACATGTCAAATTTCTTTGTTCAGGAGCTTACGAAGTTGAGAATAATTGATATTCAAGGAATTGAGAAACCAGAAAAAAAAAAAGTAGAAGTTGCTGCATAGGAAAGATTTTTTTTCCATGGGTATTACTAGCACTAGCAATAACGGCTCCTGATACTTAGGAACTACTGAGTTGGTGACTTTTTTATTATACTATGAGCAGCAGTCTCAAGCCTGATGCCAATGTACATTTTTGAGGTTCCTGTTGTAAGTTTTTTGTTACATTGGAGATGTTTCTTCCCTCTGCCGAATGTTTGTTTTCTTATTTTCGAGTTACTTTATATGTATTTAGTAATCCAGTCCATGAAATTTCTGTAGTCAAACTAGAAACATCATTTCCTCCCCAAATAGAATTGTTCAAGGGTGGCTGAAATGGTAGAAATTGTAGTTACATACTGATAATTGTTTCTTATTTAGGTTCTGATGGATAAAATTATATTGTTGGATGCAAATAATGATCAGAATTTGCACTTAAATTTATGAATTACTTTGGTCTTTCCTTCAGATTTGTGGATGATCTAAGCTTTCAAGTTGCTCATACTTTAATGCTATCAAAGAGTCGGTTGTGTTTAACTAAAACAAGTGCCTTCCAAACCATTCTCCACTGGTTGGGGGTATCATTATTTATCGAGTGGATAATTTTTGTATATAACTTTGTATTGAAATAACAATGTGTTGTCATATGATCGGATAGGTAAAAAATAAAAGCAAACTTGTAGTTAATTATATAATAATATATTATTATTTATGTATAAAGTTGTATATAAAAATTATATATATAGTTTTATTATTATTTATTATTTGCTATATATGAATATTCTCCAGTTGTAAAATACTAAAGAAGTCCGATATTATTTCAAACATACACTTTTAAAAAAAAAATAAATTGAAGAATATTTTTTTATTTAAATATTTTTATTATTTAAATTGAATAATGGCTGAACTCGTTAGTATAAAACCTTAGGTGTAATAATTTATCCGTAAGTCTTGAATTCATATTCTTTTATTTAAATATTTTTATTATTTACATTAATACTACCCTTTGAAATACATGATGTTTTAGTTTTTAATAAATTGAAGAATATCCCAATCCATGAAGAAAAGTGAGCTTTGTAAGTGGAGTCACTTGAATTGCCACCTATTTTTTTTTTTTTTGGCCGAACAACTTAACCCCACCTGAGATTTTCACTTTTTTCAAATTCTTATATGTTATCTTTTAAAAATTTAAAAAATTATTTATTTATTAAAATTATTATTTTAAAATTTAACAGATGGATGATTATTTAAATTTTTGAAAGATAATAAATAAAAATGTAAGAAATAAGGAAATTTTGGATGCACGAGAATAAGTCTTTTGGACTAATGTTTATTTTTTTCCATAAACTAATACAACTAGTTATTCTATAAAAGACATCCACATCTTCGAAACTAAAACCCACTCTCACTTTCCATATAAATTTACTTATATGATTATGCTAATGGAATTCAATTCTAATCCAAAATAGTTTCTCCACTCTCCACCTCTGCCAATTTTAATTTTCAAATGAGTAGTACTATATGCATAAACAATAATATGTTATTATATGATTGAACAGTTAAAAATTAAAGATAAAATAATATCCAATCACATTATAACACATCATTATATTTGTATAAAATTACGTTCATAACATTATTGTTTTCAAATAACAACTATACTCAATTATCTTTTTGCATATTTAAACAATTACACAAAATTTGGGGTTCTATTTGTTTATTTTTTCAAAGTATACATTTGAGAGTGTTTTAGGCAATATTAATTATCTTAACTTCATATATTAAATTTTAGGCCAAACGACTATTTCCCACCCAAGGTTTAGCGTTTTCTCAAAAGTCCCCCCTTTGACTATGGAAACACCAAACACCCACCCATGGCCAGTTAGATTTAACCAAACCCTAACGGTGGTAGGGGTAAAATCGTCATTTTAGCTATAATATTAAAAATAAACTAAAATAGAATCTAATTTTGCCCCCCTAAACTTTAAAAACTGAAATTTTCCCCCGCCTAAGTTTTTAAAAAATGGCAGTTTCACCCTAGGGTTTGGTTTTGAAATCTCCGGCGACCTCTCCGGCTCCGTTGCCGACGGCCGCTCCCTCCGGAAGCAACCTCTCCTTCCGGCGATCTCTTTCCTCCCATTTGGAGGTCCGATCGGCGCCTGAAGACGCCGTGGGAGACGAAGACTTCGTCGGGAAGACGAAGTTCTTCGTCTTCCCAGAAGAAGACCTCTGGGAAGACGACCGTCTTCCCAGACGAGGACGACGGCGTCGGCTTCGTCTGGGAAGACGAAGAACTTCGTCTTCCCGACGAAGTCTTCGTCTCCCACGGCGTCTCCGGGCGCCGATCGGACCTCCAAATGGGAGGAAAGAGATCGCCGGAAGGAGAGGTTGCTTCCGGAGGGAGCGGCCGTCGGCAACGGAGCCGGAGAGGTCGCCGGAGATTTCAAAACCAAACCCTAGGGTGAAACTGTCATTTTTTAAGACTTAGGCGGGGGGAAAATTTCAGTTTTTAAAGTTTAGGGGGGCAAAAGGAGATAAAATTTTTAGCCGTTAGGGTTTGGTTAAATCTAACCGGCCATGGGTGGGTGTTTGGTGTTTCCATAGTTAAAGGGGGGACTTTTGAGAAAACGCTAAACCTTGGTTGGGAAATAGTCGTTTGGCCTAAATTTTAACCAAATTATCTAAGAATTTCTCTATACTTGAACAACATAATTCATGAAGAGGACTCTCAAAATTTTTGAATGGGGGAGAAAGAACTTGGATTTTGCTGATGCAGAAACTAGAATTATTTATGTGTCTCCCCAGTTATAGAAAGGATAATGTTTTGCTAGCTGATGCATATGCTTAATCTCCATATGAGTTAAACTGGGAATTATACCGTAAAGAAATGAGGACATCTTTCTGTCTAAAAGGAAGATGATTGTACAGAATCAAGCTTGGCGAAGACTCTACAAACACGAACTTGCATTGCATATCTGAAAGGTCTGTATCTGTAATGTATAGATGTAGAAAAAGTGTTACTGGATGACAAACAGCGCTGCATGGGGACACTTGCTGCTGTTGAATAGATCATTTGATGTGATAAGAGCAATAGACAATGGCGCATTGGCAGAGAGAAAGAGGTCTCAGTCTTGGTGAGCATAATTAGGAAGGCACTTTTCTGCCATTTTGTCAAAATAAAGAGTGATTATTCCACTGCATACACTGTCTTATCTTTGTGCTCAATACTGTGCTCAATTCTTGCAATGGTGCCTTTGAAGCCCTCAATTAACAAGATTTTTACATATTTAAATCTCTGTGTACTCGATATAGCACATGCCAACAGCTTCAAAAAGTTAACTTCTAAGTTGTTTTCATTTACTGGGTTTAAATTTATTGACAAAACCTAACCCATGGTAATCACCATGAACGTATTTAGATTAGTGCAAAACACTATTCCACTATGCTCAAATTCTGAATTTATCTCTTATTTACATTCGTATTTTTGTTAGTCTTTAACTGGAACTTTTGACTACTACTTTTACCTTTGGGATCTAGTGGTTACTTAACAAAGAGTCGGTAGGGATTTATGAGGATATGACACTTTACAGCCCACCAAGAAAGTAAAATTGAAAGAAACTTTGGAGAATCAGGGGGAAAAAAGACAGTTAGGATTAGGAATTAGTCATTTTCAAGCAATACTTTTTAGTATATATTTGTATATCCAACTAGATGTAGTGTCTGTAAGTGGGGGTTAGACTTTATCACTCTTTTAAAGATGGTGCTTAAATAAAGAACAAACTTATTGCCCTTTCGTCGTCTTCCACACCATTCTGATGGGCAGTAGACACATTTTGTTTATAATGAGCAAGCACAAATTGCACCCACTCCAATTCCAAAAACATCGTTGTTTATATATAAAAAAAAAAGGCAGAATAAAGCTGATGCTAGAAAACACTTTCTGGTTTTGTAGATTTGGAAGCCTTTTTGTTGCTTGCTTTTTAAGTGTCTTTTAACAATACTGGTAAGACATGATCTTCAGCTGAGAATCTGAGAAGCGATGCCTTTGCATATTCTGTTTCTTTACTCAAATATGTGGGACAAATCAGCTAACATGTGCCCGCAAACAAACCCCATTCCATTTCAGTTTACAAATGCAATTAAATTTTGCTTTTGATGATGTGAGTTGTTCACACATGGATCAAATGTGCAGCAATTGGAGAGGTTTTGATTTTTGTTGCATGCCATGTGCTCTTTTTCTAGGCAAGAGCAGGTTTACAGAATCATATTTGCCTTTAAACCAAAGTCTAATTGATGAAATTATGAAATCAAGTAGCCACTTTATTGTTTTATATTCGAATCCAACCGAGATCGAGTTCATCTAAATTCATTTTTGCCAAGTTTTCTTCAAAATTATTTTAATTTGATTTGACACTTTAATCAAATAAAAAATAAAATAAAATAATATCATTTTGATGTATTAATTAAAATAATGTTATTTTAGTCAATTTTGATTAAAATTTTTTAAGCTTACAAGTTTAACTAATCAAATACTTTCGAAGTGAAATTTGAGTTCAAATTAGAAATTATTTAATATCATTCAAATTAAATTTATTTTTGAATTTGAATATACTACTCCAAGACTGATATTTTAGAAGACCAGAATGGTTGAGCAAGATCCATACGGTAATTGTCTGATACTGTTGGTATATTCTTTCCCTTAAAATTTAAGACATATACGTAGTCTTTTTCTACCATATCCAACGGCGATGTGAAATCACTATCACGCAATACAAAACCCGTCTGCCAAGCAACTGGAGACAGCAGGGAGAGAGAGAGAGAGAGAGCGCTAAGTCTGTGCAGGTGTGCAATGTGTTTAAGCTTCGTTAATGGCTTGACGGGTGAGATTCAGGGAGGAACTCCAACTCTCTGAATTTCCTACCTCTTTCTTTTTTTTGTTTTGCTGTCTTTCTGTTTCTTGGCTGTCAAACAACTTCAATAAAGTGAGAGAAAATCTTGGAAATGAGTTGTAATCATTGAATTCTGTTCTGGGTCGATTCTGTTTGATCAACAACTCATGTAGTCTCTATGTTGCTTTCTGCTACAAATGGTACGCTCCTCGCCATTCAGTTTCCTGCTTGTCCCTCCTTTTAATTTCACGTTTATTAGTTTCTTGCCCTTCATGTATTGAGTTATCATGTTGTCCCTTTTTGTCTAATCTTACAAGACTGTTTTGAGCATGTTGTTTATGATTATCAGGGTGATGATTTTGAAAGAAATAGTCTTTGGAGTGCAAGTTTGTAGCTTTAAAGTTCGATAGAAATAGATGGAGGACGCAATTTCAATCTTTTGGCACCATTTGTTTCTGTTCTTTCTCTTCCTAGTCTGGTTGATGTTTTTGTGGTAAAGTTCTGTCTTGGATATAAATTTTAACATGTCTGCCATAATATTGATTGTTTATGAAATTTTTGTTCAGCATGAACTTAATATACTACGGAGAAAGAACTTCTAAGGAGTTTGAATTTCTATGGTAATGATTATGTCAAATTTACTTCAATGCAATTCATGTAACTTCGATTCTGTTCTTTGATAGGAAAGTCTACAAAGTAAGTTTAAGCGTAAATTACCTTACATGTTTTTATACTGAGTATATTTCTGTAAGAAAGGTTGCTGGAATTTCAGTGGTTAAAATTGTATTCTCGTATTCACCCCTTTCTGTTATCTATTGAAAGTAAATAATTTTAACACAATATTGAGATTAGATTAGTTTTTGTTGCAGATTCAATGAAGATGTTATATGGGTTAAGAGACTCACTTAAGTCAAAGAAAAGTGCTGATTGAATAACTCTTTCTGAGGGATCATACAATACATGGCCAAGCTTTATATTACTCAAGTTGTTAGATATGCTGCTGATTGACTGTTCGGTTGGCAACTCACATGTGATTAATTTTGATGATTTCAGATATTTAGTTTAGTCGTTACGCAGGATCTTGTGCCAGTGCATCATCCACTGACAAAAACTTTGGCTTCATTTTAGGGGCAAATCTCCTTTGGCAATATAAATTTGGTGCTTTACAGTAACCTAAATATTCAGATTCTGGCTAAGGTATGGAAGCTTCTAGAAAAATCTTCCAAAAGTGTTTTTTCCAGTAATGGATCTTCTTTGGAAAAATCAAGTTTAGACTTCCTTTGGTTGGATGACCTTCCTTGGCAGTGGTTAATCAGGGAGAAACCATTTTTCTTTGAAAGTTTATTACTTGTTCGTCACTTGACCCTCACTGCAAGGCTGGTCTCTTTTGGCACCCTGAGTTTCAGTCTGACCTGTGGAAAAATCCTATATTGCAGTTGTAGCTCTTTGATAGTTTTGCAGTTTGGAAGTCTCCCTCTGAAGTTTCTTCAATTGGAAGCTTCAAGTCCTTTTTGGGCAAATCTCCTTTGGCATTTGGAGTCCTTAGTTGACTCCAGTTTTCCCTTCGAGGGCAAATCTCCTTTGGCATTAGATCTCCAATTTTTGGGGTCAAATTATCGTTTGATACATCGGCTTATCAATTGGAAGATCTATTATTGTTGGCAAAAGATTATTAATAGTCCTGTACTATATTTTGGAATCGACATCAACTAGATACCCTTATTGTAACACACTTTAGGGACTCACCATTGGAAGATTCAATTCCTTCAAGAGGGTGCAAAGTTGATGGTACGTCTCTTCATCCTGCCTCAAATTATTTTCTTTTCTGGTTTTGTACTAAGATTTGTCTATTATAGACCCTAGGTTACTCAATGTAGCTATAATGAATTGAACATCAGTTCAATAATAGCTGTTAGTATCTGTTCTTTTCTCCTATTAAAATTAGAATTTCATGCAGGTTATGTGCTTTCTTTTAAGATCTTGTTTTCTGTTGAAAAGTCTGCTGTAATTCTGAGTATAGAATAGCTAAGTATTTGAGCTAATTCTTGAACAGGAAACATCAATCTGGTTTCATCTGCATTGGTGACAGAGGTGAGAAATTTTGATTGATGAGCTATGCAATTAAAGTTTCCTCCAGCACCACCTTCTTTCTTTTCCTTCTAATCATGTTATTTATGTAACCTAAGAAACATACTTTGTTATGCAGTTAAATGATGGACGTGCTACTTAGTGACTATGATTGGGAGAGTTTCAGTGAGAGTGGGAGTAGTGATGGGCAAGAGGAACTTGATACTTGGTATGGTGCGCATGCTAGTAGCATTTTGTCAAGGTTGGAGGAGAGCATTGGGAAAATTGATGACTTTCTTTCATTTGACCGGGGATTTATACATGGGGACATTGTGTGCCCTGTTACAGACCCATCTGGACAGATGGGAAGAGTGATTAATATTGATATCCTACTGAATATGGAGAATATGCATGGGAATATTATGAAAGAGGTAAGTTCCAAAAATATTTTAAGGATCCGCTCCATTTTGGCTGGGGATTATGTAGTCCAAGGTGCATGGCTTGGCAGGGTGGACAAAGTGATTGACTCTGTAACTGTTGTCTTCGACGATGGGACAAAGTGTGAGGTCACCGCCACAGATCAAGAAAAGCTCTTACCTGTTTCCACCAACAACTTTTTTGAAGATTCACAATTCCCTTACTATCCTGGACAGAGAGTGATGCTTAGGCTCTCCAGTGCTTCCAAATCAATTAGATGGTTATGTGGCACCCAGAAAGAAAATCATGTTGAGGGAACTGTTTCTAAAGTAGATGCAGGTCTGGTGTATGTGGATTGGCTTGCCTCTGCTCTCACAGGTTGTGCTTTTAGTTTACCTTGTCCCTCACGCCTGCAGGACTCAAAAAACTTGACCTTGTTGTCAGGTTTCTCCCATGCAAATTGGCAGCTCGGTGACTGGTGTATGCTTCCAGTTGCTGATTGCAAGGGTATTTTGGGGCCTTCTTGTATCAGTGCTTCTATTTGTCACAATAAGAAATTTAAAAGAAGAAACCTTAGCTTGACTCTGGCAGAAATTTTTGTTATCATTAGGACAAAGACCAAGGTTGATGTGGTGTGGCAGGATGGTAGCTATTCTTTGGGAGTAGACTCTGCCACCCTACTTCCTATTAGCGTTGTGAATGCTCATGAATTTTGGCCTGAACAGTTTGTACTGGAAAAGGGTATTTGTGATGATCCACATATAACTAGTAGTCACAAATGGGGGGTGGTGCGGGGTGTGGATGCTAAGGAAAAAACTGTAAGGGTACAATGGAAAAATAAGGTCAAGAATGAAGCAGCTGAACCTGTTGGAGATTGGATGGAGGAAACTTTGAGTGCCTATGAACTGGTTGAACACCCAGAATTTTCCTTCTGTTTTGGTGATGTTGTGTTTAGGTTGGTCCATAACCAGTTTACTAATCAAGCTGATATAGAACATAAAAGCTCTGAAATTGGCATGGTTAAGGAGGCTGCTTTGGGTGGCCAGAACTATGTTTGGGATAAGAATGATTGTCCTGACAAAGGTTACCTGTCTTGCATTGGCATCGTAATGGGCTTCAAAGGTGGTTCTGTGGAGGTGAGATGGGCTGCTGGTTTTACGACCAAGGTAAGAGAAATTTGGTCATCCTTATGGTTTAATTGAACTTGAATGTGGTTTGTTTTTGTAAGAATTTCTAATTAATTAATTATTTTTGTGGACTATGCTTCCTTTTCCATTAGGTGACATAGACATTGTTATGAGACTTTGGAGTTAGTCATGGCCTAGTGCAGTTTGCATTTGACTCCATGATTAGGTGTTAGGAAATTTTTCTCAAAAGTATCTCACACAAGATTTATTTATCTTCTGGCAAAAGTAAAATGGAAGTTTAAATTCTATTTTACTATGATAAGAACTCACATTAACATAATTTAATATGCAGCGAACGATTGTAATCTGGCTGTAATCTGGCCATACTTGTGTGCACCATCCTTTTTCTTGTTCAAAGACTACTTTTAGTAATTGTTATCTTGCACAGCTGACCTTATCATAGCGTAAGAAATTATTATTTTGCTCAGCTGGCCTTGGGGTCCATAGACAGTAGTTTTAATTTGTGAAGATTACTATTTAATCTTAAATTATTTAGCTTTGCTTGATTCCATTATCCTTCGGCATTGCTATTGTAAATCATTCTACCTAGATCTTATGATTCCATGATTGTTGTCTTTCAATGGGTAGTGCTATTTTGTGTCAATAGATGAACACACATTTTTCAATTCAACTAAACAAATATAGTTTACTTGCTGGGTTATTCTGCTCATCAATCTTCTTAGGGGTGGATAGTTGATAACATTTTGTTCAGGATTGATCTGTCACCCACCCTTGTAGGAGTTATGGGATAGATGCCTCAGCCGTCCCTTGTGAGTCTAGCATAGGATCTAACCTTCAGCAACCATCAAACCTGTATGATAGCTGCACTACGTGGCAGCTACATAAGAAACTTGTTTCTGGTTTACTGTGTATTATAGCTTTTGCATCACTGGGTAGTGTTGGTTAAAAGTTCAGCATCCTTAAATTGATATTTGCAATGTTACAGGTTGCACCGAATGAGATTTACGGGATTGATAAATATGAAGGTTCTGCTTCACCTGTGCTCCATGAAGAAAATAATGAGGAATTGAATCAAGAGGTGCATGACAAAGAGAAAGTAAAGGTAAAATATCTCTCTTCATCTGTGACACGCATCTACGCATGTATGGTCAGAGAAAATGGCAGTCAACTTCTTATTTGACAGCTCCAATGTTATGAAAAAAAGTTGGAGAAGTCTGTCACTTATCAAAACAAAGAATGAAATGCTTGTAATAATTTTGTGAAAATTATGGATTGAATATATTGACAAATGGCAACTCTATAAAATTTACAAATCTTGTGAATGGTTCAGGATGTTTACTGAATATTCGTGGCTTCTGGTTATTTATTTATTTTTTTTTTTATGAATGGTAAATGATACAATTAAGGCACATTCTTTCTGGAAAATAGGATTTAGAATCTAGAACCTTTCTTTGAGTCAGTTAGCCCTTTCTTTAATGCAATAAAGTTTGATTCATTACAAGTAGCAAAAGAAATATATTGATAGAAAGCAAATCATGGAAGCAGCCACTTTGACCTAACCTATCATAAACACTTACTGACTACATTTTCTTATTTATGACCATGTATGTTTTGGTAGTTCAAAAATAGCTGGCAGATAAGCTTGCATTTGCCCATAACAAGCTGAATAACTGCTGTATTTTATCTTCAGAATATGTCTAATTTGGATGTTGCTGGTGAAAATTGCAAAAACTACCCATTTGAGTTTAGTTCCTTTTTTCTTCCTCGAGCTGCAATCGAATTTTTCATGAGCATTGTAACAAGCCTGTTTGGATCCCGATGTTCTACACCACTATCATGCCCAGCATCTTCTGGTCTTACATCTGGAGATACAAATGAATCTGAGCTTCTCCTTAAAGAGGAAATATCTAAAACTTGTGATAACTTCAGTGAGCCGCATCTAAGTGAATTGCAAACATTCGGACAAACAAGTTTATGTGAGGAAGTTGAGGATAATCAGGAGAAAGATGGTTTCCAACTTGCAAAAGCTTGTCAAAATCAAGATCACTTTAAGCAGTTTGATATGGTCAGTGACTGCTCAGACCACCACTTTCTTGATGCCAGCAAGGGTTCTGCATTATCTCAGGTTAGAAACATGACTGAGTTAAATCAATATCATAACAGTTAACAGAATCAAATAATCAGGTTTAATCCCGTCTTATCTCCTTTGTATCCTTCATAGGTGAAAAGAACGTGGATGAAAAAAGTTCAGCAAGAATGGAGCATTTTAGAGGAAAATCTTCCTGGTTAGCACTTATTATGTATATTCTCTACTGTTTATTAGATCATAAAGTATTTTTTCTATTTCCCTTAAGAGTTCATTTCAGTTGGACAATTATCTAAAATTAAACAAGTGAAACGCAATACTTTGTTCACCAGTTGCTGTTACTTCATGGAGATAAATTGACAATTTTGTGGGACTTTGTAGCTAAGTCAAATCAAAAAATAACTCCATGAAAGTTACCTCGCTTTGTTTTACATTTCTTCTGTTTATTCAGTAAAGAATTCCTCTCTTTCCCTCAAAAACTACAGAAAGAAGGAAAATAATTCTTGAAAAACATACTTATTATTTTAGGAATATTGGAACTATTGTTATTCTGTTTATATATGGGGTAAAAACAAAAAGCGGTCAAGTTCTACTTCTGAAAAAGGTGAAACAGTGATTTGCAAACACAAAAAGCGGGGGTGAAAAGGATGGGGGAAGGAGGAAGAGAAATAAACAAGGTCCTCTCACCTTGATGCAATTTTTGGCAATATTGTTAAAGAAGAATAATTGCAAAGAAATTATTTTAACTAGAAGTAATACCAGTTAATAATATTTTTTATCTTTTTGGTTGCTAAAAGCTTCAGAAAATCAAATGCTAAAAGATGTCAAAGCCTTGTTGTTTGGCTGTGTCTTATAAGACTGGTTTTTTAAACAGAGACAATCTATGTGCGTATCTATGAAGAGAGGATGGATCTCTTACGAGCAGCCATCATTGGTGCACCTGCAACTCCATACCATGATGGCCTCTTCTTCTTTGATATATTTCTTCCTCCGGAGTATCCTTATGAACCGCCTGTAAGTTTTATATGTAACTTTTTCATGTGTTTGTCGTCAATGATTTTATGCTTAAACAATTGATGCAGATTTGGATATGCAAATTTAAATAGTGCAAAGACTATTGTGTTTGACTATTATCATATAGTGTAAATCTGACTTACCAACAACTTTAGCATGTCTGATTTCACCATTTAATAGAAAAAGTCTGTACACATCCCACTGTAGAATATTAAAGTGACTGTTGTTTGGACTAAACTTATGGAGTTATCTGAACATAATATTTATGCAGTTGGTGCATTACCATTCTGGTGGACTCCGTGTTAACCCGAACTTGTATGAGTCTGGAAAGGTCTGCCTCAGTCTCCTCAATACTTGGACGGGGACAGGCACTGAAGTATGGAATCCAGGGAGGTCCACGATTCTTCAAGTTCTTCTCTCCCTCCAGGCTCTTGTACTCAATGAAAAACCTTATTTCAATGAGGCTGGATATGACCAGCAGGTAGGAAGAGCTGAAGCAGAGAAAAACTCTGTGGGTTATAATGAAAATGCCTTCATTGTTACTTGCAAGTCAATGCTTTACCTCCTCTGCAATCCACCCAAGGTAAGGTCTTAACTTTGGAATTTTCCAATTTAGAATTGCAATTCTTTTCTTCTTTTTTCAATTGCTATGTTGGTCATTACTTCTGATAATTGGCTCAATTCTATTTGTTAATTTACATTTTCAGAGAAACCACACAGAAACTGTTGCCATTTAGTATATAGAACATATTATATCTTAGCATTTGATAATTAGAGAAAAAAGAAACTGGAAAAGTGCCAATGGACAGAAACTGATGCCATTTTGAACCCTCGGCTATGTTTTGTCTGGTAAGTTAATGTTTGATTTTTACTGAAGCAGCATTTTGAGGTGTTTGTGGAAGAGCACTTCATTCGTCAGTCCCACAATATTTTATCAGCTTGTAAGGCATATATGGAAGGAGCTCCAGTAGGATGCGCTTTTGGATGCAGTGACAATGGAGAAAATTCTGTGCGATCTTCTAAGGGTTTCAAAATCATCCTTGCAAAGTTATTCCCAAAGCTCTTGGAGGCATTTTCTAGCAAGGGAATTGACTGCAGCCAATTCACTGAGCCAGAAAATTGAATATCCAGCTAGTGTTCAAACAAACACAAATCATCTTATGGAAATAGTCCTGCATTGTATAATATGTAAGATATCAAGCCATGCTTGGTAAAAAAGACCAAGCTCTTCTGGTTTTACAATTGCCAGATTGTCTCATGAAACTGGTTTGAATAAGCTTGTCAAAAATCACAAGCATGTTGTGGTGATGTAATGTATAATAGAAGAATGGTTGCAGACTACAATGTCTGTGAAGACAATGCCTACAATGTGAATATGTAAAATATCAATATATGCTTTGAGGGTTTTAATCTTGTGGTTTTATTTGTTGTTAATTAGGCATTTATTAAAATTACAAAAATAGTTTCAGAGTATTTTTTTCAGGAATATTTTGTGGGTGAAGGGATCCCAAGAATGGCAATGGAACTTCCCAATTCTAGTGAGAAAAATTCACGTTGTGGTATGGCTTTGTAGCAATAGAAGAATCAGGGCAAAATATCATTCACTAACTTCCCAATATTGACCTAAAGGGATAGTCTAAGTGAAGAGAAAGATTTCTCTTAAAAAAAGATTAGAGTTTAAATAGTATAAATGTCAGGTTATAAATAGTTTAAGGCCAAACGACATTTCCCACCCAAGATATGTTACAATCTCAAGTTTTTACCCTTTAACTATGGAAACATCAAACACCTACCTATGAGTGGTTAAAATTAACGGTGGTAAAGGTAAAATCGTTATTTTCTCAATAATATTAAAAAATAAATTAAAATAGAATCTATTTTTGCCCCCCCTAAACTTTAAAAACTAAAATTTTTCCTTAGCCTACGTTTTAAAAAATGACAGTTTCACGCTAGGGTTTCTTTTTGAAATTTTTGACGATATCTCCGGCTCCATTGCTGACGGCCTCTCCCTCCCGAAGTATTCTCTCCTTTCGACGATCCTTTTTTTCTCATTTGGATGCTCGATCGATGTCTAAAAAGCTTTGGGAGACGAAGAACTTCGTCGGGGAAGACGAAGTTCTTCGTCTTCCCAGACAAAGACGAAGTCGTCGTCTTCGTCTAGGAAGACGTTTTCTTCTAGGAAGATGACCGTCTTCCCTCTCATGTATGTGAATATGAATCCATCTTCTTTTTTCTCCATAACCAATCTTCTCATTTATGATTAACATCTTTTGGAGTCCTTCTTGAGCGAATAGATTTCTATCGAAAAGTAGAACATCTTGTCAAAGTCTTGGCTAATGATTTTGATTTTCAGGACATCTTATGCTTGTTCAAGGATCCGTTCATGCATTATGTTAAATATAAAGGAAAATCTATTATGTCTTCAAAGGATACACGTCTTCATCTGGGAATCGTCTTCCTAGAGGTCTTCTTCTAGGAAGATGATCGTCTTCCCAAACAAATACGACGACTTCATCTTCATTTTCCAAGGCTTTTTGGACGTCGATCGGGTGTTCAAATAGGAGAAAAAAGATCGTCGAAAGGAGAAAATGCTTTGGGAGAGAGAGACTATTGGTAATGGAGCCAGAGATGTCGTCGAAGATTTCAAAACGAAACCCTAGGATGAAACTGTCATTTTTTAAAACTTAGGCTGAGAGAAAATTTTAGTTTTTAAAGTTTAGGGGGGTAAAAAGTTATAAAATTTTCAGACGTTAAGGTTCTGTTAAATTTAACTGGTCATGAGTGGGTATTTGGTATTTCCATAGTTAAAGAGTGAAAACTTGAGATTGCAACATTCTTTGGGTGGGAAATAGTCCTTTGGCCATAGTTTAAGATTGATTCATGATGTGTCACAATAAAACACACCTAATTTATTGATAAAATAATATGATGTTAATTAAATTACATTATTTTAGTGTGATTTTAATTGTAATTGTCATTGATAACATTCACAGTTGACGATTATTTTAATTATTTTAATTTATTTTTTTATAATTATTAAATATATATTTAATAAAATTTGGAAAGATATAAGAGATATTTTTGCCATTTTAATATATTTACCCAAAAATTAACTAAGTCCTCAAAATTGGAAAGCAGGGTTTTGAAAGTATGGGTGAAAAATGTGATTAGGCTAAAAATGGATGGTGAACAGAGATCCTCCGTTTTGTAAATGAAATTTTATTACATATTTTTTCAGTACCTTCTTGGAGAAGCAGACACACAGCCATCTATAAATCGAACTCGATCGTGTTGGCGCAATTTCTCACTCTCTCTCGTGAATGGAACCGAATTCCAGTCCTCAGCTTAACCCATTAAACGTAAATCCTTTCAAAACACAATTATGCCTTCAATTTCTCGTCCTCTTCACCATCTCCTTCCTTGTAACATTCGCCAACTCTTATATTTCAAACCCACCAATCCAATACTCCAAATATTGTAGTCACATCGTACCGGAATCTCCCCTCGACCCCACAAACTCGTTGTCGCTTTCCTCCTACGCTTCTTCTCTCCAATTGTCCACTGCTTTTTTCTCCGGCGGTGACCCTTATTTCAATTCTAGTCAGCACGACTGGCCCAATTCCGTCGCTTTTCGTCCCCTTTCTCGCCGCATAACCGTTAACAATACTGTCTTCAGTGTTAGAGCTCGATTGAGTCTCGTGGTTCCTACAAAATATGACCCTAATTTGGTGGGGTTCCGGAACTTGCGGCAGATTAATTATCGAGGACCGAATAATCCGGTGCGGAGAGGTGTAGCTGTCTTCCGTTTAAGTGGATTCTGGTCGGAAGCTGATGGGAGGCTCTGCATGGTTGGATCGGGGTCGAGTCGATTGAATTCCGGTAAGTTAGAGAGGTTTAATGTTGTTCTGAAGCTTAATTATTCGAAACATTTGAATTTGAGTGTTTTTGATAGTTTGGTGAGTGGGGTTTTGGAGAGTGCGGATGTTGAGAGTAGTGGGAGTTATTTTAGGCCGGTTTCAATATTGGGTGTGGCTCAGTTTAATGATAGAAATTACGAGTTTAAATTGATAGATAAAGAGAAGGGTGATGAGTTTGTTGATGGAAATGATGAAGAGAAGAGTTTATCTCTTCATGTTTTGGATAAAGGTGTATGTTCAATGCTAGGCTTGTATAATTTTAACTTTGACTTGGAATACAGTCGTGATTGTGATAGTGATAAAGTTAGTTGCAATCCTCTTAAAGGGATTGTTGGCCATGCACCAAGTGTGATGCTTTTTAAAGGCATTAGGTGTGTGGATAACCGGAAAATGCAGATATTATTGGGCTTTTGGAACTCTACTTTTATGGGTGCAAGGTTTCCTTTTGATCCTCGCACCACAATGATTGCTGAGGCGTCATGGGATGAGAAGAGGAACCAGCTCCATGGTGTTGTGTGTCGAATTTTGAATTTCACAGAATCTTTGACAAATGCACACATTGGAGATTGCTTGGTTAAGTTGAGTTTGAGATTTCCCGCAGTTTTTTCCTTAAGTAATCAAAGTTTCATTCTTGGTCAAATTTGGAGCAGCAAAAGGGAGAATGATCCAGGATACTTTGGTAAAATAGGATTTGGAAGTCATCAGGAAGTATTAACAGGTCTTCCAGGTTACAAATACCAATATACAATGGTTGATATTGCAAAGAAAGCATGTGCAAATAAGCATGGATTCGAGCACAAGGGAAAAACATACCCCAATGGGCAGTCTATAGACATGAGGTTTGATATGTCAGTAAGGAATATCGAAGGACAAACAGCTCATGGTTTTTCTTCTCCGCTTTTTGTAGGTGATGAGCTATATGAACACTGGTTACCTCAACACCTACATTTGCCATCACCACTAAAGCATGCTGCATCTGTTTTACAGCCAAGTAACCAGAGCAACATACTGAACATCAGCTACAAGATGAGCTTTGCTCCTGCATTTCATTTCAAGTTAGGCAATGATGAGATATCTGAAAAAGTTGAACTTTCAGCTGAAGGAGTTTATTATAGGGATACAGGTGTCTTATGTATGATTGGATGTCGGAAATTGGGATCAAGTCATAGTCAAGAGAAAATGGCAAAAAATGATTCGCTGGACTGCAAGATTGCAGTTAATGTCCAATTTTGTGCACTGGATGCAGAGGGCAGTGAGAGTGTCAGGGGGACAATTGTTAGCACGCGGGAGAAGTCAGACCCTCTTTATTTTGGACGTCTTCAGTTGTCTTCAAAATCAATTTACACTAGCCAAGCTAAAGAATCCATTTGGAGAATGGATTTAGAGATCACTATGGTTCTGATTTCTAATACACTTGCATGTGTCTTTGTGGCCTTGCAGCTGTTTTATGTGAAGAAGCATCCTGAAGTGCTTCCTGTCATATCTATTGTGATGCTCATCATTCTTACCCTTAGTTACATGGTTCCCTTACTGTTGAACTTTGAGGCCTTATTCAAGACAAACCGTAGCCAGCAGAATGTTTTTCTTGAAAGTGGTGGGTGGCTTGAAACAAATGAAATAATTGTGAGGATGGTAACAATGGTGGCTTTCCTTTTGCAGTTTCGTCTTCTCCAACTCACATGGTCTACAAAGCAAGGCGATGGAAGCCAAAAGGACTTGTGGATTTCTGAAAAAAGGGTTTTGTATGTATCTTTACCATTGTATATTGCTGGGGGCTTGATTGCTTGGGTTGTGTATCAATCAAGGAATACTTACCGTCGCCCATTCATAATAAATCGCCATACTAGATCTAACCTGTGGCCCTCGTACCAGCAGCATTCTCTCTGGGGTGATCTTAAATCTTACGTTGGCTTGGTACTTGATGGCTTTTTGCTCCCACAGATATTGTTCAATCTGTTCTTTGACTCAACCGAGAAGGCTCTTGCTGCTTCCTTTTACATTGGAACCACTGTCGTCCGTCTGCTGCCGCATGCATATGATTTGTACCGGGCTCATAGTTCTGCTTGGTACCTTGATTTATCTTACATATATGCAAATCATAAATTGGACTTTTATTCGACAACCTGGGACATTATAATACCCTGTGGCGGTCTGCTGTTTGCTGCCATTATTTTCTTGCAGCAGCAATTTGGTGGTCGATGCATTCTTCCCAAGAGGCTTAGACAGAGTTCTCTGTATGAGAAAGTACCAGTAGATAGCAGTGTGGAATTGCAAGCGGAACAAATTCGGAAAAACTCTTATAACTCATTTGACTTATAAAGCCCATTAAAGTATATAAATTAACTGTTCCAAAGATTTATGCAATGTTATTTTCTCAGTGGCTGAAGCTCTTCCGATTTGGTAACCAATTTTGAGGACCGGTGCTGTTCACTTTGTTTCATTAAAAGGCATGATTGGAACTTGTATGCCATGATCAGCTTGAAATTGATATATTAATTTCCTCAGTTTGAGCTTGACAAGATTTGTAAAGTGGAGGCTGAAACTCTGCTTATAAGTTGACTTTGAACTAAATTTAAGTGAAACTCACACTTGGATGTTTTAATTGGTTCATTTATGAAAACAAGTCTAATCTTAAGTTTGAACTTAGTCTATTCAAACTTAAAACTCAATTAGATCAACCTTATTATGATTCAAGTTTAAGTAACTCAAATTGAATCTAATCTTATTTATTCACAAATTTTCGTAGGTAACTCCAGAAATGTAAAAGGAGTGATTTTGATATTGGTTGGTGACTTGGTGTAGAGGAAAAATTGAATACAAGACCCAAGCTAAATTTCTTGTTCTAAAATCTATTTGGAGAGCCATAATAAAGGCTTTATAAAACCATCACCATGGCTTTGATGGTTCGAGTAAAATTCAGGGATCCTAAGCATGGATGAGAAGAATGATAGCCTCATAAAATCTTGAACATCAGGGAGTTTTTAGAAATGCTTTTGAAAGCATGCCAGAAAGGGCAATGTCTCTTGAATTGTTGCCACTTTCAGCCAAGTAGCATAATCAATTAGGCAATGGATTTCAGCGCATTTACACTTCTACTGCACTTCCAAGTGCCTTTTCTGGCATGTGGATTGCAACTCATTTATCTGGTCAATCAAGCAAAGCACATTTCCTGTAAATATTGTTATCAAATAAGAGCAATGTTATGTGTACCCATTTTTGATACCCAATTCATGTATACAATAATGTGTCATCATGTAATTAAGTGATTTTAAAACATATATTATCATATAATAAATAAACATCCAATCACATGATAACACCTTTTCTGTGTATACAAATTGTGTACCAAAAATGAGTACACATAGTTTTATTGTATCAAGTAAATATTTAAGAGGCCTCTGAAGAATTTAAGGCAGTCCTCTACATGAAAACATTGAGGACTTTCTCAAGTGCTTCAGAAATGGAATATTCATCTGCTCAGTTACAATATACAAAATAAAAGGAGCAACCAGCCAGCCAGTAATTTGATAATTAGTGGAAATGTCATAGCCTACTATTAGGAAACTACCAAACAGAAGCTACAATGTACAGGCCAAAGTATGTACAGAAGTTTTACTCTACCAACCACCAACTGTGCTATGCCAGTACAGGACCTAGAGCATAATACAAATTTTACCAGATAAAAAGACCAAAACATGAAGTTGAAGCAGAGATGATTGGATTCCTCATTGGCCATGTGATAACTGGATGACACAGCGAGACAACCGTTAAGAATGTTAAAGTAAAAACAGGCAGTTCATATATCTTAGCTAAATATAGTTCCACTGGACGACCTGGAACAATAAGCAGGAAATACTGTCACTTGGTACACAGTATAATAAGATTGCCAGAAAGATAACTCAAAAACAAACTCGATTTCAAAGTATATAGAGTGTTTTATATATGGAGTGTTTTGAAGTTGGTGGCAGAAATCAATAGAATAATAAATTTTATGAACTGAAAGCAAATGGGATTAAATTAGATATGCAATTTTAAACAAGTGTAAGGGCTAAAGAAAAAGTTAACTAAGATGGAATATAATCTAAAATGGAACCCTATCGAGGTCCTAAACAATGAACATTATGTGAATGGAATTAGCAGCCAATTGGATCCATCAATGGATTTCTTGAGGATTGAGATGTTAATATTTGGCTTCAACAGCAAAAACCCTAGTAAAACTCAACATCCTGAGACCATTCTTAGGTAAATTTTTCACTAAAACCAGTACTACAATCATCATTAGGTTCTTGCATTATTGTATCTTTTTTAAACCAATAAGGATCATGCTATAAACTAATTCCACTTGTGGGGCATGGTAAACACTTTATCTAGTGACAATTAATTCTAAGAAGTTATACATGACAAATCTTGATCATAGAATAAGCTTTAACTATTTCAACAGACAGTAAAACTTTCGTTAATACAAAAATTTCAAACTCACGTTAATTATAAAGGTGCTGAAGAAGAACTAAGGTTAATAGCTAGAAGTATAAGAAAATGAATGAGATAGAAAATTACCGAAAGTTCATACAGACTTTTTGCCAGAAACAATAAGAGAAATCTGTAGACCCCTGCTGAATGCTTCATTGAACAGTATCCTTGTCTGCATTGACTGCATTCCAGGCAACCATGACAAAAATGCCACAGGAGCCATGACAATCACTCCAAACAGTAAATCATACAACCGAGCCAAGGAAACAACCGTATCCCATACCACTGTGGACTGCAGAAAAGGCCTAAGAACCTGGGCGATCAATATTAGGCCCCATCCTGTGGGGATGAATGCTAACAGGCTGGTCAAAAGATCAAGAAATTGTAATTTAGTGAACTCCAGCAATAGGACAATCACTAGTATTACGAGTACAATGACTAGCAACTGAACTAAACGATAATAGATGTGATCCTTTGCGGCATATTTATTTTGAGCATATGCTATGATTACATAGATCCCAACTGCCACAATCATGCATATCCAAGACAGCAAGTAAACAACAATACTGGTTTGTCCAGCAGCAATGCGCAGCTGATAAACAACACCGTACTGAAAAAAGAAGAAACGAAGATCTAAAATAATCTCCAATAGCTTTCCCCAAAGACCAGTTGTCCTTAGATGGTCCTGTTCTTCATACCACCATTTTTCCCAACTCTGGTCTGCTCTCGTAAAAACCCCATTATACCATATCCAATTTAAAAAATCTTCAAAGTCATAGACAGTCTTCAGCCAGTCAAATCCAGATGGATTGAACACAAAGGGAGACATTATCCACGACACCACAAGGAACCAGCTTGAGATTGTCATGAGAATATAAACAAAAGTATCCTTAGCTAGGGGACTGTGGAAAGCATACACTATCAAAATAACACCAAGCTCAATTGCTTTCACAAAATGGCTTCGAGCAAACAGTCTATAGTTCTCAGAAAAGCTCTTATGCTGAACCACAAAACCACGCCCAGTCGCTCGGTACTTTGCACCACCATGAAGAATAGTCCGACCAAAAAAATGGGAACGGGTTCCCAAAGAGAATGTGTAAAACAATGATGCAAGTTGCAACTGCATAGTCAAGAAGTCCCAAACTGCAGGAAGAAACCCATGCTCGAGAGAGTTCTCCACAATCATTGGGAGAGCAGTGAACAGACCAAGTTGTATGATGAACTGCTGATTCAGAATTGCACCCATGGCACCATTGTTGGTACTATTCATGGCTGCATCCTCAACTCCACTGAGAGCAAAATAAAGACGGCTCCATAAAAACGTATACACAGTCAAAACCAGGATCAATGAGTTGAAATAGAACCCAACAGTTGTGTAGAAAAAAGAAAGCATCCGAAAGAAATCCAATCTATGACCCAAGCGGTATACATCTCTACTCAATACTTGCTCACCATTGCCACTAGCAACCTTGGCCTCAAACATTGAGATCTGATTCAACCCAACATCCCTTCCCTTTGCCACCTGTATATATTCGTGGTGTGTTACATTACCACTTCGCAGTGTGCAATTGAAGCCAGAAAATATATCCTCGCTTATATTGATCACTCTAGAAGCCTTGCTGATCCCACCACGAGGCAGGAACCAGAATCTATCAAACACATCTGGGTGACCATAGTGCATCCGCACCTTCAAAGGGTTTGCCAGAACACGCTGCCCCAGGGTCACAAAACTTGTTTCCTGGGCAGACATAAACCAAGCAAGAGAGGACACAGACCCAGAGAAGATATTTTCACGGACACCCAATATGGTTGGCTTCCTAATACCGTAATGATGATTGAATTCCTCCAACAAATTACGCATCTTCAGTGCCTCCTCAAAATAATTGTCTTGGTTCATGTCAATGGTTTGAACAGCATCCCCCCGAGTAAAGATTATAGCATGGTTTTGATTTTCCGGTTTGCCTTCCCCAAGCTTCAAGGGACCAGGCAACTTGATTCGATAGATCTCCACCTCCCTCTGCAGCTGCTGATCAAATTTAACAAGAACAGAGTAATACTCTACCAGATCCCTTCTCAAGTGAACCTCGTCAACATAGGCAACTCGGAGGGCTTCATTGTTTTTCAAAAGATACAAAATGTCCTCAGCACGAGGATCTCCCTTTGCCTTCTGTTGCCCATATACCTGGCAAGTGATCACATACGTGAATTTCATCAGGGCACTCCCATACTCGTGCCCTTTAAACAAAAGACGGACACCACGTCCTGGCACAAGGAGTTCATTTGAAGATTGTAACCTGGTACCATCTAAACCCCTGTTATGACTCCATGAACCATGAGAAGCTAAATGCTCTGAACCCATGCTGATGTCCATCTCTGATGCAGAATCAAGAAAAGCAAGCATCTTGAGAGCCCTGTAGTAATACATCATTCCCCTCACAGTACGAGATAAAGTCTGCCCCCTGTATGATGCCCACAGACGGAGATCCCTTGACTTTTCTGACCAGATTTCATCGTCATCCTCCATGCCCTCTCTGCGCATCCTTTCCATGAAATTCTTCCACTCGTCTTCATAGATCTTCTGCAGATAAAACAGGGTGGAAATTCCATCTTCATTCTCACTTCGAAGCCCCTCTTTTCCATACATCACTTCTTCATCATAATAAGGGGTTAGAACACAGAAGGCCAACATTTTCTCAACACGGGGTGCACGAGGCATGTTCATAAACAAAGAATTGCTAAAGAAAGCTAGACGCCGTCTTGCCTCAATATTCACTGGCACATTGTGCATTGAGTCTCTTGAAGAAAGAATTGTATGCAAACGTCGTAGCTGCCTACAGAAAAAATCATCTTCAGCATCAGGAAACCTCACAGCATTTTCAAAGAGCAATCCTTTGTCAGTGGCTGACGCTGACCTAGGAGGGGCCAGACCTTCCTGCCTAAGTTGATCAACAGATCTCTTCACCCTAGGGAATTCTCGAACAGAAAGTTCATATAAGGCCTGCAATACATTCACTACCTTGCTCAGATCCTTTTTTGGTTTCATCAGAAGCTCAACAAGGGATACCAATTTAGCATGAATTTCTGGGAGGACTGTCATCTTGTATGTCTCAGTGAACTTATCAACCTGCATATAGTTTTCCATCTCTGAGAAAATTTTTTGAATAATTTTATTCTCTTCTGTACCATACTCCACAACTTTGAGAAGCAAATACTTGATGGTATCATAAGCTTCAATGACAGCACACCGCCTGTACTCATTCTTGCATATCTTCAACCAAAGCCACCGATCAGGTGCAGCATCCAGCTCAGTTGCCTGACTGAGAGCAAGCAGCAGCTCATTGCAGAGGAGGATACATGGCCACCGAAGAACCCTAATATCCCAACAATTAGTTGACAGCTCCAAGAGCTCAAGTTCTTTATCACTTATAAGATCTTCCTCCCTGAATGTCAATATTATCTCATTCCAAATCAAGGCAAATCTGGTAGCTTCCACTTGGCTAGATTCAATCTTACTGTAGACCTTCCCAAGTCCATATCGCAGCTTCAATCGGTGAATTGCATCACGAAGCTTCTTCAACAATGTTGCCTTTGGACCAAATGCCTGCTCTTCTGCAATTAGGTTAAACTGCATGGCATTAGCAAAGAACTGAAACCTAAGCCTCAGCTGCTCGATATTCCTAATCTCACCCAAATGTGAGAATAACCCAATTGCTGCACCAACAACCGATGAAAATACTGAATACCAAATTTGTAGATCCATCAAATAAATTAAAATAACTGGAACCCACAACAAAACTACTGCAAGTCTGTTTGTGCTACTAAAAAATTCATGCCAATGGTAGTCCACATTCTTTACCCTCAAAAGTGCTCGGGTCGGGCCAACGAGGGGCTTGATCTGAAGAAAATAACTAAATGAAAACTTTGACAGCAATACTATAATCCAGAACAGTGTATACTTAATATTGTTAACCAGACCTTCCCTCAGTCCACGCCCCACAAAAATTCTAGTATGAAACCACCATGTCAACAAGTACACAAGTGGCCAATTCAACTCCTCTATCCAATTCCTTATCCAAGGCAAAACAAAAAGCACAAGTGCCATTAGTTCTGGTATAACAAACACAAACACAGCCTCAAGAAATTCCACAACCCTCCTATTTGCCTCATATGACCACCTCGTATCAGCATTCTTTTGACTCCAAATCCTCCCATAAAGAACTCCAAAGACAATAGTCCATGTCAAAGCAACAAGAGTTTTCAACACCATCCTCACACAAAGCCATGCTGTCTCCCTCGTAACCAAACTGTACTGAGTCCCAGCATCAAGTATTGACTGCAAAAATCTAAGTCCACTCCAAGTGATAAAAACAGTAAATAACTCAACCTGAACATCACGAGATTCCAATGCTTGCCACGGTAATCTGGTACCTGACCAAGCAGTAATAATAGAAGCCTGAAAAAACAATATCAGCAAAACCCAAAGCTTGTCAAAACTCCTAAAAATATTCCAAAACGATCTTTGCTCCACAAACCCCGTCTTCCCCACTCTTTTACGCTTACTAACCGTAGCAAAAAAATTACTATCAGTATTAATAGGCCACTTCAGCACCTTAAAGCATCTCCTACTCCAAAAATACTCATTTATATCATCATAATTTCTCCAGGCTGAGTGGGGGGCCGTCCCATTCCTACTATCCTCCACCTCAGCCTTAATAGTTTGATAAATTGGTGTAATCACATTCTTCAAAAAGGCGCAGTCCCCAGGATAATTAGGTAAAAATGGCTGACCGGTATTCTCATCAGGTTTTTCATCAAGAACATAGTTCAATTCCATAGCCATATGATGATAAATGTAACAAATGCATTCGGGTGCGAAACGTAAATTTGCTGACTCACCCCAAATTAGCAAGAAAAGCGAAACATAAAGAAGCTCTCTCCGGAGATTCTTTTCATCTCGGCGACTCGAAAGTTGGATTTGTGACTTACGTCCCAAAAACGAGCACCACGAATTGTAGTTGTAGAGCAGTTTCCGCCTGAAATTCCGGAGGATGTTGGGGTCCAGCATGCCCGGTGAAGAAGACCGGGACTGGAGACGCATTTGGGTGTTGGCCAAGTGAAGCACAAGGTGTTCCCTCTGGTTCCGAACGTTGTCGTTTTGAAACCCGAAGAAGCAACCCAGCCAGTCCAGAAGGTCCATGTTTTGAGGAAAAACCATGAATCGTGGTCTTCGCAGGTCACCCACGTTACGTAACGCCGCTGCCACAGCACGAACCTCCGGCCATCTTAGAGACGGATGGTCAGCTAAGAGGTCGTGGACTGGGATTATGTTGTAGACGGACGGCATTGGTGGAGGAACTGGTGGCGGCGCCGGCGGTAGCGGAGGCATGGCGTCAAGACCATCCCGGCCGCGCGTGGGGTATCCACGCTGTCTTAAGTCCATGCCCAGAGCTTCGCAATGACAGTAGTTTTGAATCCAGAGTAGGTTTGTTTACATTTTTAGAAGTGTTTCTTCTAATGAGCAAGAAAGAAAGGTGACGTTTGTGCTCTGAATCTGAATATTACACGAATGACCTGAAAAAGCACTTTGTATACCACACGAAAGAGCAAGAGCTCTGTTTCAAAATCTGAAAATGTTGTCACTTTCATCACGCGCGTTTTGGGAGGTGATTCCACGTCCTCAATCAGTGATGATACAATGATAGAAACTAGAAAGTAGCGCCCCAGTGGATCCCACCCATGATACGAACGATTCTAGAATCCTGTGAAACGACGACGTAGAGGGTGTAGTTCTTCAGACTTGAAATTGACCGAACGTTACCAGTAGGATTGCATTAAAAACGTAAGTGAAAGGAACTGCTATCAACTTTTTAATATATAAATGTTATTTTCTCAGATATTTTAAGTAATTTTAAATTATTATAATTTTATGATTTAGAAATGAAAAAAAAAATTGTTAATAATATAATTTTATTTAAATATTTTTAAGAATCACCTACACACTAACGGAAGGAGAGGAGAAACAAAAGGTGGTTGCTTTTGAGGAGAAAGGGGGAGAATATTTGTGTATTAAATTGGTGTTTAAACAGAAGCATGCGATGTGCTGATCTGGTTGGATCTATGTCTTGTTCTGTGACGTCTGGGAGGTCGTGTCATGGATATTATTAAAATTTGACAACTTTAGTGGTGACTGAAAATCGATGACCCATCCTATCCTGTTCCTGACCTTGGCTTTATATAGCATATTCTCTTTTATTTGATTTTTCTACAGTCAAAGGATTTATTTCCGTTCCAGGTGCGCTATTTTTCCAAATTGTTACAGTTTATTTTTAAAATTTTTAAATATTTATTTAAAAATATATATAACTAATTATTTTAAAAATAATATTATTATTTTATTTATAATATTAAAAATAAACTAAATTTTATTTTTATTTTCCTTATTAAAATCTAAAAAAATAAAAAAAATTAAATTAAATTTTAAAAAATAATATTTCTCACTAAAATAAGTTTTAAAAAATAATATTTCTTTTTAAAGTTTTAATTTATATATCTTTGATATCAAATCCGATTCTATTGTCAGTAATGAAGAGCTCCCAACACCTCTCTCACTCAAACGGTCAAGCTTATCTCATTTGGATATTAAAAAAAAAAACCCAATTTCATTGGAGAAGATGAAATATCGTCTTTTCATTGGATTTAAGACTACTAACCAAAGAAAGAAAGATGTTGAGAGAGCGACCGTTAAAGAAGAAAAAGAAGATGTCATCGAAGAAATATCAAAGATGCCACCGAATAATTAAAAAAACTCTAGAAGAGAAATTTTCACTTTTTAAAATTTGATCCAAAAGAAAATAATTATTTTTTAAGATTTAAAAGGATAAAAAAAGATATAATTTTAAGGAGCTAAAATTTTATTAACTTTAACCGTCTATTTAAAATTTTTAAAAATAATAAATAAAAAATTTTAAAAATAACATATTTTTGGTGGGAATACCCTAGCCTTTTTCTACTAATTAATCAGCAGCGTTACAATTAGCAACTTCGGGCTGTCATGGGCTGGGTTGCTGGGGTTAAAAGCTGGCCAGGAGATTTAATTTGGTGGTCCCGTTATCATTTATGTTACAGTTCCAATTGCAGTGCATACAGTGCTGCATGCAATTACACTTGCTTACACAAAAAGGACTGGATTCAAGTCTAGGTCAAGTTTGCCCAGCTAGATTCAAAGTTATTCAATTTCGATTTATTAAAAAAATCGAATTAAGTTTTAAATTTAGTTTAATACTATAATCAAATAAAAAGTAATTAAAATAATACTATTTTAACATATATTAATCAAAACGATACTGTTTTAATCAATTAATAATGAAAATTTCTAAATTAACAAGTTTGACAAATCAAATACTTTTAAAATTCAAATTCAAATTCAAAAATATTTAACTTTCACACTTAAGCTCAGGTTCATTTTAACCAAATTTGTTTCAAGTTCATTCATACCAAACTCATTTTTAAACTCGATTTAAATCTAACTCATAATCTTCCTTCAACCCAAATGCCGGATTCCCTTTATCATACTGTAATGGTATTTTTATGAAGTTGAAACCATGACTTTATTATAAAGGACGCCAATTATTTGAGGAATGTATGTCATATCAGATCGCAACACTTACCCTAGATCAACTTCCAAATCATCATTGATCTACTGAATAGCTCAACAAAATAAATCGATGGAAGATAGAAGTAGAAGACAACTAATTCTGGGCATCTTATAGGTTCACTACTCAATTGACTGACTGTTAGCGGTTTTTCTTTTTTATTGTTCATCAAAATACTATAAAAATTTCTTTCAGGATTGAGCTAGACCGGGTCATTTTACAAAACAATAACCAAGGGACTTGATATACAGTCTGCTAACTGCAACTAATGGTATTTATCACCAGTAATCCAAACATGAACACAAGCCACCTTTAAAATGGTGGAATCGAAGCTTGTCCCGAATAATAATTTCTCTGTTAGTCACGACTGAAATGAACTTGATCGCTGAATGGCAGTCCTCACACATTCTAAGGTTCTTCACAATCTGAATAGCCATACCATGGCTGCTTCTCAGTAATCCAAATGCAATTGCTAGCTTCTCACTGTGATATCTAAGTGCATACTCCCTCTCCTCTTCCTCCACTTCATGCATCACCCATTCAGACTCTGGAACATAACCAGCTTCCCGACATCTATTCATCAACTCATCTAAGTACTGATAAATTTCATGTGTCTCTGGGTGGGATTTGTCTCCCATGCTAAATAAGTAGGTCTTTTTATCAACCTCTATTGTGCTATATCCAACTTGCTTCTTTATGTTTTTCTGAATCATCATGTTTCTAACCATTTCTACTCGATCCATCCTACCAGCCAACGCATAGATATTTGACAGCATTACATAATGGCCTGGATTTTCTGGTTCAACTGATAAGAGATGCTCAGCGACTTCCACTCCTAGATCAAAATTCTTATGCATCTTGCAAGCTCCAAGCATGGCAGTCCAAACTGCTGGAGCTGGCTTCTCACTAATCACTTCTTTGATGAATGAATATGCTTCATTGAGCAATCCAGCACGCCCAAACATATCAACCATACAAACATGATGCTCCACTCCTGGCATCAGCCCATACTCTTGCCTCATACTATTGAAAATCCGACGCCCTTCATCAACCAGTCCAGCATGAGCACAGGCTGATAGTACGGCCACAAATGTGATATTGTTAGGCCTAGTACCATGAGCTCTCATTTGTAGAAAGAGCTCAACTGCTTGTGTACCATAACCATGCATCCCATACCCAGAAATCATTGCAGTCCAAGCAACAACATTTATTTCTATCATTGAATCAAATACCTCCCGAGCTTTATTCACACGGCCACACCTAGTGTACATATTAATCAATGAAGTGCCAAGCACCACATTCACATGAAAACCCTGAGCAACAACATATTCATGCACCCAATGGCCCAGTCCAATAGCCCCTAACTGAGCACAAGCTGATAACACACTAACACACGTTGTTGAATCCGGTTTTATGCTCAAATCTCTCATCAAATAAAATAACCCAGTTGCTTCCTTCGCAAACCCGTTTTGTTCGTACCCTGAAATCATGGAATTCCAGGCGACAACACTTTTTTCAGGCATTCTATCAAACACTTTCCTCGCAACACTCAAATTACACGTTTTTGCATAAAAAGTGACCAATGAGGCCTGAACATGTAAATCTAAACCATACCCACATACAAAAACATGAGTATGAATGACTCTACCAAGCTTCAAAGCTGATAAATTAGCGCAAGATTTAATCACGGCCGTAAAAGTATAGTTTGAGGGAGTAATATTTGACAAGACCATACGGCGATAAAATAGAACAGAATCAATAGAGAAACTGAATTTGGAGGTTTGCTTTATGAGGGTATTAAATAAGAAGGCATCAGGGTTGGGAATGAAAAAGAAGAGACGACGCGCGTAGGTAATGGAACCTGCGGCGCAAGCCAGAGAGAGGAGCTTAGTGAGGAGGGATCGACTACGACCAGAACCGGAGATGACAAGGCGGGCATGGACTTGTTGCAGGAGTTTCAGGTGTGGACCTGCTTTGATCAGAGCTTGGTACGATGGGGAAGGGTGTCGTTTTTTCTCCATCAAACTGGAATTCGATGTTTGCCATGAAGGACAAGTTTGACTGTAAGAGCGCGAAAGAGGAAGCTACAGAAAGAATTTAAATGAAAAATGTTTTACAATGGATTAATTTTACGAAAAAATATTACAGGAAGTGCCCAAATATTCAAAATATCATAAATATTATTTAAAAAAAATTTGGCAGCTATTGAAAATTTTAAAAAAGTTTTAAGGTCTTAAAAAAATTTTCAATATATCATTTTGTCCCTTAATAATTTAAAAACGGATAATTATACCCTTACAAATTTCAATAAAATTCAACCATCTTTTTTAACGATTAAATTATCATATTTAAAATGTTTGAATATGATAAAATTTTGTTATTTTTGTTTTTAAAATTAATAGTATTAAAATTACTATTTTATCCTTGTGTGATTAGGTTTTATTAATTTAGTTTGAATTTGAGTGAAAAAAAAATTATATTTGCAATCTAAAGCTAGAAAAGTGTTTTTAGACCAAACCTTAGGTGGAAAAAGTCATTTGCTCTCTTTTAATCTTTTTGCCTCCACCCGCCAATGCCTGCCGAAATAGGCCATATCGTGAACACTGCAAGGCTTGCTATTATCAACATAAATGAAAACTCCAGGACAAATTCATGGATCAGAGTAAGAGCAAACTCAAAACCAATATGGGAAAGATAACGGGCTGAACGGGAAATTTACTCATTCCTTCCATACTATTAATTCATGAGCCCTACTGTATACTGCTAATATCGTTTCCATTCGGTACAATGCATCACGAAATTTCAGTAAAAATACTCGTAATCACTGTACATGTGTGCTGTCATATTCAAAGACTGAAGCATAGCTTCTCCTCTTCTGTTGAAAACAAATACAGATATGCCACCGTTGTTCACATCTATTGCGCGGAACCTGAAACATCAAGAGGCTTATAAGAGCTGGCTGCAAAAAGATCATGTCAGGAATGTGTTGTTATGATTCTAAGATGACTTTTTTATGGACCAAAGCTGAAAATATTCAGTGAGATGGCCTAGAACCTCTAGAGATAAGATGTGCCTCATATGGAAAAAGGAAAAAGATGCCCAAGGGTTAGTTTGGGTGATAAAGGATATACAATTTTTAAGTAAAAAAGCTTATGTTTGACACTTGTCAGCAATATATCAAGATTAAACACTTAACTTATTAAAATAACTATCAGATCGGTCACTAAATCCGGGATTTCACTATAAAGCATATGAGGGCTATGCCATTTAATATGTGAGAGATGACTCATAACTGCTATTATGATAAGACCATCACTTACCTCTCTGGGCCTAGCCCTAAAGCTGTGCAGATGAGTGCCCTCAGAATTGATTTATGGGTGACAACCAACAAGTTTTCTCCCTGAAATTGAGAAAGAAATTTGTCAAACAAATCAATTTGAAATGTATATAAGAAACATAAACAACTTCAGCCATGAAAAGAGATTACAGGTGAGGACAGAATTTCCCTCCAAGCCTCCCTAGCTGTTCCCCAGAGTTTTCTTACAGGGTAGACACCATTCACTTCAAAATTAGAAGGATCTTCTCTCCAGCTTGTATACTCCTTCGGGTACAGCTGCCGTGCATCCACTGCCTCCAAATTCTGGGCACGATTTAGTCTTATAGATATGGAAATAAATGAAATACTTGAAACCAGTTTTGTTCTAATGTTCATTAGATTAAAATGACATGATTCAAAGCAGTTAGTGGAAAGTCTATTTTCTTTATTCTTTCAAGCTTGAAATCCACAAGAGTTACAAGTAAACAGCATACTGAATTATAACACAAGAAATTTTGGAATGAATGAAAGGGCAGACTGACCATTTTTCATGCCTTCAAGGAAAAATAGATGGGCCTCCTTCAGTGAATCAAGGAAAACAAGTGGCTTGTCTCTCCCTAGCCATAAAACTTCAGCAGTGGACTGCATGAAACATCTATAGTTAAAAAAAAACAAGCTATAACACTGAATTTTAAAAGGGTTTATTGTGTACTATACTTTGGCACGAGATATTGGACTTGAAAAGCATCGATCAAACGATATATTTCTTAAAGCCTCCCGACACCTCTCCGCTTGCTTCACTCCAGTTTCTGTTAGCACAGACAAATTTGAGCTTCCCTGCATACACGTGTAGAATAATGGAGTTAACATCTGATTTGATTCCTTAATAAAATTGTCTCCATTTCCCATTGGTAAAAGGTCAAAAAAATTCAAATAGCATCCAAAACAGCATATACCAATAGAAACTTGATATTTGTAAACTATAGTAACGAACCTGAACTCTGCCCTCATCATTCCAAGAACTAAGACCATGCCTTACAAGAGTGACCTTTTTTGTTGATGAGATCAACTTTCGAGTGAGGGATGTGGTTGCTCCATCAAAATCATATGCACCACCAGTGACAGAAGCATCGCTATCAAGTTTTTCTGTCATAGTCAAATTGTTAATATTTAAAACCAACTTCAAGTCGGATTTAGAAGAGACAATAAATTAAAAAAATATATATTTTGGACATTCACCTTCTCAATGGCATACACCCACTCACATAAACCCAACTGCCGTAGGGAGGTGAAACAGAGCCTTTAATAAGATTTTCAATTAGCAGGTACTTCAATATAGCATGGTTTTCAACTCATAATGCATACTATGTTGACTAGCTTCAGCAATTTCATTAAATTTTCATATCATAGGTACTCTACAAATTTTATACTTCACTTAACAAAAAATCCCTCTCCCATCTTGCAGTTATCATATAAATAGAAACTCAAACTGATAGATACAATCAAAAAGAATTAAAAGCTATGCACATTACACAAAGTATACTTTGCCAATGCAAATACATAGGAATGTGCTGCCTCTTGAAACAACAACCATTTGACCTTCAACTAGGCAAGATAAAGGTTTCAGTGCCATAACCCTATACAAATACAGCATTATCACAATAAGCGGCGAACTAAATGTTGGACATTGAAAAATGAGCACTTGGTATAACATAACACTTCATTTTCAAGTAGAAGGTGAATAAAATGGCTATAAATTGTCAAGGAAGACTGACTTTTCAAGGATTTAACAGAGCTTTGGGAGTGTCCTTGTGGTCAAGGGGGTTATTTTATTATCAGTGGTAGTGAAAAGGTTCTAATTGCTCAAGAGAAGATGAGCATCAATCATGTCTCTGTGTTCAAAAAGAGGCACCTCAAACGAAGTGTACTTAGCCAATGGATACACATAGGAATGTACGGCTATTAAAGGTTATTATACTGCCTGTAAAACTACAACCATTAGACCTTCTACTGGGCAATACTGAGGGTTTCAATGCCACAACCTGGATAAAGAAAGCACACATGGCACGTAAGTAGTGAAATAGATTTTAGACATTGACAAATGACCAGCATAACATATCACCTCATTTTAGAGAGAAAAAAACACAATAATATAGCCATAAATTGTTCAAGGAGGGCTGCCTTTTCCGCTTCAGGTCCCAGGCAAAACCAAGTGGGGCTTATGCAAATTTATATAATTCGATTCTCATTGACCAAATATATAATACAATCACATCCAATAATGTCGAAATGCCAAAACAAGAAGCCCAAATTTCACATACAGACTACAATACTTTTCCCTTTTCTTTAACTTTCAGGCAAAACCCAGCCAAGATAAATCCTCCTAGAGAAGAACTTCACATAAAGCTCGTTCAATTCTTCCAGAAGGACTGATACCAGCGGACAAAATTCTCTCAACTCATTAGATGATGACTACAAATTAGAATTATGAACAGACGGAAAGAAAATAATAAGATCAATTTATGAGGTGAGGAGTGGTGAATATGGTCACTTACCAGTAGTCGCAGGCAAGTTTAGACTGGAATCTGAGCAAACAATTCTAACTGTTGAACCGTAAAGGGTCGGCCGACGATTAAAGGCTCTTTTGACATCAAATCTGGAGGCCAAATCTGAGCACCAAGGGCTGGTCAAGGTCAAAATTCCACAAACCATCGTCCTGTGAACTGGGCTTCTCAGGATGTCGTTTTTGTGTTCATGGTTCAACTAGATTTAACAATTTACAAGATTTGTGACAATTTTAACTCTTTTATGGGAAGATTCCAGTAGGTACCGACTTATTTTATTCAGCTATCTGTGGATTCAGATGTGGGACCACCTAATCTTTGTTGGTTGATGTCGATTATCCTGTAATTTTGGTAGCTCAATCTTGTCCTTACAAAATTAATTAATGGTTATTTTATTGTAAATTCTCGAATGGGTCTTCTTGATTAGGATTAACGGCTCTTTGATGGTTAACATATCTCAGTACATTCAGGGTAGAAATACTTGAACACTTACATGTAAAAGGACTTGAAGAACATTCAGAAGGACAAAATCTACATATAAATTAGGGATTGCAGAGGCCTTTAATTAAATTTTTACAGCGAAAGCAGGGCTGAGGACAGCAAGAAGAGTGTAAAGAAGAAGCACCAAGTAGATTATCGCAGCAACAAAAGCAGCAACAAGAGCTCCAGTGACATGGTCACAAAATTTGGGAACTTGTCCACAAATAGGTAGCCAACCAGCATGACTGTTGCCTTTCTTCCCCACATGAGCTATTGCCAATGCCGCTGATATGCTAGAGGTCAGCAGGGCCATTATAACCTGAAAAATGAACGCTCACAAACACCAGCATCAACCCACTTAAAATTTAACATCACCCAGAAGTTCTAAACAAAAAAATTGAATTAAATTGCTTCTTTACCGCATCCAGGAAGATTGTGAACCGCCAAAGCAAAATCTTGGAAGAAAGAAGAAGAACTAGTAGGGTGTACCCGCCTGCAATTGCTTCTGCAATCACAAAGTACCTATACCAAATTAACAAACGTTTAATTACCAAGAAGAAGAAGAATAACAAAAATATAAGAAAATGGGAGGTGCAAACATACTTAAATACAGGGTCATTGCTATATTTGGCGGTGAATGTCAAGTTCAATACTTGAGCTGATTCATGGCTTGTAACCATGACAACAACTGCAACAATGGTTGCTGCCAGGGCTAGAAGCCTTAGAAGAACGGTGAAGATTCTGTTAGCCTTAGTTTTCATTGAGCTTGTGTTCAGTGAATCAACAGAAGAGACAAATGGGGTGGTTCCTCAAAGAGAAGAAATTTAAATGGCAAAAAAGATGGATGAATTAGAAATATATAGAAGGGGGATGGTGAACTTGTCTCCTTCTGTGTTACTCAAAATAATCAAATTTGGTAACCCGTTAACGCATGAAATGTTTAACTCTTATTAACGGTCATTTTGTTAATCTATTTTTCACACCATTTTGCGGAAACTTTCTGGTTTGCTCACCTACCCGGATGTTTAAACTTTTACGGCTATAGCCATGAATAGCCACCTGGACTTGAAGCTTTTTCTGCCAATTGGCAAATTTTGGTCGCTCAGACGGAGGGCCTAGAGGATGGTGGTAGTTGGTTAAATGTCAAATTCCATTTTCATACTAACTATTCTTGTCTAGAATCTGATTATATCAAATAAGAAAAACGAACCCAATTGAATTTTGTGAAGGAAACATGCACCAAGTTTGTAAGCAAATTATAATTTCATTCTTGTGATTTTGCTAATGATTTTCTTGCTGCTTTTAGTCTCACATAGAAATATTGTGTCATCATTCCGATAGTGTGACAATAACAAAACTTCTCATAATGGGAACTACATAGTCAAGCGGAACATGTTTTAGATTTCACCCCACAAAAGAACATATTTTATTTCACCCCACAAAAAATATGTATTAACAAAATATTTATAGTATATGCATCCAAAGCACCTGTTCAAAGGAAAATTAGTTTTTACCTGATGCTTTCAAAATTAAATCAAATATTGTTATGGATAGAGTTAGATTCGAATCGAATTAAATTTGAATTTGAGTTTGACTCAATTTATAATACTCAAGTTCGAGCTTGAGTTTGAGTTTATCGAACTTGTTGTAAATAAGCTCAAACTTGAGTTTTAACTAATTCGTTATTCAAACGATATCATTTTAATATATATTGATCAAAATGATACTATTTTATATCAAAATTTTTAACTTGCGAGCTTGATAAACAGTTTGAGCTTGAGCTTATTGAGGTTAACTCATTTTGGGCTTGTTTAGACTAAACTTGAATTCAAACTTGATTTAAATCCAACCCTAATCATTGTGAGAGGGGTGATTTGGCCCACTCTATAGTTGAATTGGTAAAATTTGTTTAAATAAATATTAAAAATAACATTCAAAATAACAAATAAATTTTATATTTTCTTTATAAAATAAAAAAATATGTTCTTTTTGCGTAATTTGATGAATCTTTTCAAAATTTAAAACTCAAGTTCAAGTCTCATTTGAAAAATTGATTTTTTCCGCTAACACCATCATGTTGATATACGTAACTAAGTTTTTATTAGGTTAAATTATGAATAAAGGTAATTTGACCTGTTGACTCGCAATTTAATCTAATCTAATGTGATTGCTAAAACAGTTTTTAATAAACTATTATTATTTTGTTTAGTAGACGATAATTCAATTAGTTAACCAAACCGGTCTAATTCAATTTTTAAAACCATAATTTTTTTTTATTTTTTATGATTGATTTAGATATTTTATGAAATGAACATTTAAGTATGGAGTATAGTTTGGAGAATGACTATCATATAATTCATAATAAAATGAAGGCCAAATTCCTTTTTCCACCCTAGGTTTGATGAAATGAACAATGCCTAACTTTTAAATTTAAAAAGTTAAATTCTCATCTATCATCATCCTTTATTAGTTAATATCAAAACCACTCGTATGATAAAGTATCAAAAACCCCTAATCAAATTAAAACAATAACAAAACTAGTCATATGGTTTAACTTTTTAAGGTCAAAATCTAAAAGATTTAAGGGCTATTTGGTCTCAGGATTTAAAAATTACCTTGGTAATCTATATTTTATTATGTTTTTTTGGTTTGTCAGTAATAAAATATTGTAGTAATATTCTATTACCAATGCTGACGTAGCAGTTAATATAAGTGGTAATCTGATTATCATCTTCACTTTAGGTATTAAAAGATTACCAACGTAATCTTGATTTTATTATAATTAATTATTATTTATTAATTTTTTGAGACAAAAATAAATTTATTTTAAATTAATATAACAAATATTTAAAAATAATTATATTTAAGAGCATTTAAATAAAATAATTAACTAGTATTGTTTTATTACCTTTAATCAAACACAATAATTATTTATACATACTAAATTTTATCAAACATAGTAATCATTTATACCCAGTAATCTTCAAAATAATCTATGTAAGTAATATCTCTATTTTGGTAATAAAATATTATCCAAATCAAATACTCTCTTAGGATATCAATTTACCTCTATCGTAAAATATCAATTTACATCAAGTAAAGTCAAATATCAATTTACACCGGTACGATAAAATATCAATTTACCCATATAAAAGTTTTCTAAAAATATTTTATAACTAAATTAAACACAAATTTTATAATTAAATATAAAAATATAATATTAAAAAATTTGGCATATGAACGCTGAAAAACTTCATTTTTTCATTGTATGGTAAATCATCACTTTAACCATATGGTAAAAATTAAATTAAAAAAACCTTATGATAAAATATAAAAATAAAAGACCGTATGTGTACCTAGCAATTTTCCGCAAGTTAAAAAAAATCATTTTTGTATTCCTTGAATTTGAAATTACAATGCTAAAATTTAGAGTAAAAGTGTAGAAATGAGAATTTTCAAAGTTTGTAGGATTTGATTGTGATCTTTTCTCTAACACATTAGAGTTAATATAAAAATGGTAAGTATATTTTGGTAATCAACTTTGATTTTGGTTATATCAATTTAACTCCTATAGAGTTATTCAATTTTGTATAAACCCCTTAATTATGAATTTAAATAATTTATTTTTAGGGAAAAATGTTAATCACTTCTATTAAAATTATCAATGCAACTTACTCATATTTTATATCATTTAGAAGTCAACCACTTCATCTTATTTTCCAATTCGTCGGTTAAAACTGTTTGCACTTAAAGTTGCTCTAAAATTAGAACTGCGAAGCCTCCATAAGGTCCATAACCGAGCACACTCCTTTCTGTGACCTAGGGTTTTTGTTTCTAATCAAAATGGATGGTGAAGAAGAGTTTGACCACGACCACTGCCACGACCCGCAGGAGGAGAATGATGACGACGACGATATCACGCAGGAGGATGCGTGGGCTGTTATTTCAGCTTATTTCGAAGAGAAGGGTTTGGTTCGCCAACAACTCGATTCTTTCGATGAATTTATCCAGAACACTATGCAAGAAATTGTTGACGAGTCCGCGGACATCGAGATTCGCCCTGAATCACAACATAACCCTGGCCACCAGTCTGATTTTGCGGAGGTTATTAGATTTCATTAAAAATGCTTATATAGGCTGTTAATTAATTTGTAGGGGTCTATATCTAGTTAATTCAAGATTTAAAGGAAAATGAATGATTGATTTTGTGGAAGAGATTGAGTTTAGGTTCAAGTAATTGTGTGGAAATTGAATTTCCCTAGCTTAGTGGGTTAATGCGATGGATTTTAAGTTGAAATAAAGCTTTTTCATGAATAGAGTTGGTTTTTTTTTTTTCCCTGCAGACCATCTATAAGATCAGCTTTGGTCAGATATATTTGAGTAAGCCTATGATGACTGAATCCGATGGAGAAACTGCTACTTTGTTTCCCAAAGCTGCGAGACTGAGGAATCTGACGTACTCTGCCCCGTTGTATGTGGATGTCACTAAGAGAGTTATAAAGAAAGGGCATGATGGTGAAGAAGTCACTGAAACTCAAGATTTTACCAAAGTTTTCATTGGGAAGGTGTGTTGTTTGAACTATGTTGTTCAATGAATGATTTTTTTTTTCCTGAAAATAGACTTGTCTAATGCTGGTATATCATCAGGTTCCTATAATGCTTCGGTCAAGTTATTGCACACTATATCAAAACTCAGAGAAGGATTTGACAGAGCTTGGGGAGTGTCCTTATGATCAAGGTGGATATTTTATTATCAACGGTAGTGAAAAGGTTCTAATTGCGCAAGAGAAGATGAGCACTAATCATGTGTATGTGTTCAAAAAGAGGCAGCCTAACAAATATGCCTATGTGGCTGAAGTTCGGTCTATGGCAGAGTCACAAAATAGACCACCCAGCACCATGTTTGTGCGGATGCTTTCTAGGACAAGTGCCAAAGGGGTAATGAGAACTATTTAATTGTTCTGGTGTGCTTTTCTGCAAGACTTGATTGATTAATTTATTTTTTTTAATTTCTGTTATAAAAAGGTAATTAGTTTTTACATGTCATATGAGTGGCTGTGAGTTGACTTTGTTTCCATTGATTTTATGTCAGGGCTCTTCTGGGCAGTATATTCGGGCTACACTTCCATACATTCGAACTGAAATTCCTATTATTATTGTATTCCGGGCTTTGGGGTATGTTGCTGACAAAGATATCTTAGAGCACATATGCTATGACTTCGAGGATACTCAAATGATGGAGTTGCTCCGGCCTTCCCTAGAGGAAGCATTTGTCATTCAAAACCAACAGGTATTTTTGTTACTAGAAGGAGAATTTGCTTTAGTTGGGTGAGAGAAGTTATATCATTGCTTTGAGATTCCTGTAATTACTTTAAGACAAGCCTTTCTCCCGCCTTTCTCCCTTCATTCACTTTCTTCTATAATTTCATGCACATATTAGAAATTCTCTTCTTGTTGTCAGATAATAACTACTTGCAGTGTTCTGTGCTTGCGTAATAAATTTAGGGTTTAGGTTTTCCTTTATGAATCTGATCGGCAAAGGTCTCTCTTGTTGGATTTTTGCGTGAATGCCATTTTTTCCGTAATTGTACATTCAATGTTGTATGTCTGATACCTTCTGTTCACTGTTCATGAAATTGTTTGGTATCTTCTATTTTGTTTTTAATTTATTTCTTATCAATTTTTATACCCTGTAACATATTCAGCATTTTCTTTTGTTATACTTGTTGGGTTTATGTCTTAATTATGTTGTGTGGTCTACTTGTAATTGTCTTTTTCATTGTCATATATATACCTAAGGTCAATGTGATCTTTGTATGGTGATACAGCTGTTTAACTTGCTGATATTTTGGCATCACTTACATGTATGCCGCAGGTTGCGCTAGACTACATAGGAAAAAGAGGAGCGACTGTCGGTGTAACTAGGGAAAAGAGGATTAAGTATGTGAATTCTTGGCAATTTTATGTGGGTTTCAAGAGTTCTAAGTTCAATATGAACTTTTTAGGCAGTCATGATAAATTTTCTTTGCATTCTCCTTACAGGTATGCCAAAGAGATCCTTCAAAAAGAAATGCTTCCTCATGTTGGTACAGGAGATTATTGTGAAACAAAGAAAGCTTATTATTTTGGGTAAATTTACTTTTGCTACAATTGCATTTTTATTTTGGTTACTTCTGAATTAGTTGTAGAGTTCTATAATAGTTGTTGCTTCTTCCAGATATATTATTAATCGGCTTCTACTTTGTGCACTTGGCCGGAGGGCTGAAGACGATAGGGATCATTATGGCAACAAAAGGCTGGACCTTGCTGGTCCTTTACTTGGAGGCCTTTTCAGAATGGTTTGTTTTAGTTTTATGTGTTATTATTGGGATCTATTCATAATACAGTGAGAAGTTCAAAGTTTTTGGTAATCTTTTTAAAGTTTGATTGTTGTTTTTATAAATCCAGCTGTTCAGAAAGTTAACCAGAGATGTCAGAGGCTATGTCCAGAAGGTTCTTTTACAGGAAACTTTTTGTTTTTTAACTTTTTTTTTTTTTGGCTTTTTGTTCTAAAATTTTCATGCATGTTGTAGTGTGTTGATAATGGAAAGGATGTTAACCTGCAATTTGCTATCAAAGCAAAAACCATTACCAGTGGTCTGAAATACTCGCTTGCGACTGGCAACTGGGGTCAAGCAAATGCAGCCGGTACGAGGGCTGGAGTGTCACAGGTTTGAGATGATATTCCCTTAAACATATAGTACCTGACAATTGTCTTTTCTTCCAGAATTTCTGCTTTTGGAAATTTACAAAAATATATTCCTTTTGGACTGATCATATGTCAACCCTTTAGGTGTTAAATCGTCTAACATATGCATCTACATTGTCACATTTGCGAAGATTAAATTCTCCAATAGGGCGTGAAGGTAATACTTGCTAATATGTATGACCAGTGGTTTCTTGGTACTGGAGACAGCGCTGTTTATGAATTATCATTCCTGCATATCAGAGAATCATTTATCTTTTGCATCAGAATTTTGCTATTTCTTTATTTTTTTTACCTTCCCTCCTTATATCACGGAATTAAATTTTTCAGGAAAATTGGCCAAACCCAGGCAGTTGCACAATTCACAGTGGGGAATGATGTGTCCTGCTGAAACACCTGAAGGACAAGTGAGTGTTTTACATCTAAATTTCTGGTTTTAAGTTCTGATGACCTCTCTGTTTTATGTTGTGGTACTTACTATAGCAATTTGGTTTTACTTCAGGCTTGTGGACTGGTTAAGAATCTTGCGTTAATGGTTTACATAACTGTTGGATCAGCTGCATATCCTATTTTGGAATTTTTAGAAGAATGGGGAACTGAAAATTTCGAGGTTTATACTTTTCAAGTTTTGTGGCCCTGGATGGTGTTTTTCAATTTGCTTTTTCATTTTCTTTTATTTTGAAATTCTCTTGATTGTAGGAATGTTTTTCTTGCTTGTAGGAAATTTCTCCAGCGGTAATTCCTCAAGCTACAAAAATCTTCGTAAATGGTTGTTGGGTTGGTATCCACCGTGATCCAGATATGTTAGTGAAAACATTGAGAAGATTAAGGAGACGGGTTAGTATACCAATTTGGGTAGATTTTTGCAAGAAAAACTCAGGTCAAACTGCAAAAGTAGTTGTTGAGGTCTACTAATTAGATATATTCATATGAAAACATATAAAATGCGGTGAAGCTATCTAGAATGTAAAATTGTTCTTCTGTCTCTAATATCAGCAATGTGATTTTAAAATTTCATCCAAAAAATAAGGATAGAACTAGCATTCTGTCTCTAATCATATTCTTCCTTTGTTTATTGGAACATGTAATGCCCAATGTAGTTATAGTAAATAAATGGAGAGTGAATTAGTTCTATACAACTCCATTCACATCGGTGCATTTTGTATTCTTCTTAGTGTCTTAGCTGCAGCTTGGCACAAGTGGTTTGACTTGTTCAGGTCTATCAGCTTCATCACAATATGTATTAAAAACAATTAATTATAGTAGTTGGTGCCCTGGAATGTTGGGGCTAAATTTTCTTCACCTAGACATATACTGCTAGATCGTTACATATAATTCACATAAATTTTTGCTTGATTATTTATCATGTGTTTTTATAGAGGTCCAAGTCATTTACAGTCATCGCTACCCCAAAAGCACTTTTTTTAAGAATATGTTGGAGCAATAATTGTGATATGCAACTTGAACAAGGACTTGTGTGTGATTTTGCAGGTTGATGTCAATACTGAAGTTGGGGTTGTTAGAGATATTCGTTTGAAAGAGTTGCGTATATATACTGACTATGGACGTTGCAGTCGTCCACTATTCATTGTGGAAAAACAAAGGCTTCTCATAAAGAAGAGAGACATTCATGCACTACAGCAGAGGGTGAGATTTAGAAGTTTCTGTATCTTTTTCATTTACTAATCTGTTGTCTTTACCTCTACCTATATCAAAGCTATCCTATGTGTCTTTCAGGAATCCCCAGAAGATGGTGGTTGGCATGATCTTGTAGCAAAGGGATTCATAGAATATATTGACACAGAAGAAGAAGAAACAACCATGATTTCTATGACTATTAATGTCAGTAACAATGTTTTAATTTGTGAAAACATATCTTGGTGCATTTTGTGAATCAACTAGCTTATTGAGATGCGTTAAAGTACTGAAGATGTTTAACTGCAACAAAACTTGTTTCAGGATCTTGTACAAGCAAGACTTCATCCTGAAGAGGCCTATTCTGATACGTACACACATTGCGAGATCCATCCATCCTTGATTTTGGGTGTTTGTGCTTCAATTATACCATTTCCTGATCATAATCAGGTAATTTTTGTCCAGCTTGGGGCTTTGTATGGTCAACTGTGTTCTTATTTTTACTCTGTCTCACTATATTGTTGCTGGTTTTAGTCCCCCCGTAATACATATCAGTCTGCCATGGGTAAGCAGGCCATGGGAATCTATGTCACAAACTACCAATTTCGTATGGTATGATTTGTCTCCTATTTTTGTAACTGTAAGTTTTTTTCTTCACCACTGCGTGGATAGTAGTCCATCATGTTGATTATTCTTCTTTATTTACCTCAGGATACTTTGGCCTATGTTCTCTATTATCCTCAAAAACCACTCGTTACTACACGAGCTATGGAACACCTCCACTTTAGGCAGCTTCCTGCAGGCATTGTAAGTATATTACTTAGATTTTTATTTTTTATTTAATTCTTCTCCATACAATAGCAAATTTGTCATTTTTTTCTTTCTTGCTATGTGTTAGAATGCTATTGTTGCAATCGCTTGTTATTCTGGGTACAACCAAGAAGATTCTGTTATTATGAATCAATCATCAGTTGATCGTGGGTTCTTTCGATCACTTTTCTTCCGTTCATATAGGTAAGTTTATTGCTGAGACTTCTATGTATCTCTCTGTATGTTTAATCCATTTGATTGCTACTTGTTCTCTTGGTTTTCACTTTTCAACTTAATTTTTGATAGAGATGAGGAGAAAAAGATGGGTACTCTTGTAAAAGAAGATTTTGGCCGCCCAGATAGATCTAATACCATGGTAAGGTCATAGTTTAGGATACTGCTTCCTATTCTCCGGTATTGATAATATGGGATGTTCATCTGAACTCATTTTTGCAGGGTATGCGACATGGTTCTTATGATAAATTGGATGATGATGGTCTTGCACCTCCTGTAAGCATTCAGTTTGTGTTACTTCCATGTTCTCTCTTTCTAGCCCAGAGAGCTATTAAGAAAGATATGTATTCCTGAAATTATTTGATTTTTGTTTCTTAGGGAACAAGAGTCTCTGGTGAGGATGTGATCATTGGAAAAACTACACCTATTGCTCAGGATGAAGCTCAGGGTCAGGCGTCACGTTATACAAGACGTGATCATAGCATAAGCTTACGTCACAGTGAAACAGGGATAGTGGATCAAGTGAGCTTTAATTAAGTGCACTCTGCTCATTATTTTTAATGTTTGGTTTTATTTTAGATTGTTCCTGTATTCTCGATGATCTGATTGATCGAAAAAAATCTTTTTAATTATACAACATGGTTGGAGGAAAGTTACATGATTGAACTTTGTTTAAAATGATTGTATTGTGCCTTAATCTGTTGTGTGCTTAACCATTTCTCTCTTTCTGTAGGTTTTATTGACAACAAATGCAGATGGGTTGAGGTTTGTGAAAGTAAGGGTTAGATCTGTTCGAATACCCCAGATTGGAGATAAATTTAGCAGTCGGCATGGTCAGAAGGGAACAGTGGGCATGACTTATACACAGGAAGACATGCCGTGGACAGTGGAAGGCATCACCCCTGATATCATTGTGAATCCGCATGCTATTCCTTCTCGAATGACTATTGGTCAGCTTATTGAGTGTATCATGGGGAAGGTTGCGGCTCACATGGGAAAGGAAGGTGATGCCACACCTTTTACAGATGTCACCGTAAGTGACTCCTATTATAATTAATTTTTAATCTTTCTTTTCATATCAGTGTGAAAATTGATTGTCTTCTATTCTTATTTGATTTTGGTCTTAGGTGGACAATATCAGTAAAGCTCTTCACAAATGTGGGTATCAAATGCGTGGGTTTGAGACAATGTACAACGGTCACACAGGCAGGCGACTCAGTGCTATGATATTCCTGGGGCCAACTTATTACCAAAGATTGAAGCACATGGTTGACGATAAGATACATTCTCGTGGGCGGGGACCCGTACAGATTCTCACAAGGCAGCCTGCTGAGGGACGGTCTCGTGATGGTGGCCTTAGGTTTGGTGAAATGGAACGAGATTGTATGATTGCTCATGGTGCTGCTCACTTTCTCAAGGAGAGGTTGTTTGACCAAAGCGATGCATATAGGGTTCATGTGTGTGAGAGATGTGGGTTAATAGCAATCGCGAATCTGAAGAAGAATTCTTTTGAGTGCAGAGGTTGCAAGAACAAAACTGACATTGTTCAGGTAAATTTCTCTGTGGGTTGTGTAATAGTTGATAATGCCGGATGTTGCATGTAACTATTTCCTTAATGGACTTGTATTGGCAGGTTCACATTCCTTACGCATGTAAGTTGCTCTTCCAAGAGCTTATGGCCATGGCCATTGCACCAAGAATGCTGACGAAGGAGCCAAAGACTTCCAAAGACCTGAAGAAGAAAGGTGCTTGACAGGAAGATCCACGATTTGGAATTCATGGAGGCTAATTTATTGGGTAGAACCTTACCCCAAACATGATATCATCTGTGTTCCAAAGTAAGCCTGTCAATCTTACAATGGAGATTATATGCATCCTTTTGTAATATTTATATCACTGATAGTTTTAAGATTATGTGAATTTCTTGTTAATTATTAAATATTTAGTTAATTCTTTAAATTATTTTTTTTCATAATTAGAATTTGTTTGATAAAAAATAATTTAAAAGTTTTATTATATTTATCTCTCTTTGGACACAACCAAAGCTATTTTGATATTACCAGATCAGGGGGAGAGATTGATCAATCTAATTCGTTTATTTTCTTGAACTTCATTTTCAAGTTTTTTTCAATCTTTATATTATTTCATTTAAGAGTTCAAATTTATTATAAATAATGGTGTAGGATTATTTTTTTCCATTTAACACTTTTATAGAAATTAAAAATAAAATAGAATTTTTATATGTACTACTCAAATTTATCAATATTTGTCGTTAAGATCACCTATAAAACATGCATAAAATTAAAATCCACATGATATAGTTTTCGTTCTTGTATCATGAATTGAAAGAGCAATTGGCGATATTTTGTAAACCTGGCAAAGCGGTCGGATATGGGTTTTAGAAATTATTATTTACATAATTTGATTCCTATTGACTTGGTCTGAATTTAACTTGGTCCATCCGTTTTCTAGACCTGATATTTTGTAACGGAAACTGTTGTTGTCGTGGGTCTTTAAGTTTCTTACGGTATCAACAGTAAGAAGAATTGTCCAACTTCATCCTTCTGGAGAACAACTCTTTTGTAATAAAGGAAAGGTAATGCTAAGTTCACGTCAACGTATCCATCGGACGGTTGAAACAATAAGCAAACCCTCTTTCTCACGGTAGTGACCAGTGCCGGTGGGCCAACTGCAGCCGACCGTTATCACTTCTGAAGAAGACTTGTAATTATGAAACATTAGAATCTCTTTTTGATTAATTATTAATTTAATATTTCTGACGGGCAATATAAACAGTTATTACAGTGCTTCTGGATATTTTTTCATATGCAATTAATAAATTAATAGTAGGCCAAAATTTTATTCCCACCCAAGGTTGAAGAAGGTGGGATTGAGAGAGACTGCCCGACCTGCACTGCGAGAAGGAGCACTCGATCCGCACCAAGAGGGAGAAAACGCTGGGATGAAGGGAGAATGAGTTGAAGAAAGGAAAAATATAATTTTTTAAAATTTAAGTTAGAAAAGTTTTATACATTTTTAAAACATAAAAAATACAATAAAATTTTATTTTTTAATATTAATAATTAAATAATAATTAAATCTTTAAATTTAATAAATTTGATTAATTTTAATAATTAATAATTAATTAATTAAATTTTTAAAATTTAATCAACGATAATTTAACAACAAACTAAAACTTGGATGGACTAAGTCTTCTAATCAGCAGCGCTTGCGGAGTTCAATTAAAGAAAACTGATCTTTCTGCGTTTGATATTACTGAAAACATAAATCGATAATTATTTTTTAAAAAATAAAATTTAAATGGGTACAAGGATTTACATACATCCATTTATTTTATATAATTATAAGCTTTTTTAATTAAAATGTTGTTATAATAGAATTGATAATTAATAAGATTAATTTAAAAAGTATATATTATCTAAAACATCATTAAATTTAAATTATTATTATATTTAATAAAAATATATATTTATAAATAATTATTATATTTGATTGACAATAATAAAAAATATTAATATATTATTTTTATAAATAATAATATTATGTATATTTATTTTGAGTTTATTTATGTGTGTCATCATATGATTGAATGTTATTTTACTTTGAATTTAAAATTATCTAATCACATAATAACATATATTAAATATATATTTATTTATATTTGTGTATATATTTTTTATTACTATTTTACTTATATGCTCTTAAAAGAGTATTAGTATATATTATATTATATTTGGTTGTACTAATATATTTTATATCAAAAATTTGTTTGTGTATTTTTTAAAATATTTTTTATTTTAATAAATATTATTATTATTTGTTTATTATCAATTTGGGAATTAATTAATTAAATTATTTTTTAAGTTATTATTTTTAATTTTATAAAAAATTAATAAATATAAAATTATAATAAGATTAAATTTTTTATGTTTCGTAGTAAAAGTTTCCCAAAATCTTTCATTAATTAACATTTTAACAAGATAATGTCGCTTCTAAAAAGAGAAGAGCACACACTTACGCTGTGGAAGTTGCCACATCAGATTAAAGCCCAAAACTTGAACGGATTCCTTTATAAGCTCTCGCCTCCAATAAACAAACAGACTTTTCGAGACAGCTGTTTTCCATCTACACATTTCTTTCACTTTCTGTCTTATTTTTATGTTAACTTCTACATTTTTCACTCCTAAAATCCTTGAAGCTCTCACCACTCAAGCTGTCTTGAAACGCTCCGTTTTCATTGCTTTTTATCAGTTTTCGGTACGTGTATTGCTCATTTCAATTTAAATTATCTTTTTCCTGGATTTTTTTTTTTTTTTTGTAATTTGATTGGAAAAAGGCATGGATCTTGTGCGTTTGTTTGAATTTGCAATTGTTTGAAGTCATTACTTTTTTGGTAAACCTTCAATAATTTTGCATGTTGTCAGATTCTCTTATTTTTGTTAGAAATTTTCCCGAGAATCAAGCAATCGGGAATGTCAGATTTAAATTGTAATCTTAAAAGGTTAAATGAGATATTCATTGATGCGGTGTTGTTTGGGCTATTTTTGTGACTTTTTCATGAAACCCACTGAGTTTGAGGGATCAGGTTTCTGTCATGCTATTCTTACCATAATTAAAACATGGAATATGAGCCACCACTTTGGGGTATAAGCGGGACCCGCTAATGAAAACACTATCTGATTCTTCTGAGTAAAACTGGAGGATAAACTGGAATGGAAGAGAGATGTTAAGCACAACAGAATATGGGTTCAAATCCTATGGACGATATATAAAGATGAAATTTTTAGACTTATAAAGTGGTTGTAGGCGGCTTCAAATGTTTTAAGGTTGATGATTTTGTGAGTTTGGATTTCTAGGTGTCTTGTGAACATAATTTCTTCAGTGTGAAACCTTGTCCTGCTGAGTAAAAATAGTATTATTTATCATTTGTCTGGTTTCTTTTTCTGATTAATGGGTAAACAAATAGTAAATAGCTATATTATAGAAAACTAAAAAGGTTTTGTCATCCTTGTATGGAGTAGATTTCAGATTTTATGGCAACATACATGTGAAATCGTCTGCAATCTTGAAAACTTTGGAAAAGAAATTTTTTTTTTTCCTTCAAATTCTGACTTACTTTTGAAAACTTTTGTTGTTCCTATCTAACCATTTTCATCTGCAATCTTGCACAAGACTGTTAAAATTTTATTTTAGGTGTAATATATGGCCTGAGAGTTTAGTTGAGGGGATAATTTTTTATTCCTAAATGATAAGTCATGCTGTTCTAAAAATTTTTTGCCCCTTCAATAATTGACTGGAGGTGTCAGTAGAGGGCCATTGCTTGAGAGCTTCTCATTTGTTTAATAGCATTAGTTTCTCTACTGGATTGTCCATTACCCATTTCCTTTTCCATGACATTATTTATTTATTATGTCATGTTAGCTAATTTGGCACTGAAGCGTTTTAGTTACGTATTCTTCTGCTATCTGTTAGGAAAGTGTCTTTTTATTTGTTTTTATTTTAAACTATTCAATGTTGGAATATTTTTTTTCCTCATTGGATCCGTTCCACCGTTTTATGCATTTGTTTCATTTTTAGACGACATCATCAATGATATAATCAAAACCAATCCTAACAACTTTCATCAATTTCTTATTCTCCTTTAAAATGGTAATTTTCCCTTTTTTTTTTTTATTTGGACTTGTACCTACCTCTATGCATAGGTAGTTTGATGAAATTTTTGGTACATTTGTGATATCTTTAGATAAATTCTATATTAACAAAACACAGGAAAAATATTGGATTTATCTGTATTCTGTCTATGTATCCCACATTGGTTAAGAGTGGGAGAATTTGACTAGTTAAATAACTTGTGAGTTCCTTAAACTGTTAAGATACGTTTTGAATTATAAAACACAGAAGTAAAACCATAATGGATTGTGTGTCCAAAGTAGACAATATCTTGATAATGGGTTAGGTTTTTGGATCAGGGATGTTACAAATAATATTAGAGTGGTTTCGCGTGTCCTCTTGAACGATAGTGGGGCAAACCTTAGCGAGGATGTTGAGTCCTATAAGGGGAGTATATGTGATACCTTTAAACAAATTTTATATCGACAAAACACGAGAGAGATGCTGACTTTGTTTGTACTCTGTCTATGTATTTTACATCAATTAAAAGTGGGAGAATTTGACTAGTTAAATAATCTGTACGTTGCTTAAATTGTTAAAATGTATTTTGAATTGCAAAACTCAGAAGCAAAACTATGATGGATTGTGTGTTTAGAGTGAATAATATTTTGACAATAGGTCAGGTAATTGGACTAAGGATATTACAACATTAATATTTCTATTTTATGCTACATTTGTTTAAGCGTTTTAGGTGAAAAATGTTAAGCTTAAAATAGATATTTACTCAACAGAAAAGAGAAGGGGTAAAACAAAGTAGCATGGCATGTGCTATATGCTGTTTGTACATACATATGTTGATTAAATAAACGAGTTTAAAGTTGTGGTTCTTTTCGACGTTCTTGTGTTAGTCCCTTGGGTAAAGATTAAGCCAAGCAGTGGGGCCTTTTTGTTTGGTGCCTCTCTTGATCATGAGTTCCAACAAGCAATATAATTTAGAAACTTTGGCGTTTGTTAGCATATAACTCTCTGCTCATTTGTTGCGTGAGGTGCACTTTTGCAAAAGAAGACAACCATTATCTTGTTCCTGTAGTTCTTTTGTTTTACCCTCTTTTTTTCTTAGTGGTTGGGCAGTCAGGTTTTGTTGTGTTGCAAGGTAGATACATGTTTTTTGAGTGTAAGTTGTCTAATATTAATCATTTCTTTAGAATTAGTACTAATCCGGATTGATTTATTTTTTGGGTTTCAGTGTCAAGAAAACACTTGGGCCTAGATCAACTTGTGCGAGCAGATCCATGGCCTTTGAGCAATATTTTGCCCGTGAATGTAAGTCCATTACAGGTGCAGCAACTGGTTCAGACAATCGTAACGGTTGCTTTGACTGCAATATCTGCCTTGACCTTGCATTTGAGCCAGTGGTTACCTTATGTGGCCATCTCTACTGCTGGCCCTGCATCTACAAGTGGCTTCATGTTCAGAGTGCGTCCCTTTCTTCCGATGAACACCCACAATGCCCAGTATGCAAGGCTGACATATCACATACGCAAATGGTTCCCCTCTATGGTAGGGGTCAAACTCCAACTGAGTCTGAGGTTCCAGGCAAGATGCCCATTCGCAGCATGGCTATTCCCCCTAGACCACCAGCTTCTGGCAATCAAGCTTTTCAATCTCCTTCATCAAATTCTGTTCAACAGCTTCCATATCGTAATCCTTACCAAAACCAACACTATAATCCTTATCCTCATGGCAATTTAGAAGAGGATTCCCCATCACTCATCAATCTTGAAGGCCCCACAATGACTGGATTTCATCATCCGGTAGTCGGTATGTTTGGAGAAATGGTTTATGCAAGAGTCTTCGGAAATTCAGAAAGCTTATACACTTATCCCGACTCCAATCACCTAGTGGGTAGCAGTAACCCCAGGCTGAGAAGGCAAGAGATGCAGGTGGAAAAGTCACTAAACAGAATTTCAATCTTCCTTTTCTGCTGCTTTCTTCTGTGCCTTGTTGTATTTTGAAGATAGGTAAAATTTCCCATTTCCTTTTTTGTACACTCTGTATGTAAGCTTATTAAAATAGTAGATTAGATACATTACATATAAATATATGAGTTGATAATAGAGAAATTTACCGAAAATTATGAATTCCATTTCTTCAATTACGTTACTTGCCACTTTCCACTCAAATAATTCTAAAAATTAAAAAAAAAGAAAGTGTAATTTTGGGCAATAAAGAGATATGTTTTCCCTTTGTACAAAATATATTGTTTATGGATATATTGCCCGGTTTCAATTTGTTTGAGAACCATTTTTAAAATTAAATTGAATTGAATCATTTAAACCATCAGATCGAACAAATGAAAATTAGATTTGACCTCATTAATATAAAATATCAAAATTTTTATAAAATATCAAAATTTTTAAAAAATTTGTTTTTGAAATTTGAACTTAATTTATCTGTCAATTTTGAGTATACATATCATCAAATTATATTTATTAGATACTAAAATGATTTATATTATATGTTTAATGACAAATTTAAAGTTGTTTTGAATATTATTTTTAAATTAGTTAATTAGTCTGTTCACGGGTCAATTAGTTTGACCACTGATTGAATTATATTGTTTCATCTACTAGATCAATATTCGATCTGATTCTAAAAATATTATGCGTGAAAAAAAAAAAGCGCCTTCATTCATTTTCCATCTCTTGATGTGCCCAGTTTGGCCTACAGAACTTTTAGCTTTTTTGATAATTAGCTTTAAAGCTAAGAAAATGATGTCTTTTGTTATAAAAGAAATCATTGATGCTAAAGCAAATGAAGCTCAAAGTTGGGACATGGGATTTTGTCATCCTAATTTATTATTGTAAGTTCAATTACTTTATTGATTCTTTCATTACTTACATAATAAAAGCATGAATGGATGGATACTTTATTTGGTTAGAATATGAAACTTCAATATTAAATTTAAAATATACTTTTCTTTTTACCTTTCTTGTCAAATAAAGAACACAAGGGATTTTCAAAGGAAAATTCAAAGATTTCTCACAATTTCCATGTGTTAGGTTATCTATAATCCAACCATAACCAAGTTTTCTGCATTCATTTTGACTTGGAACCTTATAAAAAATATATATATATATATATTTAATAAATTTAAGGGTCTCATCTTGTTTCCCTTATATTTAATCAAATAGTAAAAATTTCCCCTAAGATTTCAAAAATAACAAAAGTCCCCTATGCTTAGTGAGTTGTTAGAAATTATCATATAATGGGTTGATAACTTAAGAGTAATACTATACGTACTCATATGTGTTATTATGTGATTGAATGTTACTTTATCTTTAATTCAAAATTATCTAATCACACGATAACACATATTAATGTATATCTATATGTGTACTCAAAGTGGGTACACATAATTTTACTGAATACTTAATTTCCTTTTTACTATTTATTTCAACACAAAAAAAGAAAAAAACATAATGATTGAGGGATTTCTATGATAACAACAGGGGAAATTCTGTTATTTAATTATACCTTAGGGGATTATTACTATGAATCCTTGAACCAACATGGTTTTGGTTTACTGATTTTAGAGAATACAAAAGCTTCAATATCTCTCCTAAATTCCAATCCATGATGAATTGGTCATGACTTAATTCCTATCATTCTTGTTAAAGCCAAGTTTTGAACAAGTTACTCTTATTAGTGTATGGCTTTCCAAATTTTGGTGGGCTTTTAATTTTGTCCTTTCAATCCTCTCTACAATCCAAGACTGAAAGCCTTTAACTCCAACAGGTAAAACACAAGTTTGTATTCTTTACTCTCTTCAGCTTTAAAATGGCTCTACACCTTCCATAATATATCTAAAAATAGTATATCATCTGTGTATTTAATTGTATATTTAAATATGTATATGGACTTTCAGGATCTATCATTAGAGCCAGACCCCTAGTCCATCTTCCTCTTCAAAGCAACCTGGAGGCAGCTTGTCAAGGTAAACTCTTCTACCTGCACCCCATATGCCATTCTTTTATGGAGAAGATGAACTAAGAAGTAGATCCTGAAAGTCCTTGCAGAGTGAAAAAAGTTTTGCACAAATTAACTCCACTGTTTTCTGCTATAAGACCTCCTCAGAATTCCTGGACAGAGAGAAATTGTGCATCAGCCTCTCGCATTAGGCCCTAAAAGCACTCTGCTTTGAATTGCCATGAGCAACGACCAAAGTCATTGCTGTGTTTTGGTCACCCCACATTGAGTGACTGCAGAAAAGAATTACTTCAGAATGTATACATACAAAGATTTTGCAGTTGTTTTGATGAGGAGAAGATGCTGCTCTGAGAAGCTTAGTTAGTTTATATAGGCAAGGAAGAGAAAATGTATCTGGTTTTTAATAAGTTGCCATTTATCAGAAGATTTCTTCAGGATTGCCTGACAAACTAGAGGATTTTTTCATTATGGCATAATCTAAATGGCAGATACTCATTTAAGTTTTTTATACCCTAAAGATAGAACATAGTGATAATTTAAGGTTAAAAATTTACATGACTTGTTTTTCTTTCTTCAAAAGGATAACTGACTGCTTCTGGATTTTCAGAAATAGTCTAAATTCTATCTGTAAATTTACTATCAGGTGTTTCACTTTTACACCCAATACATTCTGAGCTGCAGTCTGCATACATGATTTTTTGAGTTGAAATATCGATGTATAATCATATAATTAAATAGTTGAAAATTTAAGATAAATCAACACCCAATTATAAGGAAATATGTCACAGTTTGTGCATAAAATTGTATACAAAATTGTATATAAAAGTTATGCATATAACACTACTCATTCCAAATATATATTGTTGCTGCCAGAAACAGTCAAGTTTTAAAGAGATCATAGATATAAACTAGTAATAGAGAGTCCAACTTGATGATGAAGCTTAGTTTCATAATAATTTAATCCCGAAATATACATTATTAGTGATGTCCCTCCTGCTATCTGGTCAAAAGAAAATATGTTAATTGCGTATTGGCTTTCACAAATCACAGAAGAAATAGTGGGCGGCAATGTCACACTCGTGTCTCTTTCACAAAAAGCAAGTGTGAAGAAAAGAGAAGAAAGGTAAAAGAAAGTGAAAGAAAAAACAGGGCAAGTGAACTTGCTTGTTAAGCACATGGTTTCAATGCCACTGGCCATTAGGCACTGCTAAACACCTAACCGGTTTACCATAGTCAAATGTAGCTTTCCTCGTTGCTATCAATTTTATACCAACTCTCTCTATGTGATTCTTAATATAATTCTCCACCATTTTCTTATTTCATGGATTAGATTATTAACTTTGTTAGATGGTAAACTCCAATCCGCAAACTAACTTCTAGTAAAATGATTAGTTATAGAAGTAGCGACTCGTTCCTCATCTGGTTCTTTGTTCAAAGAATGTAATCTAACAATAACATTCATTCTGTATCACTCACTTGCGATGGAAAACAATAATATTCGAACCTATCAAAAGTCGCTTGTTATCATATCATTAATGTGTAAAGAATTATAAAATTACTTTTTGAATTTAAAATTAGAATGTAGTTGATGAGATTGTAAAACATTTCTTTTATCCTATAAATACAAGGGATCATTTATGGAAAATGATAGACAAATAGACGTAGAAAGAGAGTGATGAAAAAAACCAAATAGTAGATAAATTATATAACTCTATATAGTTAATGTCTAACACTTAGGATTAGAGAAGTATCGTCTTAAGATAGACAAATAAACTCTCATAGAAATCTAGCTATTGTCTTTATGACCTTTTGTCCAAAATCAAGTCATATACATGCTAACATGATCTATGAACAACTTGTGCCATGAAGAGGTCGAAACTGAATGTATAAATGTCTCTCAAGGTTTGGAATTTAATCCACCAAGAGTAAGCAAAATGTGCTACCAAAAAGTTTATTTACAATACTCTTTCATTTTTCAGAGTGAAGAGGTCCCTTGAACTTGAGCAACACACTCTTTCCTCGCAACACACTCTCTTTCCTCACGTACCAATTTTCAATGTAAGCCTACTTACATCGTCACATTTTCCAACGAAAATATTAGGGAAATTGATCGCTCTAAACAGTTAGTTGTACTAAAGAACTCTTGTTTCTCAAACGATAATCAATCATTTTCACTAATACAAACAGTGATTAAATGTCGTCACATTAGAGATTTCAAATCCTTTCCAAGGCATGTAAGACTTTTCTTCAGAAGTATTACATATCAAATTATATAACTATAGACTAGAGTCTCTAACAATAGATTAAACCACATTATATTTTGTTTATATCTTACCATAATTGATTTTTTCTTTTTTTGAAAAAACCTCATCAACAAACTTATAATAATATCACTAATCACATCCTTATCTATATCCTATGTAAGTGTCATCACTTCACATATTGTTACAAAATCAATCAACCTACCAATAATTATTTCCCACGTTAGAGTTTGCTAGACCCTTCCAAGATTTAGTCAGTATTTCCAAAACATACAAATTATAGCAATAAATAAATACTATGGATCTATATCACCAACTATCTGAGGCTAAAATCATGAAACTTCTAATCACTCTATCCAAAATCTTCCAAAACCACATTCAATTATTGAAGATCCACTGTTGTCTGTTGTTGGAATATAGGTATATTCAGGTCATAGAAAGTTGCATACACTGAGAAAAAAACAATAAAAAGGTGAGAAAAAACAATAGAAAGGTGAAAAAGAAGCAACAAAGTGATTAGAAAAAAGATGCAAAAGTCTACCCTGCACAGCGCCACCAGTAGAAGCAAAGAGAAAAAGTACTAGATGGTATAAATAGAGGGCTGTGGAATAAAAGAAAGGTTTGCTGAGATAAATTTATAAAGCTAAAACTACCAGAAAGTATGAAAGGAAACGTTTTAGAGGCTAATCAATTAGGCACCAGCAGAAGCTCAGTAGGGCAGTCTCCAAGGACAAAGAATCCTGCTCCATTCTTGTTGAAGACATTTGATTTGGTCGAACAAGGGGATGGAGATGAAGAAGAATATGGTAAACAGAAGATTGTTTCATGGAATGGTGATGGAACTGGACTTATAGTATGGTCTCCGGCCGAGTTCTCGGAGCTCATGCTGCCCAGATTCTTCAAGCACAACAATTTTTCGAGCTTCATTCGGCAGCTTAATACTTATGTGAGTACTACTGATATCATTGTCTTATGCTATTTTATGACTTCTATGTTCAGATATCTTCACATATTCTTCCAGCACAAATTGTTTGAAGGACAAAGATTTTGCTTCTAAGCCAGAAATAATCATTTACTTATAATATATAAATTATTTTATATGAACCTTCAAAAACCATATCTTAAAAACTACTTGTTGAGATTAGAGTGTTCAAAGTCATATCGTATCCTAGAAGCCCGTCGGGATTCAAGTTTTATATTTTACACTTGGAATCCTAACATATCACCAAGCTCCATAGCCCCGGGCTCACATGGGCTGGCTGTTAGGCTCCCTACTTGACTTAGGCGAACACTGTAATATTACTGTCACCATCAGTGTTGTATGTTGCACTTAGAGAACGTAGTGATGATTTTGATACCAAATTATATAAACCTTAGGAAAACTAACACTTGAAAGTTAGCTGTTGAGATTAGATAGTTTAAAGCTATATCAATCTCGCATCCATTGGAACCCAAATCCGATACCTTGCACTTGCAATCTCATTGCCGTCACACCTTCAAAATGCTTTTAGAAAAATTAAATCCAGGGTGGTATTTACTTTAATCAGTTTCCTAAGGAGTACTCAGTTTTCCAAAAAGGTGAGCTTTATATTCAACGATATATCTGCATGTTGGAGCATTAAAAACTATAGTTTTAAAATTCCTTTAATCAATGAATTCTTTTCAAAGATATCTGCTAGAACAAGAATGATGCATGGACTGCTACTCTTTTTATTCAACTACCTTGACCTTAGGCATGATATCTATTATTAAAGTATAAGAATAAAAAAAGGGAAGTTTCATAAGATTCAGCTTGATCATACTGCGCAATATCAATGGCAAACATGTGTTGACAATATATGTTATTATATTTGGCTTCATTTTGACCCATGATTTGAAACAGGGATTCAAGAAAACGTCCCCCAAGCGATGGGAATTTAAGCACGAGAAGTTTCAGAAAGGTTGCAGGCATATGCTAATGGAGATTACTAGAAAGAAAAGTGATCCCAGTGTGTATCCAGCTTACCTCAAGGCTTCTGGTGAAGGGATCAACGTTAATGCAGAAGCCGTCATGGAGGAGAACGAGAATTTGAGGAAGCAAAAGCTGCAACTGCAGACGCAAATTGCTCAATTCAAAGCACTGGAAATTAAGTTGTTGGATTGCCTGGCACAACACGTGGGAGCCCAAGAGAACAAAGTCAGGAGGCTGTGTTAAGTGCTTAATAAATCAGTGTAATATTTTGAGAATGAAGAGGCAATTAATATGATGCAGCTTGTTTAGGGAGTTAATGAATTCTCAGTTTCTTTTGCCTGCAATGAGTCATTTGGTTCAACCCTTTCTCAGTCTTGCATCTCTGTTTCAAATAAAAGCAGCTAATCTTAGCATCTCTAAAAGCTAAGGAAAGAAAAAATAAAATGAATACGGCAAAACCAGAACCTGTAAATCTGAAAATACGAAGCTGAGTTTCATGATGAAGATTTTATCACCGACTTTGAAAAAATCATAATTACATTTTTTTTTTTTGGGTAAGCACTCCCCTATTACGTTTACCCTGGCGACTGCCTGCAGATTTCTCAGGAGACATGTCGTTGATTTTCAGATGGATGACATGTCGTTCCTTTGTTAAATGTGTGAATGACTTACCATCAATTCATATGTCCAAAGAACCACTTGAAAATCCAGGTTAGAGTCAAACCGATCTAAATTTAGCTCAATTTGAGTGTAGCTGAATTTGACGTTAAATTCACCAAGCTTGACTAAAAATTTTTCAAGCTTAGCTCACTTGAGAAGAGTCACATTTGAGTTTGAACTTAAATTGAGTTTCAATATCGATTTAATATTATAACTAAATAAAATATAATTAAAATGAAATCTTTTTAATATATATTTGTAAAAATGATATTATTTTAATTAATTCATATCGAAATTTTCTAAGTTTATAAGTTTAATAAATCGAATACCCCTGAAACTTAAAATAAAATTTGAAAATATTTAACTCTTAAACTTGAGCTTGAGTTCGTTTAACTCAATTTTGTTTTAAACTCATTCGAATTGAACTCATTTTTGAGTTTGAAGAAGCTTGGGTCAAATCCAATAGAGTGACAAATCTTATGCTCTTCCTGCATATAGTCGACATGTCATCCATAAGTTCTATGAATTATGGATGACATGTAGTTTATAAGACATATCAGAAGGCTACAAGCCATCTCTGGCAGACTGCACCAAAATGTTTTCTCCGCTGAAAACCCTAAACAGCATGATTTCAAAATCCAAACTCATATTAAAGGTCCAGATCCAAAATGCTATCATTGGCAGATTTTACTACACAAATAGGGTCAACAAATTGACCTTATTTTCAAAGATAAGTCCTTTAGGTAGCCCCAACGCAAGTGTAGTGCCAGAGCTTGAAAATTGGGTCAAATATGGAAATAAAGTTCGAGTTGGGGAGCTTCAACGCATTATTCACGATCTTCGTAAGCGGAAGCGCTTTACTCAAGCCCTTGAGGTTTGTATTCTTTGGGGTTTTCAATTTTTAGCTCTGTTGTGTTACTGAGAAAATGAGAGACAGGTTAAGGTTTTAATTTTATAGATTCTTATGGAAATAACTTGATATTAAAATGCTATTATTCGTTGCTTGAAGTCTTCTGTGTTGAAGTTACATGATTTATTGGCTCAGATTTTTATAGACAAAAGCGTTAGCGGAAATGTATAGAGATAATGTTCATTTGTTGAACCATTTGAACAATTTTACAATCTAAAATCAGTGTTAAACACGAATGGGAGAAAGCAAAATTAGTTTTAAGGCATAAAGATATGGTTAATAGCCTTGCCAAAAGGGAAAATTGATGATGGGACAGTATAAAGTAATATTATACTCAGGAGAAGTCATAAACCTAATCCTAGAAGATTTTGGGTCTGATTTTGGCTTAGAAAGCATAAGTGAGAATGAAATTATCAGGTTTCCACGGAAAAAAAATTCCACTTGGATGTATTTTTCTCTTTTGGCCTTTTTGACCCTTTAGTCAGTATAATTGATGTCAGTGGATAGCTCTCATTGACTATTTTTTTTTCTGTCCAACTTTTGCTTGATAGACCTTGCTTATGGAGAATGTAATGATACAATCATGAATTGTGGTTTGTACCTAGTTAAACATATTGACACAAACTGTGATTAGTAATGGGGTATTTGAACAGTATCTTATGTGCTTTTGGCCTGCAAGAGAGCTATATCATACACTCAGAGACAAATCCTTAGAAAGAGTAGCTCTTCAAATAAATATGATTGTAATATCTTGTTTGTTGATTCTTTCTGGTTGCAGGTTTCGGAGTGGATGAATAAGAATGGTGTATGTATTTTTACATCAAGTGAACATGCTGTGCAGTTGGATCTGATTGGCCGGGTCCGTGGGTTTATATCTGCTGAAAACTATTTTAATAATCTGAAAGACCAGGATAAAACTGATAAAACATATGGAGCTCTTTTGAATTGTTATGTGCGACAGCGTCAAATTGACAAGTCCCTCTCCCATTTACAGAAAATGAAGGAGATGGGATTTGCATCATCTGCTCTCACTTATAATGACATCATGTGTCTTTACACAAAAATTGGGCAACACGAGAAGGTCCCTCATGTGCTAACTGAGATGAAGGAAAACAGAGTCTCTCCTGACAACTTCAGCTACAGAATTTGCATAAATTCCTATGGTGCTAGATCTGATATTGAGGGAATGGAAACAGTTTTAAGAGAGATGGAGAGCCAACCTCAGATTGTCATGGACTGGAATACATATGCTGTTGCTGCTAATTTTTACATTAAAGCCAACCTTATTGATAAGGCATTTGATGTCTTAAGAAAATCAGAAGAGAGGCTAGATAAGAAAGATGGAATAGGCTATAATCATTTGATATCGCTATATGCAAGTTTAGGGAATAAATCTGAGGTGCTGAGAATGTGGGATTTAGAGAAGAGTGCTTGTAAGAGGTATATAAACAGGGACTACATCACCATGCTGGAATCTCTGGTGAAGCTTGGGGAGCTTGAAGAAGCTGAGAAATTGCTACAAGAGTGGGAATCATCTGGCAACAGTTATGATGTTCGCATACCAAACACCATCATTATTGGATACTGTAAAAATGGATTATATGAGAAAGCAGAAGCTATGCTTGAAAACTTGATGGGAAAAGGAAAGATTACCACCCCAAACAGTTGGGCAGTTGTGGCAGCAGGCTATTTTACTGAGGGTAAGACAAAGAAAGGTTTGGACTGCATGAAGATCGCCCTTTCTTTACACGTGGAAGGTAAAGGATGGAAACCAAGCCCAAAGTTGATTGCAGACATTTTGATTAGACTGGGTGATGAAGGTAGTGTTCAAGATGTAGAAGCTTTTGTGGCTGCATTGAGGGCTGTCTTCCCTGTCAACAGACAAATGTATCATGCCTTGATAAAGGCATATATAAGAGGTGGTAAAGGGCTTGATAAACTTTTAGCATGCATGAAAGCTGATAAAATTGACCAAGATGATGAAACAAAGAACTTACTTAGCATGTGGGATGATGGAAATTTTAAAATCAATGACTCTTAATTCTTCTCACTAAACCATATGAATATTTTGGTTCACGCCCAGGACTAGTTTCATGGCACACATCAGCATTATGAAATGTTGGAGGTACAAATTGACTGCATTTTTAACATAACAAGATTGATTTTCATACTGCTGCCTCACTTATAAGTAGAGGTTCATTTTCACTTTTCCCCATTCTTTACATTTACTTAATCCAGTCGGAGTCCCATGGTTTTTAGCATTGTTTGTGCTGGTCACTTTTATCTATTTGTGAGTGGGTTTTTGAATGTCAAGTTTTATCTTTCTGGCTTCTTCAATTTACAAGTTTAGTTTATGAGTTAAGAAAATTTAAGTTAATGTATAATATATAATTAATAGTGTAACCATCTAAATTTCTTGAGGATGTGCAAGAGGCGACACTCAGATGATCACGGTCAATCTCTTCAGCATCTCGTGGTCAGTTACAATGCATAAACAATATAAAAATCTTGCAGGGAAGGGCATCAAATCACAATTATAGGGAAAAAAAATTCGGACATATAGGAATAAGAGATATGTAAATGACACTTTAGATATACCACAAAGTATATAACCAAAAAAAAAAAAAAGAGAGAGATATTAGAACTTAAAAAGAGAAATCATGGGTTTGAATCTTTGTCATGCTTGTGAAATCTTCTAATTAATTACTTGAAAAAAAATCATATGATATAAAGTCACCATAGCTTACATCAAGGAAACTTGTGGAACACACATAATGTCAAAGGCAACTCTACCAAAGACAACTGAAATTTATCCCAGGTTTATCTTGTATTAATTGATGAAAATTGTATAGACCCTACTCTGATAGGGTGGATTTCAGCTCTCCATTGTTTCGTAGCTCCAGTACAATATCACAGCCTCCTATCAGCTCACCTTTGTGGTATAACTGGGGGAAAGTTGGCCAGTTTGAAAGGCCTTTTAATCCCTGCCTCACTTCCTCATCGCTTAAAATATCAAATGACCCAAAACTCACACCCTCTTCCCTAAGGGCATTGACAACTTTGGAACTGAAGCCGCATCTAGGAGCATCTGGGGTACCCTTCATAAAGAGCATCACTGGTGATGACTTAATTAAGTTCTTCAGGCGATCTTCAAGGTTCTCTTTCTGACTGATAATACCTTTTTCAGCTAAAACCTTTTTAAGTTCCCCACTTTTTTGCATCTCCAAGACAATGTCTGATCCACCAATAAGTTCACCTTTAATATACAGTTGGGGATAACTAGACCAGTTTGAATTAATTTTAAGACTTTGGCGAACCTCTTCATCAGTGAGTATGTCAAAACTCCCAAAATCAACCTTTTCTTGTCTGAGGATTTCGACTACCTTCCCACTGAATCCACACTTGGGTTCTTCTGGTTTTCCCTTCATAAACAGCATTACAGGGCTTGAATTAATCAGACTTTCCAATTGAGAGGCGACAGTTGTGCTTAAGCCAATTGATACAGAGATGCCACTCTTTCCATTGCCATCAACAGTTTCAATTCCATGATCTCGGAAAATGTCTTTTAGTTCACCACTCTTGTGCATAGCAATTGCTATCTCACACCCACCAAGAAGTTCTCCTTTGCAATAGAGCTGTGGAAATGTTGGCCAGTTAGAAAACTTCTTCAATCCCTTACGAACTTCGTTGTCAGAAAGAATGTCAAAACTTCCAAATGTGACCTTTTCAGCTTTCAAAACGTCAACAACTTGCCTACTGAATCCACACTTGGGCTCTTCAGGGCTTCCTTTCATAAATAACATGACAGGGTAAGAATCAATCAGCTGCTGCAGTCGCTTTTTAAGTGCATCACTGAGGCCAAGTTGCACTTGGTTGTTCAACTGAGAAGAACCATTCTCTTGTGCTAGCTCTTTCACAGCTTCAAGGACAGTGGCTCCTGCAGCCATCCCGAGGCTGGCAGGAGCTGCAGGTTCTCCTGGGTTCACTGAGCCAGCAACTTTAGCAACCTTGTTGGCCAAACTAGATGGATCTGCACCTTCCAATTTATCAACACTTTTACCATCCTGTCAAGAAAAATCATATAATAGGAACTTTAGCCTGACCTATTAAGCAAACCAAAAGCTAAACAGAAGGGGAAACATCTGTAGTGTCATCATAAAAAACTACAGAAGGGGAAAAAATGAAATAATAAAAGCACCTAAATTTCATGACTAATTTTGAAAAGTTATAAATATAGAAGGATATCTTTGAAGATGCCATCCATGTAAATGGAACCCTATTGTGTTAACTAAAAACAGAACGATATGTCAACTAGATTGAACTATTGAAAAGATAGATCAATTAATTATGATCATGTTTTACATTGAAATGCCCTGAAAGTTATACCATCCATAAAATGCTAAGACAACTGGAAGTCATTTACTGATTGCAGTAACCACAGCGCTCTTGTTGTCGTGAAACCATGTTCACAAAAAGCCACTTGCCTCAGCTGAAGACTAATTTTTTTTAGGCAAATCCACTACTTTTATATGAATATCAGATAAAAATATCAACAGGTTAGTGTGATACTGAATATATATATATATTAAAACACAAAGACATTGATGAATTCTAAGCTACAGTTCTCCACTCATTTCCAGTAAAAATTTCAGAGTGAACCGTAAAAGACCAATTATCATTGTTTCCAAATTAAAAAAAAAATTCAAGAGATCAAAAGCCAAACTACTGTATCCTAATTGCCTCAGTACCTGGGATCTATATGAATATGATTGTTGAGGACCAACTTAGCCTAAGCCCGTAAGAAGTGAGAAAGGTATAAAGTTAACCCCAAAAGGAAGAAGTGACAAAGACAACTCTCACTTAACTTTTTTGCCCCAATAAAAATAGAATTATCCCAAATACCACCTATGTTCAAATCTCTACATGAATAATGAGAGTCATACCAGAAATCTACCATCTTGTTTCATGTTAAAATTTTAGGGACAATTCATAAACTCTACCTACTTGTTTCATTGGTGTAAAAATAGATAAATCAACATGTCAAAAGTGAGTGTGTGATTAGCAATATCCAACCTCCACATTTGCCTATGAAACATCATGGATACAAATTATTAGCTAGAATAACACATTCCAACTATTCACTTCTAAAAAATTTCTGCCAATTTTTGTTAATATCATCTGTAAGGGGAGGTAGTTGCTCATATATTTCTACAATACCTACTGATAGAGCCATAATATATGTTATCACAGAAATTTTCTCCTCACTCAAGATTAATGTCGTGTGGTATTGATTCAAACACTATAAACTCCAATGTTTAATTCTCAAGGTTATACCACCACAGTTCAATCGCATCCTTCTTTTGCATCTTTATTCACTCATAAATAAATCTTGCTTACACTTCCAGTGAAATGGGATAGCAATTATCAATTCAAAAGAAAAAAAATAAACACAATGACATCGACCGTACAGTACATGATCATAAATCTAGGAAGAACATTACAATCAACCTACCGGTGATCAACGTAAATTTTGAATAACAAAGTAAAATCACAATCTAAAATGATGGAAATAGATACTCAAAACCACAATCAAAGACAAAAAAGACTGCAAACCATAATCAATGAGTAAAAAGACTTAAGACATTACAATTAGGATCACCCTCTCTACAAAATAGTGATGAACACCAATTTTCAATAATCCTCGATTTAAGAAGTTAAAACTGTGTCATTCAAACAAAAATCATAATTTCTTAAATTCTCTAAAGAACAAAACTAGTAAATCTCCACACATACATACCCTATCAATGCATAAAATGAAAACTAAACTGAAGAGTAACAAAATATATATACCTTGAAGAAGACAAAATAAGGCACAGCAGAAACAGAGTAAGCCTCAGATATTTCAGGTTGCTCCTCAGCTTCAACCTACAATTCCCATCCCAATTAACCAATGGTTTTTATTTTTATAAGAAAAAAAAAACTTGAAAAATAGAAGAAAAAATCTAACCGTGAAGAAATGGGCATGGGGGAAATCGGTAGAGAGGTGAGAAAAAACTTGATACATGTGGTTGGAGGCTTCACACCATGAAGCCCAGAAGTGCAGGATAACCGTTGCGCCACTCTGGCACACGTTATCCAGTTCCTCCTTTGATTTCAATTCCTTCACTGACCCACCGCCCATCACTTCTCTCTTCTATTTCTTCACAGCCTCGTCTCACACACACACACCCCGATACGACTGCACTTTCTTTATTTATGCTTTACAGTTATCAGAGAGCACCCGATACCCGTTTCCAAAACCTGGTCCTAGAAGCCACCTTTTAATGTAATCTTTTCGTGACGCAGAATATCATGACCAATTAATCACCGTTGATTTTCTATTATCTCATTTTATTTTTATTTTGGGTTATTCTCATCAGTAAAATTTTATTTATAATATATATATCTATTTTAAATATATAAATATATATATTATCATATAATTAAATATTAATTTAATTTAAAATGATAAAATTATATTATAACATATATATATATATATATATATATATATATAAATAAAAATATATATAATTTTATATACATTTAAAAATATGTTTGAATGTTTCAGAGGTGGGTTAATCACTGTGTTTAATGCTTAAAGAAGCTAAGGACAAATTGGTCAATTAATTATGTACTTTTAGATAAGGGTATGCCTTCGATTACAATAAGAATTAAAGCTACATTGGTAATTAATGTTCGTATAAACTGATAGGGGTATTTTTATAATTACATTGACAAAGGACAAATCAATAATTTAAATAAAAATCAAACAAAATTCATGGACGAAGTAGATGACAGGTAGGTAAACAAAGTTTCCAAAGTATTACACAAGCTAAATGCAATGTAACATCAAAAGATAGGCCAAAACTGTGACCAATGTTTCAAGACATAAAGAACACAAGGCCACTTCAAAAATTCACCCATGCATTAGGTTCAATTCAATCTGCACAAGTTTTGATAGTACTCACAACTTCTTACAAAAATGATTCAGAATCAAACAATCTGCTCCATGAAACTTCAGAATGTATCACATGCCCTTCACCTTTCCCTGCTTGTATTTTATATAGATTCTGAGAAACTGACTTGCTCCAATGTTGGACACTACTTTTTTGCAAAACTCAAACGGTTTGGGTCTATCATATCTATGCGAATAAGAATTGTTCCAGGATTTCCTTTTTCTTCAATCCACTCAATTGATTCTTTGTTTAGTAGCTTCATAACCTGTTTAGAAATTAATATAAACAAACACATAAATCCTTCTCTTCAACCTTTGTGGGATATCAAGTGATAAATTGTAACTAAAGCAGCTTCTGGATTAGGGGCAAAAGACAAAAAACATATCTCATCCAACAGCTATTACAATATATTTATGAAGTCAACGGGTGGGTTTTTATCCCAAAAAAAAAAAAATTATTTTGTATGAAAATTACTTAAATTTATGTAGAGCTAAGAATTTAAGTTATGGATCGATTGACAGACTAACTAGTCTTACCAGGCGTCGACGAGCTTCCTTTTTGTTATCTACATCATTTGTCTCTAGAATGACCTTGAGGTACTTAAATGCTGGGGGAAACCAAGATTGGATAAATTTCACTTAAAATGACACAAACTAAACGTAAATAGAAAAATTGAAGTGATGACTCACATGAAATGCCTGAAATTCTTAAAAGATGACATTTCAAAAGGCGAACAGCTTCCTTTGCTTCAAAGTCATGCAAGTCAAGTAAAATGTCTGTCTCCGAATTTCTGCCAATGACCACCACAGAGAATTAAATAAAACAGATAATAGATATAGCCCAATTTCCACCTACTCTACAACATTAGAAAAATACACAAATATTACTAACCTAGTTTCAAGAATCTTCTGATTAGATTCTTCATCTGCTTGGCGTGCCTTTTCTTGATAGCGATGTCCCTGTTATACCCACAGCACTCACAGTAAATCATTGGATTCTCCACAACGAGAAAGGTGATATGTCACAAAATACTTGGTTTTGCCAGTTATGCAACTACTAAGATTTATGTGTTTATAGTTTCAGTGCAACAGGAGGCAGCAAAAGTAATGAAGTCAATAAAACAAGTAGGCTTCTAAAAACAAGTTCCTCCACTTCTCAAAAACAATCAAGAAAACTTATGCATCTTAAATGCCAACTGTGATGCTGAAACATATTTATTATCCATAGCAAAATACTTAAACATAGCAAGAGTATCAATCGAAGTGCCCAGATTTCATTTCAGGTTTAATATGGTTATAATACCATTCAAATGATAGTAGATTGAAACCTTACATCTTCCATAAGTTGGTCTGCTCGAGCACGGTCACCACTACTGACTGCAGCAACAGCCTGGCAAGGAACTCATATTCTTATTTCATGGTATTTAGAATTAAGTCAATTAACACAGATAAAATTGCACCTTTCATGTATATAAAACATTGTGTTAATGCTAAAAAGCTAAAGAAGAACCTACAGCTTCGTAATATGCTTTCCTCATGCTCCTATATTCCATCACAGCTTTACGAAGAGCCTGATAGTCGTCATCCTCATCTTCATCTGCAACCAGTAACAGACTTGATGAGATAAAAAGGAGAGTTTGAAAATAGGGAAAAAAATGAAAAAAGACACATAAGGTTAAAGATAAATTTAGCCAGTTTCTTATCTATTTCCTCATAAACCACTCACATATCATTATGGTAGGTCTAGAGCATCATTTATGGCATGTGTAACAATTTCTAAGATCAATTTCCTTTCTTCCACACAAATTGATGATTTTATTTTTCCTAACGCTATAAATAGGTAAATAGGTAATGTTACAAATCCACAGCACTCTTTCCCACATCATATATTGTAACTGTGGATACAGACACAAATACAATTGATGAAATTAATATAACAGAGTACATACCAATTGTGCTGTTTTCTTGCCAGGGAAACACATTAACCTTGGGCTCAGGTATAAAGTCCCTAGGAGGTTCACTGACCACAGTTCCGAATGCCCTAGACCTCCTGACGGCCACAGCCTTCTGTGTTCTTTCAGGCAATTCCTCAGATTTCTCGGGAGCAGAAAACAAAGCAAACAAAACTTCCTTCTGGAGTTCCTTTCTCTCTTTCAATTGTCCAGGCAGTTTTGTTTCACTTTTATTGGCATCTTCATTTCCACCACTGCAGGAAAACAAGCAAAAACCTAACATGAGTTTGACAAGGTAGGGAACCAGACATTTTTTTCCCCATTCCAAAACTCTCAGTGAAAAATATAGAATTTCCTAAAGATTGAGAAGAAATAACTTTCTAAACTTAATACCATCCCGAAGAATTCTGCTGTTGCAACTTTCGTTGATAATCAGATCCTTCGCAATTTGGATGCTCTGTAAACTGTAATACAAAATTATAATAAAAATAAACATGTATCAATCAAGAGATTGCCGTTAATTTCCAACTGTTGATAGAAAAGAAAAACTAATTACTAACTTCACATGAACTGATTCTCAAAGAACAAGGAAACCTAAGATATAGCACAAACATCTATACTTAAACTGATGATATTTTGTGAGACATGTAAAGTTGCAGAATTTAGAAAGCCATGAACCATGCATTCCTAAGCTGGTCAATTTTATTACTTTTCCTATAAATTCGAGCAACTTGAGTGGCAAAATAAAATGATGCATGGAAAAATATATATGCAAACAAACAAAGAAAATGTATGTTGCAAAAGAAATCATCAAAATAACCCTAGTACTAAGTTGGTCATACAAAATACGGTTAACATCTACCCCCTTAAGTTTTAATTAAATGACAAAAAACCCCTTGCTGTTAGTGCACCATTAGGATATATGCTATTCTGAGTTAAAGAATATTCACCAAATTGCCCTTCTACTGTAATTTTAACACCTAAACTGAATTGCCCTCATACCATTAATTTTAACACCTAAAACTTAACAGCAGGAGGATTTTGTTACTTCAGAAACCCCGAGGGGATTATTGTTATTACCTCCATAAAATATTTCATACTACTTCAAAATACAAATAAAAACACTGATAATTACTCACTCCACCTTATTTCTCATGGTTTAGAGTGTCAAAAGATGTAGTATATACTCTCACAAATTAACTAGTATAGAGAGATTTGAGGAGTAATTATTACTTTCAGATTCACATGCACATCTCTAATATAGTCATGATAGCCAACACTTTCAACTTTCATTTCAGTAATGGTATAAAGAATTTAGTAAATGCAATGGGCATGTAAGAAGAATATCTCAGCAATCCAGGATATATTATCTACTAGCTCTCTCTTACATTCATCAAACTGCTGACTATACCCTCCATAAAGTTACATGTAGCACAAACTCAACTGCAATTATTCCATCACAAACTCAAATATAAATTTTATATGTAGCCTCAACAGTGTAAGGCTAGTTCACAGAAATAAAAACTAATTACTATCTGGTATATGAGAATAAAGCATTCATCATCATGACAAGGCAATATAGGTTACAGAATATGATCCAATGATACTAACCTTCTCAGAGGATCTATCAAGAGATTCCATCCATCTGTCAGAAGTCTCGTCTGACCGATCAAGTAGTTTCAACATGCTCTGCATGGTAAAACCGAAAAACTTAGAAAGTTTGGAAGTTCTAAGTGTTTGGAACATATTCTAATACTTCCAAGCAGAAAAGAATATTAAAAAAATATTTGCATTCTGTATGATTATATCAATAGTAGAAGGTAAACCTGTATCAGTTTAATGGTTTATAGTAATTTTTTGCACAAAGTTAGTAGCCCAAACATTACTTCAAGGTATGTCATAGATAGATAAAACCCTAAATAATTTTTTCAAAAGGTCATTTTATTGTCACATTAATGGCTCTGTGCCAGTTTTTACAGACTTTGGAGCATAGTCTGTTAATTCTCTCAGTTGACTAATATACTAGGTCAACAAATGCATTCGGCTCAATCACTGAAAACCACCAAATGGTATTATTCCGCACATTAGGAAGCATAAAAAATGAAAGTTAATCAGCAGTATTAAAAGGCCATGTGTGCAACATAACTTAAACAGCAATAGCAGTATATAAGAGCGGCCTTTTGACCTAATATGATGAAGACAACTTTTAGTAAAATTGAGGAAAAAAAATAAAAGAAAGATATTAGGGATACATACCTTTTGCATATCATATCTGCAACTCTCTGCAAATTTAATATAAAGTCAGATTAGGATCACAACACAGAAACCATCAAAACGGTTCAGATGTACATCAAATACTATGAGTCTACTGGTTTACTCAATGATTCTGAACCAAATTTCCCTAATTGATTCCTCACAATATTATTAGCTCTAGACAGAAATTCCCCGTAGACTAAGTGAACAAATTTTGTTAATACTTATTTAGAATAATGCACCTGGTTTTACCCAAACTCCGCTAGATATAAAGAAGGATATCCCAAGGATGTAGTAGTTAAAAAATAGCAAATAAAATATTCCTGCATATATATAAAAGTAATTTTACAAGCCACTAACCAGGTAGTACTTTAAGATTCCTAGTTAGTTCTAGGGCTAATTTCGCTTGTTACTCATACTCCTAGGGTGCTGACATGATTCCTTCTATGAAAGCCAAACATCAAATACAGAAAGGAGGAACAGAGGGGGTGCTGGCCCAATCTTTTACTTAATTTTTTAGAATCATGAGACATTCCTTCTCAATTGTAGTTCCATAGATTCTTCACAAGGACCCATCAGTTCTATTCTATTCTTAGAAAATTTTTACATCTACTGCACAACAAACAAGTAATTGGCAGAAATAAATGAAACATCGTGTGAAAACAGCAGAAAAACTCACAAATAAAGGTATTTTACCTAACAAATTTCAGAACTCAAACAACTCAGTCCAGAAAAAAAAAATAATAAAAGAAACAAATTCTACAACATGAAAGAAAAAATACATAACCTAGAATATATGGTAAAATAATAAAGTTTGGCATACCAAGAATTTCCCGAACCACACCCCTTTCCATCTGGAAGCCCTCTCCGAGCAATTTGATGAGAAAATCTTCCATATCTTCTGGTAGAAGGTCATTCTTGGGGGGATTTGGTTTACCTTCTTCTCTCCAAATTTCAGACATAGGCAACTGCTTCAAATCCCACTTCGATGGTTTGGTTGCTATACAAGAACCATTAGCTGGATGAACAGATTTAACATAATCTTTACCAATAATGCTAGAAATAGTGCCTGCTGAAACTGTACGCCCTTTTGTCTTTGAAGATTTGAACTTCCCATTTGCTTGATATGAAGACTCAGAAATATCACTATTAATTGATTCTGTAGATTGTTTACTCCATTCCTCACCGCTAGACAGTTGGGCAGTAGAGGTTGTGACACTTGCTGGCTGTTCAAAAAGAAACTCACTAGCCAAGTGTACATTTCCTCCGGCATTGCAATAAGCTGAAGCTATTTCTTGTAGAGTAAACATAGAACCAAATGCATCAAGCAAACTATTCAATGCCTTTTCTTCAATGTCACTAGTCAATCCATTTGAACTAGATACTTCCATTCCTAATAAATTTCACAAGGCAATAGGAGACGAATCAGTACACAGAATAATGTTCAAATTATACAGCCGAAAATAGAAAAGAAAATTAAATAAAGCTTCATGAATATTTACTTAGAGAATATAGAAACCCAAAAGATTAACATTCAAGAACCACTAGGCCCCCAAATTCACTTTCCTTTAATCTTGTTAACTAAGTATTCAGTTAAAAAAAAATCCCAAGAAATAATCAAACAGTTTCACAAAGCAACATAAATCACACACAATCATATATAAAACAATAAATCAAACTTTGTAACAACAATAATTCTTGCTACCCAATGCTTAACTTATATACACAAAATGCAACTTAAAAATGCAGTGATTCAATTAAAGACCCATTTCGCAAACGCGTTTCGCAAGAACTCGAATTCAAAGACGACAGTTATCAACTCATACTCCCACTTCATTATCTAGGTATGATACAAACAAAAGAACGAAAAATGAGAGAGAGAGAGAGAGAAATCATACGTTACAGGAAAATAGAAATTTTAGTACGAATTTCCAGTTCAAATGACCGTAAAGAATCAAAGTGAAATCCGATTATTCAATCAACACATAAAATTAACTTGAAGGAGAGATGGAGAAGAGACGTACTAGAGCGGTTTTGCGGAGGTTTGAAGAAGAAAGAGCGGCAGTCCCTCACCTCGCCTGCATACAAAAGTTGTGAAGTTTCGGTTTCTCCATAGCTTATATAGAAATGGAAATATGTACTGTTTATTTTTTAATTTTTATTTCTTCCTGTAAATCTAAGAAAAGAATAAAGTAAATATTACTGTGAAAATGAAAATGATATGAATATGAAATTAAAAAAAGAATGATTTATGGTGGGAAATTGGAATGTTACGTGTTCATTTTAAATATATTTATTCAAATAAATATATATTTATGTGAATATATTTTATTATTTATTATTAATTAAAAATAATAATTTTATTAAAATAATAATAATTATGCCACTATATCATATGGTGAAAAATAAAATAAAATAAAATAAAACATATAAATTATTCACTCAGCCGGAATTATAATAAAAAGTAGTCAAATTGAAAAAATGAAAAATAAGAATTCAACTCAAGAAAAAAAAAATTTAATGTAATTTGTATAAAAAAGTAATAGAGATAATTAAAAAATATTTTTTGAAATTATATTTAAATGAACCAAACATTTCCTTCTTTCGCAAGCTGCTAACCCTTCTCACACAAGGAGTCCACTGTTTTTGTCCCACCCTGGGCAGTGGCTTCTCCTGCAAGTTCCTTTTTGACTTTTTTGACCCAGCCAAATAACATTTACCACCCAAAGTTTGACAAAATGTTTTTCATTATTTAAGTTTAAAAAAATAATTTTCTCATCAATTTTCAAAGTCAGCAATATTATGCAGATATTTATATTATTTTATTTAAATATCATAATATAAGTGTAACTAATTATTATTTTGTACATTAAATTTAAAATATTAGAATAGCGATCATGTTAGATTAAACTATAAATAATATTGCGAGTTATAAATACAGTTTTTTTAAATTTATTAAGCACAAATATATATTTTTCTATCTTATTTCAGAAATTACCATATCCACTTATATATATTTCAAAAAATATTTTATAACTTAAAATTTGTAATTCGATATTTATAACATTTTTAGTATAATTTTTATTTTTAAATTAAAAATTTTTAGCATCTCTGATATTTTTAAAAATTACATAATGTTTCTCAAATATATGATTATATATTATTAATATTTATTTATATACTTGTGTTAGTAAAATTTTATATTATTTTTAATTAAAATTAATATATAAATGTTTTATTTGGCTGGAGAGATTTTTTTTTTTTATAATTTTATAAAAAATGTTAATATATATATATTTTTTAAATTAACATGTGGAAAAATAAAACTAGATTTAATAGTCCGCTATTAAGTTTCTTTTTTGTGTGAAAACAAGAAATATTAATATTTAATTTTATTTGCATTCAGTAATTTATATTAAACAAAACCAATGAAATCTTGAAATTAAGTAGCCTTAATTTTTTGTTCACACAATCACCATGAATCGCTATCAACAGCAAGAACAAAGTGTATGAAATGTTTTTCCCTCATATTTCACTCACTTACTCCAACAAAATCAGGCAAAACTTCAATATATAAACCCCATTGATGCTGGAGTTACTCATTCAAAGCATCAAAGTTTGCTTAATCAGTCAAAAATGGCAGCACCCAGTTTGATTTTCATCGCCTTTCTGGTTTCGGTAAGCTTATTCGGAGTCAGCTCTGCTAGTAGAGTTATTCTCCCAGCTGAGAAAAATCTCACCCTTTCCCTCCAGCCAAACAAAAACAACATCACCAACTCTCAATCTGATCAGCTCTATTGTGACCAGCCATGTTGTAATCAGAATTGTTGCGCCGACGATGACCCGTTTTGTCGGAGTCCACCATACGAGCCTCCTCCTTGCGATAATCCAGGTTGCTGTGAGCATTGTGTGCCACCGTATGAGCCTCCGCCTTGCAATGTACCAGCTTGTTATGAGCCATGTCGTCCCTCTCCACCACCTCCTTGCCTCGACGGTGGTATACCAATCCGTAACTTCACCATGGACTAGTCGGATTAGGCGCACGTCAACCTGGGTTGATGCTCTAAATTGTCTAAACCCTAAACCTTCAATCTCAACGTTGTATCTGAAGCCTGATACATTTCACTTAATAAGACCTTCAGAATCATTTTTAATAAAACGAATCGAAATTTCTAATTTATCTAAGCTTACTAAATAGTGAGAACATTATGGTCACATAGCCGTTGCTTGATGAAAACTGCCTGATGCTTGATCATGTGTATATTATGGTCACTTGAGGACATATATAGCAGTCTGGATAGCAGGTTATCGCAAATTTTTGAACTCCAAATCACACTTCTTAACCTGCAATACAAGAAGCAACCATGCCTATACGTCACTTAACACCTTCTTTGATCAAAATGGCAGAAACCATTCGTGTTTGCATTCCCCTTTTGGTTTTGCTAAGAGGCTTTGTTCTTCTTCTTTGCAACTGCAAGTAAAGCTTGGACAAGTATAAGCTCCACCAATTGCACGATGGATCACTCAATTTTACGCCTTATTTTACTGTATGCATCTTTTACCAGCTGCAAAACTTAACTATATAAAGCCTTCGATGGTGGCCACTTAGAGCCGCAATTCTTAGTAAAGATGATGAGATGAGTATGGCCTCTGTTGAGATTTGTTTGGAGCGAGGTGAGAATAAAAACCTCACCAATGTCCTTTATGGTAATCTTTTAATATCCTCTTGCAGAGCCCGCTTGCTCAGCTTGCGCACCTGCAGATTGTAGAAAATGTAATACCATAATACAGAATGAAGAGCACAGTGCGGAAGGCATGGCTCTGGCACTGGAGTCAGGGTAGGCCTGTTCTACGTACGTGCCTCTAGGCTTTGATAATGTAGTACACGATAAGACATTCGATCAACGTGGTTTACAATTAAAATAAAGGCGTTATTCATGCTGGTGGTCTCGATTTTAGCTTTATGCTTTTTATCTTATGCCGATAACAAAAGCAACTTACCCCACTGATGCAAGCATCGATCTGCGTTTGCACTGTGGCAATAAGGCTATGAAACAATCATTCATGGCGAGCAAAAATCTGATCTGATGCATAAAAGCTGAAAAGGGAGATTCAATTGATTCTTCACTACTGGATCAATCGGTATGGGGTCCTGGTCATTTCTAGTCTCTACATAATGGAGATGGAGTTGATTCTGGTCGTGGTTCTAGATCATTAGGTGGGATATTGTTCTCATCATGTGCAGCACCGTCTTATCTGGCAAAGGCTTTAGCCTCCCTAAGAACTCCAGAAGATCGATAAACCAGTAGGTTTTCTTTGCTCTTCTTCAATTGGAATAATCTTTGCTTTGACATTGTCTATAAAATAACCATGCTCTTGCCCCTACTTGTTAACCTACCGGATCGCCGGACTGCCCTAACAACCAAAGGTCACTCTCTCTCTCAAAAGTGGGACATCGATATGTTGAGATCGTTATGGGATATAGTCCCAAATTTTAAGATAACATGCAACTTTCAAATAACTCAATCTCACATTTTATGTAGATTTAAATCATGATCTATGTCACAATCAAACAAAGCAATAAATACATGAGTAAAGGCAAATTTGCTGCCCTTTAATTGTATTTTCAAAAGGCCAAAGGACTATGTCCCACCCAAGGTATGCTGCAATCAAAGTTCCCCCTTTATCTTTGATAATCTCAAATACTCACCCATAAACAGTTAAAATTAACAATAATAAGGGTAAAATCATCATTTTCTCTATAATATTAAAAATAAATTAAAATATAATCTCTTTTTGCCCTCTAAACTTTAAAAAATAAAAGTTTTCTCCAGCCTAAGTTTTAAAAAATGACAGATTCACCCTAGGGTTTCGTTTTAAAATCTCCAACGTCATCTCTAGCTCCATTGTCGACGACATCTCCCTCCCGAAGCACCCTTTCCCTCCGACGGTCTCTCTCCTCCCATTTGGATGCCCGATCGGCTTTGGAGAAGCGGTGGAAGACAAAGTTCTTCGTCTCCCAGACAAAGAACTTCGTCTTCCTCGATGAAGTTCTTCGTCTTCCATCGCTTCTTCTACGTCGATCGGGTGTTCAAATAAGAGAAGAGAGACTGCCAGAGGGAGAGGCTACCGGCAATAGAGCCGGAGATGACGTGGGTGAAATTGTCATTTTTTAAAACTTAGGCTGGGAGAAACTTTTAGATTTTAAAGTTTAGGGGGGCAAAAAGAGATAAAATTTTAAGAGGTTAAGATTCTATTAATTTTAACTGCTTATGGGTGGGTATTTGGGATTATCAAAAATAAAAATGAGGAAACTTGAGAGTGTAGCATACATTGGGTGGGACATAGTCCTTTGGCCTTTTCAAAACAATAAATACATATTTTATCATATTTTCAAAATAATAAATACAATAAGAAGAAAAGAGAAGATAACAAGAATAAAAAGAAATAGAAAAATAGAAAAATCAATATAAAATGATTTTGCTTCCTTTTTACTTAATTGAATTGGATGATGGTTGCCATTTTGATTTTTAAAAAATAAAGGATAAAAATTAGGTCAAAGGACTTATTCTTGCCCAAGTTTTGATGTACATCCAAACTCTCACCTTTAACATTTTAAAAACCTAAATATTTATCTATCATCAAATTTTTGTTAAATTTAGTTGTTAATTAGAAGAGCAAAAATATCATTTAATCACTAATATTAACAAATATAATATTACTCATTTCCTTCCTTAGGTTCAATTTTTCAATTTTGAAAAGTGAGTTTTTTCTCCATCTTAAGTTTTTTTTTTTCCCTCTTTGGTCACTATCTTTGTCTCCGGCAATGCTCTCTTCCCACCATAAACCTTTGTCGACACTCCCTCTTCCTTCCAGGTGATATCTCTAGTGATTTTAGCATGTTTTTTTATCGAAAAAGAGTGAGAATCTAGATCTCCTGCTTGTTTTTGAGGCATCATCACCCTTCCTTCAGTGGTTGATGATGTTGCATTGAAGGAGGAAGGCTCGACCCTCTCCTTTTCTAATTTGTGTGTAGAAATATCAAATCATTTTTTGGATTTTTTTGAATCAAAAAATGAATGTCGGATCATTGCTTGATTATCAACGACAACGTTGGCTTTCTTCATCAACTTCTTTTGTCAACTTTCTTAGCCAGCAATGTCAACTGTGCTTTGGATTTCTTTATTGATCGAAGATGAAGGGAGTTGTCGGAGATGGAGGGAGAAATAGTGGAAGATAAGGGTGCAACTATGATTTTCTAAAGTTTGGGGGGGCACTGAAGATGAAAATTTTGAGTAATAGGAAACCTAGGTCAAGGGGGAATGTCATTTTTCTAAATGATATACTCTTTATAATTTATAATTAAATTAACAAAATTGGTAAATTTTAACCTCTGATGGGTGCGTATTTGAGCTTTTGAAAGATTCAGGGTGAGAGTTGAGTATGCATCAAAGCTTAGGTGGGACTAAGTCATTTGGCCTAAAAATTATCAGTCAGCAACCGTGGGGTGGACAATGTCCTTTGGTCAAATATTAATGGCAATGTTTGAAGTTCCAAATTTTAGGGGTAGCGGCACAAAATTCATAGTACATGTGGCAGGTCTTTATTGGAATTAATTGAAAATATTTTTCCGATTACAGTCTCTTCTTGAACCTAATCGACCCTCGTCTTGTTTTCAAAACTCACCGGCCGTATCACTGTGAATTCCGTTACGGCACCGGAAGCTGCCATGGAAAGGTTTCTGTTGTTCGGAATTTATTTTTCTTCCCTCGAATTTCTTTATGTTGTTGTGAACTTCTTTTTAGCAATTGGTTCTTCTCCCAAGTATATGCCAGTAGATTGAACCTCTTTTTGGGTCAAAATCGAATATCCTTTCCTATCGATAATACGGTTTCTTGATTCTTGTTTGTTTTGTGTACTAATAAGCATTCAACGAGATATGCAAGCATTTTGTTGTATGATTGGCAATCAATACTCATGAGGAGCTGATAGTTTGTTTCTAAGGATTATGCGTGCTCCTTCGTTAGTTTGTCTTGCTTATACCGTGACATTTAACGAAAATGTGGTGAATTTTTTAACTGAGCCTAAATGATATTATGCATTTTCAGTGTATTTGTGCTATTTTGGAATTTTGTGAATTTTCAATTTGGAAAACTATTACAATTTGTTCAATGTTTTAAATTTAGATTAAGTTAGGCGCGTGCTTATCATCTGAAGCCATTGCATGAAGTACTAGCGTGGAGTAAAGGTCAAACTATTCGGAAGTTTTGACTTTTGAGATTTGCAATAAATGGGTTCTGTGACTGAGTTTTCTTCTGGAAATCCAAACCTTCCATGGCTTTGGATTATTGAGTATGCAGCCAGCTTCAAGCAAGTAGACACGTCTGTTTTACACGGTATGCATGTGCAGATTTAAGTACGTGCTTAAAGATGGATGTGATGATTTCTTCTTGTTTTCATTGGTCTTTAGTGATAGGATTTCTTTGGCCCTTTTTTTTTTAATTTCAGATTTGGTTGAAATGGCCCCACAGTTACCTGATGATTTAGCAAAAAATACGACGGGAATGGTTGCTTTGAGATGTTTGGAGGATATGTTTGGTGATGCAAATGAACATATTAATGACTTCCTTTCAGAGACAGAGGTGAAAGTTGGGTTTGCTTTATCAGAAAGCTGTGAAGATGTTCTCCAACGCATACTGCAGGAGGTAATATACTACAATTTTTTTTCTGATCTTTAATAGTTAGTTTGCAGGCATTAAAGAAATAAAAGCAATTAAATCTGCCATTTCTTCGGAAACCCTCTTTTTGGTGACGGGTTTTGTCTAAATATATTTGTAAAATTCTTGTTTCTCAGACACCAGCATCAGATCTTAAAATGGATGGACCAGAGTGGTTGAAATGGGATGTACATCCCTTTATTATTCATAAAAGAGCTTTTATGCCTAAATGTGCTTTACAACAGGTAAAATGAATTCTTGCTCTATTGCTTTTCTTGTTGCATGAGATGGTTGATTATGAATTTCGATAAGCTGTTTGTGATTGTGCCTTTTATTGTTGTCTACAAACAGCTGAAAGATATGATTCTTGAAGGTAATAATCCATTGGCTGCCTCCTTGAAGGAAAGTAGTGGGCTGATGTGTGTAAATAGGAGTGGCAGAATCCACACTGATGATGTCAATCATAATGCAAGGACATGGAGATTTAATGAGACTGGTGCTCATGTTCAAACAACATCTATGAATGAGAGCTTGATCCTGCCAACCTGTGAAAATGTGAATGAACTAACTGGAGATAATTTGCATAATACAAAAATATTACCTTCTAAGAGAAACAGAAAAGAATCAAATACCTTGGCTGATGATGAAAATATGGCAGGGGACATCAATGAAAACCAAGGGGAATTTGATCTTCATTCTAATGTCAAAAACCTTAAGCAAGATACAAAGTTTGCCAACCTATCAATTCAACAGCACTCGGTTCCTTGTTTGCAGTTGATGGAAAATATTCCTGAAAGAATTGTTAGAGTTAATGAAGGAGAAGATTGTGATGTTGCAAACAAATATCAAGATGCAAGCATGGAGGAAAGCCAGTTTCCAGAGGATGGCTGTGCAGAGAGGCTTGGACAGAATGGACAGAATGGTGATCTTAATGATGATCAAATTAAGCATAATCAGACAATAGTTAATCATATTCCTGATAAAATGCCTCGAGGTACATATGGGGATGAATCTATTCAAAATGTATTATTGGATGATGTCAATCTTACTGAACCAAGAATATCAATGGATGCAGCCTTATTGCAAACACAGCGAAATGACTATGCAGATGAGTCCAGAGGTCATTCAGAGCCTTTGCATGAAGAAGAATTGTCAAGTGATAATGATGAATATTTGAATGAGAGAATTGATGTTGCCAAGAGGAAGAGTCGTTTCTTCAGCTCCCAATGCTTAGGTAATGATTTCCTGGCAGCAAGCAGCTTGACAGAACAAAACCTTTGTGTGAAATGTAATAAAGATGGTCAGTTGTTGGTTTGTCACACAAGTAGTTGCCCATTGGTGGTTCATGAGGATTGCTTGGGTTGCCCTGCAAACTTTGATGAAACGGGAAATTTTTATTGTCCATTTTGTGCATATTCCCTTGCAATTTCTGAATACCTTGAAGCTAAGAAAAAAGCTTCCATAGCAAGGAAGAGATTAGCTGCTTTTTTTCATAAGAGTTTGGAGCAGCATTCGAAGGAACCTGCTAAGGAGTTGCACGGAAAAGGGCAGACTCATTCAAGACAAAATGGAAACAAGGAAATTTTTGAGAACAGTCACTTGGGAGGGCGAGAACATAACCAAGTGAATCTAAATGGCCAGCATGTACATGATCTCAGTGATCATCTATGTCAGGAAAGTATCGGTAATAGGAATCAGTCAGAGCCTTCTGCATCATGTTTCAAAAACAATTTGCATTGGAGTGAAGAAATGGAAAATGTAGTTAGTGCAACAGTTTGTGTTTCTAACAGAGAAAAGGTAGGGAAAGAGAATACGGTTAAAGAGTTCCCATCTTTAAAATTGCTTGGAGAACAACAGGATCAAGCACAGGCTAATTGGAGGTCTGATGATGATAATTTAACCTGTAGAGATATAGTTGTAGCTCCTGTGGATCTGAGGGATGCTGAAGGGGAAAACGATATGTTTTCAAATTACTCTATACGTGTCCGCAGGCAAGAGAGACAGTAGTAAGTATTTTATCCATTGTGCTTATTATCATCATCATATTTGCACTTGCATGCTTTTTAAGTAGAAAGTCAGGTGTAGCACATCATATAAATGTTTTTATATTGACTGGTAATTGACATTTTTTTAAAATTCCAGTACATACCCTGCAATTCCTCAGTTGAGAAGGAAAAAAGTTCCATGGACAGCTAAAGAGGAAGAGATGCTTAAGGTAACTAGCTATGTAGAGAGATTTTTTTAACATAAGATGATTAAATTTTTAAAAACATTCCTCTGAAAATTCGAAATTTAATGTTGTATATATTTGCTTTCAAAATTTAAGAAGTGCATATATTACTACATAGTGTGCTATGTCATGCAGGCATGATGATCATTTAGATTATATTAGGCTTATGAATGAATTTTACTCTGGAATCCGTGGTTCATTTTGTGACAGCATTTCATTCCATCATTGAAATTTTTTGTTTCTGTTATGTATTGTTAAATTGCTTCTACTTTTGCAGAAGGGGGTCAGGAGATTTACTACTAGTGTCAATGATAGAAATATTCCATGGAAGATGATTTTAGAATTTGGTAGTTCTGTGTTTCTGAAAGGTCGTACGGCCATAGACTTGAAGGATAAATGGAGAAACATGTGCAAAGGAAGTCCAAGAGCCAAATGAAATGTTGTCATCGCCCTCATTTTTCTCAGGTAAATACATTTTACTATCTTCTCTGCATCTCTAATATTATTTCATAGTGGACCAGTTAATAGTCAAAGATTATGTCAATATAAATCTGACGTGATATACTTGCTGTATGCAAGTTTTACTCCTAGATCACCATTTCTGTAAATGATTGTTATCTACTTAATATGGAATCTACGAGGAAAAGATCTTGTAAGGACCTGATCATTGCATTTATATCTGATTTCTGGGGAGGAAATCTTATTAGGTGCATTGCTTGTCACTTAGTTCATACTCGTTGCAGCATCATTGATCAGGTGTGAAGTTTATCATAAGCTAATATTAGTCGTGAATAGATAATACCTGAGTCCTAAGATGTTGAATCATTTGTATTCAGCTGCGGGGTACACATTGTAAATAGCCCTATTCAGCCAAAATTTGTCTACAGTCAACAGTAAGTAGAAAGAAATGAAACCGAAGTACACTCAACGGTTAAAACCTTGTGTTTTCGTGCTTGCATTGCTCTTAAAAATGAAAAACCTTGTGTAGTTGGTGCAAGACGAGCACCAAAGAAGAGCGAAAGGTAGACGATATATAGAAACATTCAAACTTTAAGAGAATCAAGCTAGCTGAATGTGAAGGTGCATACCCTCTTGTTAGCAGTTACAGCGTTTTCCGTGGAATAATGTTATACGTAATACCTTTGTGGATTTGGGCCCAACTGGCTTGAATTTAATTGCTAATTCAGTTCAACGGAGCCCAAAATAAGTTCAATTTAGGTGAATTCGAATTTGAGTCTAAAAATTTTATATTATCAAGTTTAAACTCAAACTTAGAGGGTATTTAATACATCAAACTCTTAAGTTTAAAAAGGTTTAATTCAAATTAGTTAAAATAATATCGTTTTAATTAATATGCATCAAAATCATGTTATTTTAATAAATTTTTATTTAATTATAATATTAAATTGAGTTTAATTAAAGTTTGATTTGATATTATAACTAAATTCGAATTTGGTTTTTCTTAAATCGAGTCAAGTTCAAATTAGGTAGTTTAAAGGGAACTCATTGAACACCCAACTCTGTTTGGGCAGATCAATAGGATGCGAGCCAATAGGCAAACAATAGTCACCTTAAAACAAGTTTCTGATAACACGTAATTTCCAGAAATTTCAGGCACATAGCCACTGGTTTATCAGACATTCATAAACAAGTCCATTTCAACTTTTTAGGGATTTATAACACTAGTTTACAGAGTTCAGTCCATTCTCTCACCCGGCGACACATCATTCTGCCTCAACAACGGCAACGTCTGCCCAATTCGCAGCACTACCCGTACGCGGAATGCTGTGAAGCCGTGTGAGTAAGTCCACCTGAAAAGTAACTCCACAAATTTTTCCATCATCGTCTTCACGCACAATTGCTCGAACCTTATGAAGCGGATGCACAAAGCTAACAAGCCCGCTTCCCTCCATAAAAATACATCCTGTTTAACCATGTAAAAAAACACTCAGCAACTTTACATTGCTGTGCTTCTGTAATATGTATAACCTGAAACTAGTTCCCCTGGTTTCAGAAATTTTGTAATGAAAAGGAGCATCAATCCACGAATCATAAGAAGATAATATTAGAAGAAACCTGGAGGAAATGCAGAGCAAGATTTCCCACAAGCTTCTTCAATAAGATTGGGATCATCAGAAAATATCAAGGACCCGTCTCCAGTCATTCCCCATTTGAAATTGACGCTACCATCCCGATCCTAATTAAATTGCTAAAAATTAATGTTACTACTAAATAACAATGTGACATGTATAGAACACTTGAAAGAAATGGCATAACAGAAACTATGGTAAAATATTTTTCATCCATGAGTAGAAGATTGAACTCACCCTGCCTGCAAAAGGGATATGAGACCTGGCATCAAAGAGAACAAACGCAAATTTTCCTTCAAGATCTTTGATGACTTGATCAGGTGGATATGGTGCTCGATCCCTTAGGACCTTATAAGCTTCAATCAGAACCATTGCTTCTGTTGCTTGTCTTGAAAGGCCATAATGTCGCTTAAGTTCACTCATGTTCTCTAGAGTCCCAATAAATATGCAGAAGATGTCATCTATGACAACTATAGACCTGATAAAATTCAATCAAGCAGAGTTTCTTGATATGATGTTGTAAATGGATTAATTTTGCTAAGAAAGTGTTTAAATTTGTCTGCTTAACACCGAGATCAATTAGACTTCAATACCTAGGTAGCAATGGACTCTCATCTTCATGTGACACAGCCATGAAATTCCCATTTGAAAGGTTGTAAAATGTTGAGTCCGGCCATAGTGACTGAAAATTTTCCGCGATGTCTTGCCGGCTTTTAGAATTTTTCAACCCAGTTGAGGGAAGACTCAACTCCTCGGGCGGGTTTCCAATTGCTTTCTCGAACACAGCTAACATTTTCCTGCCAAATCTCAAGAGTGCTCCAGGCTTGTGCTAAGGCCAGAACCTTGTGTGCATCTCAGAAATATTATATAATGTAAACTTATCAAAAAGTCTGAAACAGAAACAACAAATGCAGTTAGCAAACTTACAAGAGTCTTGCGTGGGAATCCGCAATATGGCAGCTCTAAGTTTTATCTTTTCATACGTGTATGACATGTAGCTATAGGCAAGAGCTGCATAAAGAACAGTGCCAGCATGTTTGCTTTATCTTCTCACTAGTCTGTTTAGCTTCCCAATGAATAGAAATGATTGATTTATTCAGAAAGGCTCAATGTTGACATCTGGATGGATGATGAAGCATGTGAACACTGCTATTCTACACTCAAGTTCAAATTTTAAAAGAGGAACCGGCCTGTCTAAAATATGATTTCTAATAACAGGGGTTATTTAATCCCCAGTTATAGACGAATCAAAAAATTGGGCAAGTCAGCCAAGGTTTGATAAAGAAACTAAATCAAAAACAAATTATTCATGTAAGTACAAGGCTATTTGAGGAGAGAACCATACATATGAAAATTGTGATAGAGATTTCACTTGATATAAGCAACTGTACAACCATAATTCATTGGACTTTCTGGTTCATAATTGGCTACGCGTTGATGATTTCTCAGTATATCCAGTGCTCGTTCTTTAACAACCCCGGTCCCCATACCATGTACAATAAAGAGAACTGAACGTGAGCCTGTTGCAGAGATGGCCATATCAAGGTGGTGAGCAGCTTCTTCTACTCGCATTCCACGGAGATCCACAGTATTCTTGGATGTTTGCACCCGGGGGCTGTAAGGAGCCTCTTCAGCATTGCTTCCCACTAAATCATTCTTTAACTCATCACTCCGGTATCTCTAACATAATTTCAGCTTATCATAGTCAGCATTGCAGGATAAATAGAAAAAATTACCCGACAATGACATATATAGAACCATGTTTAAGCTAGTTAAACAAGTATAACTAGATATCTAATTAAAGGGAGAAGCCCTCATTTACTAATCCATGTGCTACAGTGATTAGTAAATGAAGAGTTGTCCCAACAATTGTCCTTATGTTACACATGAAAATCACAAACACAAAATTTTGATCCATCAATGAATTGGAAAAAATGTGGTTTTTTTTTTTTTTTGTAATATCGAAATAATAAAAAAATTTTATCCTTTAGGATCTTAAAGAAAACTTGTAAAAGAATCTACAAAACTGGCAAGGATTTGCATTGTACAAAGAACTAAGCAGAATGAAAGAGATAATGAAAACCACAGCATAGAGATTCAATGATATTTGAGGAGTGGAATGAAAACAATGCCAGTGATATTCAATGAAACCTACATATGAATTTCACCAGAATTCTGGCCATTGAAGAGCTGTGTTTCATCAGCAACAGATTTGTGGAACATGATGTGAAACAACATGAATGAAGGGAGAAAACATCATTACAAAGCAAGGGTCTTGGTGGAATATCAGATAAGTATTTTGCATAACTACTGTAATAAGTTGATAATGACATGAAATTATCATCTTCATCTGGAAAACAAAAGGAGCTGGAAAATCTGAAGATACAGCAACACATTAAAACCCATTTTAAAGTCAGTTTAAGTAAACCAGTCAGCCAATCTATCAAACTTTGGTTTGCAAACTAGATGAATTCCATATCCAACGGGAAACAGGAACTCATACTCATGGTCAACATATTCTTCCGAACAAGAAGACTTAAACATGATAGAAACAAAATAAGCAACCAAATAATGTCTCAACTTTTCTAAAGAACTAAATATATTTTAAGAGCTTGAATAAAATTATTGGGCCCTTATTAATTTAACCTTTTGTGCCAAGTAAAAACTTAGAAACTAATCATACCTGCTTTTTCAAACGTGGGACAGAGCTAGTTGCAACATTTCTTCTGTTACTGGGAATAGCCTTAATGCTGTTTTTCTTCACACGAACACTTATTTTACCATATTGGACTAAGACAGTCTCATCATCTCCAGGTGCTTCAACTACAATAGCCAATTTATCTCCCAAGCCCTTCACATGGACTTGCTCCCCAAATTTGGGCGTAAATGAAGTGGCAGTTGTTTCACTGACAAAGTCATCATCAGCAGGGAGGTGAGCTTCAACAATTGATGCAATTGCAGATTCTGATTTTTTTACTAAAGAATTAAGCTGATCAACACTGGCAGTTTTGAGTTGGGTTTCAAACTCCTGGACCACAGTTTCTATCTTTGACTTTGCAGCATTTAGTTCTTGCTGGACCTGTTTTGTTTCCTTTTCCCTGAGAATTACCTCACGTCTATCTATATCTTTTGCCTCTTCTTGAATCTACAACCACAAATTGAAAAAGGGATAGGAGAATATTACAACTCCAGGAATTGTAATGAATTTAAAGGAAGCAATATAACAAGAATTAGAAGAAAACTCTTTTTATTGTATTTAATAAAAAGAGCACAAGATAGAGTCTTCAGGTGTTGCACCTGGATTGAATTACAGCATAGCCACTCTGCTTACAATAACTCTTTTATGAATAAAAACATGATTTCCCCCTTACACAAGGCTGATATATAGATTGTTCTCCCAAGGCTTGTATTAGAAAGAAGATAGATACATTAAATAACCAAATAATCTGAACATTGCATGGAAAATCTTTTACACTCAAAATCCAAAGTAACTGAATACACATTATAGATTAATGATTAGTGAAGACTTTATTTTTAAATATATGTATGTCCCAAATTCCTTGAGTTCCATCTTGTTTTCAAAATCACACCCCTCACAAAAGTAGATTTCATATATGCTCCTAATCATGTAAAATAATTTGGGCACCTTATTAAATCCACTTTTGACCAGCAGATTGGAAGTTAGCAAAAACAGATAATACACAATAATAGAATTAAAATTGGATCCAAGATACAAACATGAAGGCCAAAAAATGTGGTCTATGCTCATTTGCTTGTCTAGTTGCTGACCGTCAAGGTCATCAGGCAGTGTAAGCCCAGTTTCACAGGGGAAGTTATGCACAATAACTTGGCAATTTAAGTACTCCCAGTTGACTCACATGATAAAGAATCAATTATTTCCAATGCCCAGAACTTAGTAAAACTGAATTGAGGTTTCAGATATAATCTTCACCCTATGTACAAGTACAAAGAAAATCAATACATAAGAAATGTCATAAAATAAATAAAAACATGTCGTTTGAGACTAGAAATTTGTCAAAACTATACCTTATGGTAAAGATCCATAATTTCTGCATGAAGAGATGCAGCTCTCCTGGCCTGACCTTCTAATTTCCTTCTCTCCTCCATTAATGATTGATACAACTCACCTTTCCACTGCTGCTGCTCTTCTGCCCTTAACCTCTCCACCCACTGTTTTGCACGTTCGATTATATTTCTATCAAAACCAATTGTTTTAGCAATATTTAACGCATTTGAATCACCAGTACTTCCCCAAAGAATTTTATAGGTAGGTTGTAAAGTTTCCATTGAAAATTCCATGGCAGCATTCTCAAACTGAGAATCTTTGTCTTTCAGACAGCTTAAATCAGCATAATGAGTAGTAACAATAGCTAAACCAACGCGATCTTTTAGATATTGCAGGATGCCAGTAGCAAGAGCTACCCCTTCCGAAGGATCAGTTCCACTCCCTATTTCATCAATGAGGACAAGTGATTCTCTTGAAACGACTTCCATGATCTCAATAATCCTTGATATATGCCCACTGAAAGTCGAGAGATTTTGTTCAAGGGACTAAAATGAAAGAAGACAGGGTTAGAAGAAGCTACAAAAAGAAAATCCTAAGAATTATCTGTTATAACAAGGTAAAATACTACCTGATGATCCCCAATATCTGCAAGAACAAGATCAAACCATGGAAGCCTCGGGTTGTTCTTAGAAGGCAAAAATATGCCAGCCTTTGACATAAGAGATGCCAGGCCTAGAGTTTTCATCGAAGCAGTTTTCCCTCCTGTATTAGGTCCTGAGATCACAACTACTCTGGTCTCATGCTCAACTTTGATGTCTATTGGTGTAGGAAAATCAGAAACACCTTTTGACAAACTTCCAATATTCATAACACCATTTATCACTTCCACCGAAGCTGAATTTCTAGAGTTAGAAGAAACTAGTGTTGAAGGGGACCCAAGGAGCAGTGGATGTCTAATACCTTCAATGTTTACTGATAAAGAACAATTGTTTTCACTATAATTAAAGCCCTCATGATTCTCTGAACTTAAAATTGGACAGACCCCATTCATCCACTGAGCATACCCAGCCCTGGCAAAAGCAAGATCAACTTCTAGAACTTTATCTAGCAAATATTTTATATCTATTTCTGATTTCACTATTTCAGCTGTAAGTAGGCTTAGAATGGCCATCTCCTCTGCTTTCTCAGAGTTTGAAAGCTTTACTTCCATATTGTTCAACTCCACTACATCTTTAGGTTCCATAAAGTACGTTGCACCAGAACTACTAACATTTAAAACTACACCATCTGGAAGCAAATACTTGTGAGAAGCCTTAATACCCACACACATCCTAGACCGGCGCTTGGTTATTAAAGGCTTGTCAATGCCACCAGCCTGATAAATTCTAGTTGATACATCCTTCAATAGAGCATCCAGATTTTCCATGTTCCTTTTCCTTTCTTCCCTAATGATCTCTAAATCCTCACTAGCTCTATCAAGGATAATTGAAAGATTGCAGTCAATGCAAAATCCTATTCTTTGCTCTAACCCCGTCTGAAAATTGCAATCCTTGAGTATATCAAGCAGAGGAGAATACCTGTTCAAAATACGATCAGATAGATGAGACCATATGAAACACTCTTAGTTACTAAATTGAATTTCATGGAGCCAGCTTTTTGCTCTAGTGTTGAAAAGAAAAGAAGATATGACTTGCACTCCTTATGCAATGTTACCTTCAAAATTATTTTCCAGGCCTTAGTGAGACACAAAAATCCATCACTATTGTAAGACTTATCCCTCTCTCCATCTAGTGTCAAGCAAAAAAGATGACCAAATCACAAATGCATAAGTTACATTAATTACACAAGATCATTTTGAATAAGGCTTCAAAGCACAAGATGCCTATTACAAAAAATTATATCACTAGCATATGAATGCACTGAATTAAGTTGTTGTCTATCATTAAGACCCGAATTAACCTCAAACATGAAGAACATCTTTTACCTTTTTTTTCTGTCAACTACTTCTAGCAAAATCCTTAACAATCTAACAGAAATTTTGAGCAATAAACTCTTTTGAGAAGAAAAACAATATAATATTTTCAAATCAGTTAAGCTCTACTTGATATGCATTACAATAGAGGTCCACCATATTTCTATTCTTGCTAGATCACAAATTTTTTTCTATCACTCAAAAAACTCGAAAAAAATATTCAAAGCAAACTTAAGTTAAAATTAAGACCCACTCCAAAAGTCAGAACCGTTGGAAAGTTAGAAAATCATCACACACTATATTAATTCCTGAACCATTTCAAAGGACCAGTGAGTCAAATAGTCAATTAACAAAACCTTCAGACACTAGAACCATTGAGAAAAAACATAATTCTAAGAAATGTTCAAAGAGTGTATACTTTAAATAATCTAGAACACAAACATAACTTACTCTTTCATTACATAAATTTCTCTTACTTAGAGGCCATATACTTGCCACTAATCTATAAACAATCTATACATCTGAAATGTGAAACATTAACAATGATTAAACAGATGGTGGCAAATACTATAATATTAATACCTCTCCAAAGAATCTTCCTCCAGGGCCGTTACCTTCTTTAGCTTCTCCCACACGGCACTGACCTCTCTCAGTGTCCTTCTAACAGCACAAATCTCACTCAGAGAAAGCAACTGACCCGAAACAGCGGAATTTATAATTCCCGAAATATCTTCGATTTTAGATAAATCCAACTGCTGAAATTGCATCACCGCCAGGGCGGCGGAAGTCTGATCCAGAAGCTTCTGGCTCTGACGTCGGGATTTTCCAAAGGGAATTCGGGCCCCTTGGGCGACGGAAAGGCCCATGGAAGTCTGCGTGAAGGAGGAGAACTGGTGGCAGAGGGCGGGCCATTCGAGGCTTGTCAGGGTTTCTAGTTGGAGAGATTCAGAGGCGCCGGTTTTGGACGAGTTTGCGAATGAAAGAGCAGTGAATTTGCAGATGAGAGCACGGCTGCGATGACGAGAGAGGACAGGAGGATTTCGGAAGGAGAGAAAGTGATTGGAGAGTTGCATTTGAAGAATAGTGGAGATAGGAGAAACCTTTTGGCGTTAAAGTTTGTGCTATATATTATGTATCCGTCTTATCCATTTCAGTTTGAAGGCTCGGACGGCTGTTCGTTTTGGAGGGAGAGAAAGTGATTGGAGAGTTGCATCTGGATTGCATTGACCTTTGTTCAGATAAAATTATGTAACCTCCTTTTAAATATATAAATAAATATATATTTAATATATATTATTATACGATCAAATAATTTTAAATTAAAAATAAAATAACATTCAATCATATAATAATACACATAAATATATACTCAAAATAAATACATATAATAATATCCTTTACTTATTTTTGTTAGAAGGATCTGTATTTTTAATTTATAAAGTTAAACGCATTCAACTCCCATTTAAAATTACAACTGTGAGCTACAAGTCATTTGTGGAGAGGTCTCAGACATCACTGACGGCTCATCCGCCGTCTCTATTGACGATTTCAAGAACTGCACAATGTTGATTCGTGGGTTGTTTCCATCTTCAATTTCATTATATCATCATTCAACCTCCATTCCTCTTATTAATTTTACAGCAAAGGATGATCGTGATCGGTGAGAAACCTTTACGGGAAGTTCGGATTAGTAACCTGGAAAAGTTCTGAAGAGAACATAGAAACCAAAATTTGGACTTTAATAATTGATGAAAATGTAAAACCGGAGAAACAAATCGGAAGATCAAGTAACAGGAATTACTCGAGTTCATGTGGATGTGGCTAGGATTGGTGCACCGCAGGCAGCGGGAGCATGTCTTCCTTCTTCGTAGACAAGGTTTCCTCTGACAAATGTGCCCAATACTTTTCCAGAGAGCCTTCTCCCGAGGTAGGCAGAGTTTTGCTATATAGGATGTGATTTCAACATTTGAAAATCCCATATTCAAAATTTTAATATGTCCAGGTTGAAATATAGATTTTTACAATGTCATATTGGATCCCTAAGGTTATTATACAATGATAGTCCTATAATTAATGTAAAGAATGTATGATTGACACTTACCGGATGTTTAATGTAAATAGGATGGTCATCGTTGAGGTCAAACTCCACTTCAGGTTCCCACACAACAATGTCAGCATGGTTTCCAATTGCAATTGCTCCCTGCAAAGGTAATTCAAATTAATGTCCTTGAATACTATGGTGACAAAATTCATTCAGAATTCAAACATGAATTTTACGAAAAGAAAAGAAAAGAAAAGATGATTTTGCAAACCTTTGAATGTTGTCCAGCAAGCTTGGCAGGCCTCTCACTCCACCATGAAGCTAAGTGCTCTAAAGTTACTCCATATTTTTGCCCGTATGACCAAGTCACAGGAAGAACAAACTGCAGATGATCTCAAAATAATGCCCAGTGTCCAAAATCAGTGTTAAAATAACAATAACAATTCATGTCATGTCATTTCTTAAAACTATAAAGCCAACCTGCAAAGATGATATACCGCCCCAAGCTCTCAAAAAGTCACCATCATCAAGCAGTTTAAGTTTTGGCTCGGTTGGTGAATGATCAGAACTTAGCATATCAATCTGTCCTTCCTGTAACAAAAATTTATAAATAAAAAGAAATAAATCATGGATGAGAGAGGAAATCATGAGATACAGAAGTGCATCCATTAATATCTAAGTACCATTAGAGCCTCCCATAATTTTTCTCTGTTTGATGCATCTCGTATGGGTGGAGCACATTTAAAACGTGTGTCTCCATCAGGAATCTCTTCTGCTGAGAAAGCTAAGTAATGAGGGCATGTCTCAACAGTTATGCTGTCACCGTTGCTTTTTGCTTCCTGCGTAGAAAATGACTCAAAAGGTTATGAAACAGAAACAATCAAAAACCAGAATTTATCAACAAAGAGAATTTATCAACAAGCCGATAAGTGTTACAAGCTCAATTTGCAGAAAATTAATCAAAAAGTCAACACAAGTGAGTATCTTAGAGTGTATAATAATGTAACTGTCAGAATGCAACAAAATAGATTTTAATAGATACCTTTATAAGATCTAAGGAAGAACTAGCATCAGCTAGATGAACAATATGAAGATGAGCTCCCTCTGCAGGGCCACCTGGCCTTGTGTCCTTTGTTATTGCTATAAGTTCTCTGATAGCTGTCTCTTCCCTGTTTGGGAAATCAAGGAAATCATTACTTATGTCAAGGACAAACAGAAATTGGGAAAATAAGAGCTATAATTTAACGAAACATTTGTGTATAAAGTACTTGAAACTTAAAGAAGTGAACTTACATTGAAGGCGGCCTTGACTTTAAATAGGTCGAATAAGATCGAGCATCATTTTTGCCATCTTCAACTTCTAAATGACTTTTAGAGTCTTGTTGAATCTCAGCATGTACAAGTAAAGGTCTTTTATATCTTGCTAATACAGATAGGCCTTCCTGGAAGAACCAAATTTAGAAAAACAAGAGAACAAACTAAATCATATCAACACTACAAAGGCTGGTGTCTGAATCATATGGAAACTCAGCTTTGTCATCATGCAAAATTGAAATGAAGGATCAGCCAACAAACCTTAATATGACTAGCATTTGTCATAGGAAAGTCATTGATCCCTGACGGACACATAAAAGACTACAAAATAGTGACAGAAAATTATTAGATGACAACATAAAATATTAAACATCATAAAGTAGCATTTACTAGAGAAATCCAGTTAGTTTAAAACTATATAAATAATATTATATGCACATGCAATGGCACAACTAAATCTGGTCATTGCTCTAGTTCAGAGCAACACTCATGGAATCTGTAAAAAAACAGTAAATACATCAGGAGTTTAAGCTGGAAATCATCTTTTTGTGCTACTAAGGGCTGCGCAAATTAACCACTTAGAACTGGAACCATCGAGTACCCAACGTTCGGTTCCAGTTCCTACTTGGAACCATTTAATTTTGACTAAGTTCCGGTTCCAATTTCTATGGAACCCGTAGGTTCCGTTTCCGATTCCAGTTTCACCCCTAAGGAACTGGAACCTATTTTTACATTTCAAATCATGATCAATCTATTGTGAGCAAGTGCTTGTTTTGAGAATCAAAACATCAATATGTAGTGGGCAAATGCAAAGCTTTTTTTTTTTTTTTTCCGCTAAGCAGCAAATGTAGAGTTGCAATCTGGTAATGCTCAAAATCTTGGCTGTGCATGTCTAAACTTGGTGGTCTATTGGAAGAGTTTAATGAGGCCTAGTGAGGACCCCTTACAACAAAATATATATACAATTTAATTACCCTGAAACCCTTGTTTGTTATCCACAAAGAAAATGTCAGGAAACATATTTCACATCATTGTGATCTTAAAGATTAAAACCTCCACACAGACTACGACATTATTGCAACAACTTTCTATGTTGATCTTCGTTGTCTTTCACATCTCAATTTCATATATGTCTAAACTGTGAGAACATTAACACAAATATGAAAGGTAATATGATTCAATTTTTGAAGCGGACTCCTAACAAAATATCATTGAACATGACTTAATCTATCCATAATTTCATAGGTCTGAATTCTATTTTCGACAAATGATTAAGTTTTAGATCATTAATTCCATCTTGTATCTGTTTTTGACTATTACATATAAAATGCAAATTAGGTTTTGGATAGGAACCAGAACCTTCAAGGTTGGTTTCGGGCTTATAAGTTCCAGGTTCTGGTTTTTATGTTTAGGAACCAATTGGTTCCAATTCCAGTTCCTTGATTTCTCACAAGGTACCTAGACCTGCTTACCTCTATAGCAAGGAAAAAGATTTCACTAAGAGTTGCTCCTCAAATCGTTACCTTCAGTCCAAGAGCACCAGCATTAAGGAGAGCTTCTAGAGCGGTTACATTGAATGCATTTTCTGGAACTAGGCCTCCCCAAAACCCTGTTTACATTAGCACAGTTAACAAAAGTTCTTCATAAATCAGTTGGCTACAGATTAGGTTCAGGATTTTACCAACATCAATGTAGATATTCTTCTCAGCAGCTTCAATCTACAATACCAATGCCAAAAGCATAATGACAGAAAATAGTAGTTAGTCGTGTGGCACAATTGCTACTGAAAAAAAAGAATGATGAAACCTAAGTTCACATGAAAAAAGCAGAGTGATTAATTCTTACTCAACTCTTCATACCTTGAGTTTCAGAGTTTCTTTAGAAATTGTTGAGGGATAACTATTTAGGGGCATGTCAATTAATGTAGTTACTCCGCCTGAAGAAACATAAAATACAGTAAATTTGCAGGAAAAGAAAAGTAATTTCAATCTTCTTTTATACTGACGAAAATTGTCTGCAACAGGTAGGTAATAAATATAAAAATAATAGCTCACCAGCAGCAGCCGCTTTAGTCCCTGAAGGAAATCCTTCCCACTCAACTCTTCCGGGATCATCAAGATGTGAATGTCTGTCAAGGACAACGCCAAATAAAGAAACTTTATCTCATATTAAGCAACTTTACAACTGATTTGTTTCATTTTGGCTTGCAATGAAGGTATCTTTTCATGGCCAAGAAAGATCCACAAATCAGAATGTTTAAACTATTAATATCAACGGAACACATAAATTTTTTAAGTTGTAATACATATGACAAGCTTCATATGTGCTCACATAATCATAAAGGAGATAACTATCAAGTCTTACACATCAATCAAGCCAGGCATGATAACAGCCTCTCCATAATCAATTACTTGAACAGTCCTGGAATTCTTACTCCAATCCTCTGCCTTAGCAATGGATATGATATTGCCTGCCTTAACTTCAACTGTTTATTTTCACATTCAAAAATTAATATCAATTGATTAGGTCATGATCGAGAAATAATATTTATGCAATCTTTAATATGTTCTTCCAATAGTATGAAAAACCATGTCTACTTCACTGCTGATTATGATTTTTTTTAATTTTTAAATTTGGAAAACCAACAAGAAGTATTAAAACATTGAAATCTAAATGAAAAAAAAAATAAAAGATGAAAAATTACCTGCACCAGAAATAACTCCTTGTGGTGTGACCAGCCGTTTGCTGGTTATCCAGTAGTGGTTGTAAGGAAGAAGGCTACACACACTCTGAGAGAGCTGCACCATCAATTAAAAAAAAAAAAAGAAATCAATTGAGAATTCATTGTTATAAACTTAAGTGCTGGATTCAAATTTTGGCAGTAGAAAGTAACGCTGTACACAAACAGAAGCAGAAATAAACCATGACCATCTATAATTTCAAAGATCAGAGTTCAATTGTTTTCACCCTGAATTTTTATTTCCTCCATTTTCTCACCAGCCAAACAGAACATCGTTCACAGAAATTGAAAATAGTGCATTAACAAACACATGAAAAGGCAGAAATTAAGCATATGCATCCTTATAAACTAGAAAGTAGAATAAACATCAAGTAAAATAAACTAGAAATTGATCGAGAATTCATCCTTATAAACTCATGTGCTAGATTAAGATTTTGGCAGTACACAAAGAGAACCAGAAACAAACTATGAATACTCTATTAGGAATTAAAATTGAAATATCGAATCTAAGTTACATTTTCATCCAGTTTCCCACGAATCAAACAGAGCATCCTTCACAGAAAACGAAAATAGTACATTAACAAACGCATGCAAAGGCAAAAAGTTAAGCATAATCGTTATAAGACCTCGGAAGATTCACGAAATTAGAGTGAAAATCACTAAATATAAATTATAAATTAACTGAGAATTCATCCTTATTAACTTAAGAGCTGGATTCCGATTTTGACGGTGTAGAAGTAACTCTGCACACAAACAGCAACCAAAACAAACTAATAATAATCTGTTCGTATTTGAAATTGAAATATAGAGTATATAATCAAATTTAAGATTTCCTGCATTTTCTTAGCAACCAAACAGAACATCCTTCACACAAAATGAAAATAGCATATTAACACACATGCAAAGACAGTGAGTTAAAAGTTATCGTTCTCAGACCTCGGAAGATTCACGAAAACAAAATATAAATACTCTGTGTGAAACTGAAATTGAAATATAGAGTCTATAAAATCGAGGTTGTTTCTTTCCTCCAACAGAACCTCCTTCACCGAAAATGAAAATAGTACTTTAACAAACACAGGCAAAGACAGAAGGTTGAAGGGCGTCGTTCTCAGACCTTGGACGTTTCACGAGAGTAGAACAAGAAGAGAGAGGAAACGACGAGTGTCAGCAGCGGAAACAGCTTCCATTGAAGATTATCCATTGGTCTCTCTCTCCACGCTAGAGTCAAGAACGTAACCAAACAAGACACAATTGGACGTATTTACGCCGAAGGAAACTAGTTTTTTCTCATTGTGGGGGCAAAAATTAATGCCCACTTGCCCTTCTTGGGACCATTGTCCCCTCGTTGTTGCTAAGGCGAATCTGTCATGTTTCTTTCATATTGGTTCGTGCGTTTATATATTTTATTTAGACGGTGGTGATTGAAGAATGAGTGGGCTCTTGACCTTCGTAGAAGGCGGGGATGGTGGAGAACATTCATTCAGATTCGTTGAAGGACCAATCATCGTGTGTCACGTGTTCGGAATCGGAATGGAATCCTGTGAGCAATTGGTAAATAGCATATATATTTTTAGGGAAAAGTACTAGTTCCCACCCAACTTTTAGCGTAATTTCAAACTGACGCCTATGGGAGATGAAAAACTCAAACTTCCACCCATGATCAAACTACAGTCCAAATTTTTAATTAAGGATAGGAGTAAAATAGTCATTTTACCTATAAACTTTAAAATTTTACTATTTTCTCCCTCCAGGTTTTAAAAACTAATACCTCACCTCATCTTCAAAGTTTAAAAAGTTTAGATTTTATCTCTAGGGTTTGCTTCATTCTCCGGCCACCACCGGCAACCGATGCATTCCACAGATCTCTTATCTCCGACTACAAAGGACCACCCTTTATCACCCAGATCTGGAAGAACAGATTGTCGTCTTGTCTAAACGATGCGAAGAGTGACGAAGCATCATATGGGTGGAGCGACGAAGAGCATCGCATGGTGGTGTCTCTTCGTCGCACCGTGCAACGAGGAGATGAAGATCTCTTTATCGCACCACTGTCATCACACCAGGAGAAGGAAGAAGCTGGAGACGACGTCGGAATGAAGTTGAAGAATGGGGGTAAAACTGTTATTTTTGAAAGTTAATGGGGACGGTTGCATTTTAAAAAATATGAAAACCCTAGGTTTGGGGGTGAAAATATTATTTTTTTAAGTTTAAAAGTTTTAAGTAAAGGTGAAATGTTAGTTTCTTAAACCTAAGGGGGTGAAAAGTAATAAATTTTATCACTTTTAATATAAACAGTAAAATGACTATTTTATCTCTCCCTTTAACAACAAAAATTAATCGAACATTGCCTATGAATAGGAATAAGGGTTCTTCATCTCCCGTTGGTATTGATTTGAAAATGACCTAAAAGTTGGGTGGGAAATAGTCCTTTTCCCTATATTTTTATTTCTGGTAAGATGAAAAAAATATTAATTAACTCTCTTCCTTTCATGAAAGTACAATGGACCCCTTACATATATGAATAAACACTAACCACCCCAAGAGTTTTAGAAAAATATTTGCAAGCTCATTGGGCTTTTGTCAAATATATCAATGAATTTCAAGTCAAATTCGAAACAATTTTAGTTTATATCAATCAAGGGAAAAATTATTACAATCACCTCCTAAATACATTATATACTGATAATAAAACCATATATATTTTTAAATACATAATTGAATATATAGATTATGTGTTATTATTTGATTGATTGATTTTAAATTAAATATAAATTAATATTCAATCATATAATAATATATCATCGGTATAAATAATTATTTATTCAAAAGTATATATATATAGTATTACTCATAAATGGGTGATTATTATCTTTTGGGATGCAAAGAGGAGGTTATTGGTACCTTCAAAGATATAAAGGGCCTAATGGATTTTATGAAGATTCTTGATGTTGTAAAATCAATAAATAAAGGGACGAATGAATAAAGTTATCACTAATCTCAATAATTCAAAAGGATGTTGTCATTTCAAATTCTATAAGTTTGTTTGAAAAGTATCAGCTTCTCATGTTAACGTCATTTTAAGGCATGATCGATCTGTGATTTTACATGTCTCTATCTTTTATAAAATTTTCTAATTTAGCGGCCACTCTATCTTATGGATTATTATATAATATATTAATAAAATGAGCACTCACAATTATCAAAAACCATACCAACATCCACTAATTAAGTTGTCTAATAATAATTTAATTATTGCTTTGCCCATACGCACTGTAGACATCATGGCCAAATCACTATTTCCCACTCAAGGTTTGATGAAATAAAAAGGCCAAACCACTTTTGCCCACCCAAAGTATGCTCTAATCTCAAGTTTTCACCTCTTAACTTTAAAAATCTCATTTACCCACCCACGGACAATTAAAACTAACAGTTTTAAGGATAAAATCATTATTTTATCTGTAATATTAAAAATAAATTTAATTTTTATTTTATTTTTCCCTCTAAACCCTAAAACCTAACAATTTTTCTCTAATCCAAGATTTTAAAAATAGCATTTTTCTTTTTAGGGTTTTCAATTTTTTAGATTTAATTTTCTGAAGACCTTCAGACAATGTCTCTTCCTCTTCGATGCGACCTCCTTTCGATCATACTTCTTCCTATCCTACTCGACGTCATCGTCGATGAAGACGAATCGTCTTTGTCTAGAGACAACGACGAGGTTTTCGTTGACAACGAAGACAAGTTTTCTTCGTCAATGACGATGCCGAAGAGGATAGAAAGGAGCATGACCAAAAGGAAGATGAGCCAGAGAGGAAAAGACGTTACCTGAAGATTGTCAATCATCGTCAAAAAATTCCATCTGGAAGTTTTAAAAACCCTAAGAGGGAAAATTGTTAGTTTTTAGGGTTTAAAGGAGGAAATGATATAACTAATAAACTCAATTAATTTCAACCGTTCATGAGTGGATAAATGAGATTTTCAAAGTTAACGAGGGAAACCTTATAAAATCACATACTTTGGGGGGGTGGAATAGGTCCTTTGGCCAATAATAAATTGTTATCCCTGAAGTTTAAAAAAATTAAATTTTCGCTTGTTATCTGTTTTTATAAGGGTAAAGGACTATTTTTCACCCAAATTTTAATTTAATTTAAAAAATATATCCATGACAGATAAAAAAGCTAAACACTCATCCACTCCTAAACTATCATTAAATTTCTTGTTAAATACAAAGGTAAAACCGTTATTTAACAATAATATTAAAAAATCTATAATTTTATTTTACTTTTCCCTCAAATTTTTAAAATTAGCATTTAACCCTCATACCTGAACTTTGAAAAGTGATCCCCTCTCCCCCACCCCAAATCCCAAATTTTTTTCACTCCTTTGCCTCACCGACGACCGAGGTGGCTAGAGGTTAAATAATGAGTGTCATCCAAATCTAGACAATGGAGAGTCATGTAGTGAGGACAACGCTTGTCATCCAATTTGGACGACTCTCCACCTTCCAGACATTTGCACAACAAAACATAGTCCATATCTAGACGATGGTCATCATACATTGACAACGATTGTCATTCAGAGGATGACCTCTGGACTAAGAGTCCTCTGGTGTTGGTCAACTATCACCAAAAAAATTGGCTAGATTTCAAAAAGAAAAAGTGAATTTTTTAAAACTTAATTTATGAGGGAAATGTTAGTTTTCCAAATTAAAGAGGAAAAATGAGATAAAATTTTGATTATTTTAATATTACTGATAAATTGACAAATTTACCCATTAACCCTAATAGAAAATATGTAGACGTATCCTAACAGATTAAACTTCAAGTAAGTATTTAAATTTTTCATCTGTTATGGGTATATATTTGTTATTTCAACAAAACTTAGGTGAAAAATCGTCCTTTTCCTTTTTTATAATTGAAGTATGTTTGATTTTTCCAAAAATAATAATTTTGTTGTTTTAATTAAAATTACAAAACTATAATTAATATTTAATATAAAACTTATATTATTAATATATTTTTACTAATTTAAAATTTTGTTGCTACAACCCTTAAAAAATATCAAAATTTTAATCAAAGTTAAAATGTTATATTTTATTTAGCTCTTTAGAATGTAAATTTTCATTTAAAAACTATGGAGAGATATATTGAAATTTTAAAACACCTAATAACATTTTTGAAAGGGGGAAAAAAGAGAAAAATATAAAAATTTATATAAAATGATCTTCTTATTATTTTATTTGACCAAATTCTCCTAAATGAAAATAAATAACAAATAAAAATATGATTTTTTGAAATTTAAAAAACAAAAATTTATTATTCCAACAAACGTTGATGGGAAATAATCTTTCAGTCTCAGTTCAATGGTAAGAAATAAAAAAACTCATAAAAATATTATAATAATCTATTTCATATATATTACAAACCTTCTAAGCGTATATAAACGAATGTTTTTGCTCTTAAACTAATTTTAAATAGAACAACTTGGAAGCCAGCCTAAATTATTGCTATTTTATCACCACGATATTCTAAGTGGATTTTTTGGCACCTTAAAATAGACTAACAATAAAATTATATATATATATATATATATATATATATAATTTATATATATAGATGATATATTATTATATAAGTAAATAATTTTAAATTAAACATAAAAAAATATCTAATTATATGATGATATATCATTTGTGTATTTAAATTACGCATCAGAAATGTCTACATGTAGTATCACTCAGAGACTAAAAAATCTCACTTTTTAATAAATTTTGTAATGACAAATTTATCCCTATAAATTTTTAAACTCAATACTAATTTCTTATTCATTGTGACGCCTCATTATTGTCTCATAACCCTTAATTTTATATTTAATGTTATTCAAATCATTCTTTAGTTCACTAGTGCGAAACCGATAGGTCTAGTCCAGCATTATGTACATTTGAATTCACATGGGACAAGCCCCAAATGTGGCCATGAACCCAGAGTCAGATAATTAAATTGCAATAGCTCTGCTTTGGTATTTTGGGTGAATTTATTACTTTATTTTTAATTTAAAATTATTAAATTATATAAAAATAGTAATTAAATATTTAAATTTAGATCCACATAATTTTTCTAACAATCTATTTATTTCATCATTTATACAACTTATTAAGATATTTAGTAAAATAAAAGCAGGAATTTTAATTTAACGAAAGACTCGTCTTTTTTTGGAACCTACACTCAACATTTCAAGATAAAGACACGATTAAAGATAGAGTTTACCATTATTTTCAACCTAATATTTGGGGAAACTACAATTGTCACTCAATTACTAATATCTTATGTAATACAATACGATATAGGTTTAAACGAAGAGTTTTGACTCTTCATTTAGATTTTGTTTAAATTCTATTGAATTTATACATCGTCAGTTAGAGAGAAAATATTGGAGAGAGGGACGATACTGGGAGCAAGAGAAATTTGCTATCATTCATTGAAATTTGCAAGCAAAATTTGAAATCTTGAGTAGAGGAAAAAATATCACTTTTCAAAATTTAATTTTAAGAAAAAATTATTAATTTTTTAAATTAGATTGAGAAAATAATATAAATTTTTATTTTTTTAAATATTATTATTAAATAATAATTTTATTTTTAATTTTAATTAAAAATTTTAATAAATTTTAATTTATGAATAGATGTTTAAGATTTAACAAGAGCAGAGGATGTCAATTGGATTTCACTTTACCTTGGGGAAACAAAGTCTTTTGGCCTTTTTTATTTTGAGACTAATCATACTTAAAATGTCCTTAAACAGTTAATTCGCATGTCCGTTGACATCGGATTTGCCTCAGACGCTGTGGCCGGTGAGCAACAAGCGAGTTGTGGTCGAAAGTCAAAACCAAATTTGACAATCAAAATGACCAAAATATTCCTATAAAACCGAACCTTCCTCTTCATCGTTCCATTTTCCCTGGTTGTTGTGGAGAATAGAAACAGAGTGAAAAAAATTATGAATCAGATGATACCTCAGCAATGGTCGTGTCCCTGCAGAAATCAATGTACGCGTAAGTACGCAGCTCTCACACAGATTCCATGTAACATTTCTTTTCACTCTTTCTTCAAAGCAATGTCATTTAATTTTTTTTAGTATATTTTATTATGCCAATTTTGTTCCTTAGATCTTAATTTTGTAAAATTACTCCTCGATTATAGTCGAATTTAATATATTTTACGTGGACGGATTTGTGTTATATGCTTGTGTTGTGGAAAATTTAGAAATTTTTTCTGACAATTTTACTTTTAATTTAATGTTGATGATAATTGCTTGAAAATGTATGATGCGATTTCTGGAAATAATAACTTCGTTATGTTTTCTCTCTATTTTGTGGAGTTGTTTGCCAGATCTCTCCTTTTACTATCCTGAGCTAATAGCTTTACCAATGGAATGCTCACGGTTCAAACTAGAAAATTTTTCATTCATCGTTGAACAATTTTCAAGTTATGCATGTCTTCAATATGCATAATTAATCGCTTTCATTTGTATTTTAGGCAAGAGATGTAGATGAAATAATGCAATGCAACATCTTATATCTCTAGCATGGAGTGATTTTTTAATGTTTTGGTTCCTGAAAGTTTTTCTTGGTTAACCGCTGGACCATATCACTACCAGTATTAGTTCTTTTAGCAACTTTTTCTTTGCATGAGTCTTGTTGTCTAATTATTTAACAACGGTGGACTATGTGCTAGAATCCTTACAGTTTCATTTGTAAAGTTGAATTGATTTCACATAGATATCACAGGTAAATTTGAACCAAAGTTTTGTCTGCTTTCAAGTTTTGTCATACTGCTTCTTGATTATTCGGAATTGATTTTTTTTTGTCTAATGCTTTGTAAACCAATGTAGTAACTAGTATGGCTTATTCTAGGGAGAGTATTTTGCAAAAAGGGTTGTGGTGCTGATGGAGACACATGGGAAGAATGTAAGTGTTTCTCTGCTGTGTTATTTATTTTTGCCTGTATTACCATTTCACTTGGAGATTTATGTTTACCCTTATTTGGAATTCAGAATCGAGGTTGAGATTGTGCACTTGATAGTATGTTCAGCCATGACCACCATGCAAAATGTTTCAAACTTCAAATTAAACCAACTTTTACAACTTGCTTTATTAAGGATTGGCATAGCATTATAATCCATTGTGATCTACGTCCTCATTATATGTTGCTCTTTTCTTACAAAGGAAAATATTACTTGGCTTTTAATGTGATTATTTAAAGTAGGATGAAGCATTTTGCTTGTAGTGATGCTTGAAATCATTGTAAGAATGATGTTCTTACAGCTCATTATTGGTTCATGGCCTTTAATATGTTTGATTTCGATAATCTATGCATTAACTGAAGCTTGTTATATAAAGATATCACTGGTTTGAGGAGTAATCTGAAGCATGCTTTTATTTGGCTGGATAATTTGTAAGCAATCAAATATTGCAAAAAGATGATTGTAGAGGAAATTATTGATTAAGCTTCATTTGTTATGATTATTGGATCTCCAGGCTTGGAAGAGTGTAATGAGATTTGTTATAAGGATCCAGTTTTAAAGGACCACCAATGGAGTGCATACATTGACCGTTCTCCTGGAGCTGCTAATCACTCTGAGGTATTTTATCGTCTTGCTATTTTCACACTTGTATACATCCCAGTAATTTTTTTTTTTTAAATTTTGATACCTCTTTCTGAACTTAATGTGATGTAATTTTAACATCATAACAAAGATTAGAAACAGTGGCTGATGGCCTCTGCATTCCATAAAATTGTACTTTGAAGCTTGATTGATAGCTCCAAGAAGTAAGCAGATTGGAACAGTTAGGGAATGATGAGAGACACTGTAGATGAAATGCTGAAAATAGAAGTCATGCACTTTGAATTATATATATCTTATCATAACATCGGAAGTATGAAACTTCTAGGCAGTAACCACATGCCAGTGTCTACCATCCAACCTGGGTTACATAAAAAAAAAAAAAATTTACTTGGTAATTCAGAATATTTGTCATCTGGATATTGCAACTTCTGTATAAAATTCTGTGTGAGAAGACATTTGAAGTTTGAACAAATTTTGGTCTGGGTGTCATGTGGTATCTGAAAGCTCTGTTGATTTTATCCAAGCTATGCACATGGAGGGTAATTATTGGTCTCTTAAATGCAATTTTGGTCTATCCCAATTTGTAGCTGGTAGTTTTGCTGGATCGATTCAGGTGCTAAGAAAAAATTCAACATCTTCAAGAAAGCTAGCAATGTTTGAAAGGTTTACTTTTCGTTTGCACATATTTCCAGCTAGTGGAAGCCTGTTACAGAAGGGCCTGAGCTTCATCTGGAATTTTGAATTGTACAACAGCATCTTGCAACCCATGCAAACCTTGATGAGCTTGATAAAGGAACAAATAGCAATCCATGTCATTAGTTGCTTGTTGCAATGGCCCAAAGATGAAATGTTGCTTCTTGCAATGGCCCATGTCATTAGTTGTGACTAGACTTCGCTATAAAACTTTAACTTGACCTGTTGACAAGACATAACAGGTAAAATGCCTCTGAAACCATGCAGAAGTGTCTATTTTTGTTCATAGATTATTGATTTGTTTATTGAATCGGAGTATCTAAAGTTAATTACACAGGTTGATGTAATTATCACATGATAATTGGGCTTATAGAATTAACATCATTATTTGGAAGAAACAACCTGAGCAAAGATACAAGTAACATTGCCTGTTCATCAAAATTGTAGTTTTGGGATTTCTTACATTCTGCATCTAGTTTTATAATTAAATCATTGTGTTATAGACATATCAAGTTAAATTTAGTCGCATGACTTGCACTTGTGTAGTATTGCAGTTTTTTAATGACATTGATCTCTTTCGTTATACAGGAATGTTTCTATGCTTGTGTTTCTGGCTGTGGTTATAAGGTTGGTTTGAGGCCTTTGGTTAGTTCTTGTCTCCAAAGCTTCGATTACTCATTGATGTCTGTACATTGTAGTTTGACATTCAGCGAGAGAAAGTAGATCAAGTTCGTCCAAACAGGCCACCTGCACCGCCCCCTGTCTCAAAGACACCTCCTCCAACTGTGGAACACCATGGAGCTTCAGAAGATGTACCTGGCACCTCGGCATAGTCAGATACAATTGCAATATTAAGTAAAGAAATTTATACTAAAATTTTGGTTAGCTTAATAGTTTGCGGTAACATTGTTCTTGCTACTTACTGATATAACTTAGTAGTCTTAGGTTCTTCCGGGCAGAGGTTTAAATTTTGTCCAGGCTCCGGGTTTAGAAGCTCTCTGAGTCACCTGAGACAACCAGAAATGTAATATTTGATACATTAAATTAATGGCAGAACCGATGGAATCTGTTGATGTTGATAATTTCAGAAGATTTATATAATATATGAAGCTTTAAATTTGATCCCCAGATTTTGGCAGAAAGAAAATTGAAGATTTGTTCAGAAGTCAATGAAATTTTCTGTCGAGGTGAGTTCCATCGACTGCAGAGGCACATCTTCACATTTGATCTCTAGATGTGCTTGAGTAATTTTAAGCTAGAAATATTATGGTATTCAATCACATAATGACACATCATTAATTATATACATTGTATTACTCTTTTTATATATACACGGATGTTGGGAGAATTAAAAGATTGATCTTTGTAATTGTGTATTAGAGCTTGAGTTCATGAATTGTCTAAGTGGTTGTTTGGTTTTTAGTAAACAAATATTACCTTCATAATCTATTTTTTAATTGTCAGTAAGAAGGTAATACAGGTGGTAATCTGATAACTATATTCACCTTAAATATTAAAAAATACTCTTGATTTTATTATAATTATATTCTTATTTATTATTTTTTTAAGACAAAAATAATTTTATTTTTAATTAATATAACAAGTAATATAAAAAATATTTTAGAATAATTATTCCTATAAGTATTTAAGTAAAATAATATATTAATATTATTTTATTATCTCTAACCGAATATAATAATTATTTATACTTATCAAAACATAATAATTATTTATACGTACTAATTTTTTAAGTAATTTAATTTTAAGGTAATTTTTTAGGTGAGTATCTCTCTTTCGACTTTCGACATTTTTTCTCCCTTATGACTTCTCTCTCTTCTGGTCTCTCTTGTTGCCCTGCCAACCGTTTTCATTAGAGACAAAAACGAAATTGTTTTTATCTAAGATAAAGACAACTAGGGAAGAGATTAAGAGGGAGAAAGAATAAAATCAAACATGGCAACCTTTGCCATCTCTAGTGGTGAAAAAAACCCTAGAAAAAAATGCTTATTTTTTTAATTTTTAATAAAAAAATTATTAGATTTTTAAATTAAGAGGAAAGAAAATAAAATAAAATTTTAATTTTTTAATATTTTTATTTTTAATTTAAACAATAAATTTTAATAGAAATATAACACTTTCAATGTGTTTAAACATAACAGATGAAACTTTCTCACGTGGGAATAAATCTTTTGGCCATCTAGTAACGATTTTCTGGTAATTCAGTGAATTTAAGATGATTAGATTATCTTAATTTAATTTTGACTTGTTCCAACTAAACACTAAACCTAGAACAAGTTGAAGTTCAGTTTTAGTCCCAATTCGATCTAAACAAGGAGTAATAACTCCTCTAAAATTATGCCCTCACACCGTTTATTCTAACACGGCACCTGTAAAACTCGGGTTGTCGGTAAAACGGTGGTTGACTGTATTCTTAAGAGTTGGAGTGCCATTATATATAAACAACCGAAACGAAGCCAAGTCCCAAGTATCTGCTTGCGGCCGCCGTATTGACAAAATTTAACGATTTGAGGGTACGTAATCAGTATTCCTTGTAGTTAGAATTTTTGTTTTTGGGTTAATATGGGTGAGTCTGATACACGAAATCTTCGAAACATATGCATATTAGCACATGTAGATCATGGTAAAACCACACTTGCTGACCATCTAATTGCCGCCACGGGTGGTGGTGTACTCCACCCAAAACTAGCTGGAAAGCTTAGGTTTATGGATTATCTTGATGAGGAACAAAGGCGTGCCATTACAATGAAGAGCTCTTCAATTGCTCTTCATTATAAACACTATTTAATTAACCTTATTGACTCCCCTGGTCATATGGACTTCTGTAGTGAAGTCTCGACCGCTGCTCGTTTGAGTGATGGTGCTTTGGTTTTGGTTGATGCTGTTGAGGGTGTTCATATTCAGACTCACGCCGTCTTGCGTCAGTCATGGATTGAGAAGTTGACACCATGTTTAGTGCTTAATAAGATTGATAGGTTGATTTGTGAGTTGAGGTTGAGTCCAATGGAAGCTTATAATAGGTTGTTGAGGATTGTTCATGAGGTTAATGGGATTATGAGTGCCTATAAGTCTGAAAAATATTTGTCTGATGTGGATTCTATACTTGCGGGGCCATCCGAGAAGTTGGGTGATGAAAATCTAGAGTTTATAGAGGATGATGAAGAAGATACTTTTCAACCCCAAAAGGGAAACGTAGCATTTGTGTGTGCATTGGATGGATGGGGTTTTAGCATTAGTGAGTTTGCTGAATTTTATGCTACAAAGCTTGGAGCTAGTGCCACTGCATTGCAGAAGGCTTTGTGGGGCCCTCGGTATTTCAATCCAAAGACTAAGATGATTGTGGGGAAGAAGGGGATGGGCACAGGGAGTAAGGCACGGCCTATGTTTGTACAGTTGGTGCTTGAGCCGTTGTGGCAAGTTTACCATGCTGCTTTAGAGCCAGATAGCGATAAAGCAGTCCTTGAGAAAGTGATTAAATCATTTAATTTGTCTATACCCCCTCGTGAGCTTCAGAACAAGGATCCAAAAGCTGTACTTCAATCGGTTATGAGCCATTGGCTTCCTTTGTCTGATGCAGTCTTGTCAATGGTAGTGAAGTGTGTGCCAGACCCAGTTTCTGCTCAATCTTTTCGTGTCTCACGTTTGCTGCCAAAGAGAGAGATTTTAGATGGTGATGTTGATAAAAGTGTGCTGATGGAGGCAGATCTTGTGAGGAAGTCAGTTGAGGCCTGTGATTCAAGCTCTGAAGCGCCAAGTGTTGCATTTGTCTCCAAGATGTTTGCTGTCCCGATTAAAATGCTGCCTCAACGAGGTTCAAATGGGGAGATTTTGGATAACTACTCTGAGAAAGGCGGAAATGGTGAATCAGATGAGTGCTTCCTTGCCTTTGCTAGGATCTTTAGTGGAGTTCTTTATTCAGGCCAGAGGGTTTTTGTGCTGTCAGCTTTATATGATCCATTAAAGGGGGAATCAGTGCAGAAACATAGACAAGAAGTTGAGCTACAGTCTTTATATCTAATGATGGGTCAAGGCTTGAAACCAGTGGCCTCTGCCAAGGCAGGGAATGTTGTGGCTATCCGAGGCCTTGGTCAGCATATATTGAAGAGTGCAACTCTTTCATCTACTAGAAACTGTTGGCCTTTCTCAAGTATGGTATATCAGGTTTCACCCACTTTAAAAGTCGCTATTGAGCCAACTGATCCAGCAGATATGGGTGCTTTGATGAAAGGATTGAGGCTCTTGAATCGTGCAGATCCATTTGTAGAGGTTACTGTTTCATCTAGAGGGGAAAATGTGCTTGCTGCTGCAGGAGAGGTTCATCTAGAAAGATGCATAAAGGATTTGACGGAGAGGTTTGCAAAGGTAAGCTTGGAGGTCTCTCCGCCTCTTGTGTCCTATAAAGAGACAATTGAGGGTGAGGATGAGTCATGTAATCCATTAGAGAATCTGAAATTATTAAGTGGGAGCTCTGATTATGTTGAGAAGATGACTCCAAATGGCAGATGTGTTGTTAGAGTGCAAGTCATGAAACTTCCTCTTACTGTGACTAAGGTGTTTGATGAGTGTGCTGATTTGCTTGGTAGTATTATTGGAGGGCAAAGCAGTAAAAGCTTGGAAACCCAGAGATCAAGAGTTGATGAGGAAGATAATCCAATTGAAGTTTTCAAAAGACGCATAATGGATGCTGTGGAGAATCACATTTTCTCTGGGAATGAAAATGACAAGGATCGAGTGGAGAAATATAAAGCAAAGTGGCAAAAGTTTCTTAGAAGGATTTGGGCACTTGGTCCAAGGCATGTTGGTCCTAACATCCTCTTCATGCCAGATTATAAAAAGAAGAATACTGATTGCTCTGTACTTATAAGAGGTTCTGCTCATGTGTCTGAGAGATTAGGCTTTGTGGATAACTCTAATGATGGCAATAGTGATGCGAATTCAGTGGCTGGGACATTGTTGGAAGGTCCTCAAGCATCATCATTGTGCCAAGAAGCACAGAGTCTTGAAAGCAGCATAGTTTCTGGATTTCAGCTGGCTACTGCAGCTGGTCCCTTATGTGATGAACCAATGTGGGGATTGGCATTTGTTGTTGAGGCTTACATCTCTCCCTTGGCAGGACAAGTTGATGAGCCTGAATCTTTACAACAATCTGAGCAGTATGGCATCTTCTCCGGGCAGGTTATGACGGCTGTTAAAGATGCCTGTAGAGCAGCAGTGCTGCAGAAGAAACCCCGGCTGGTTGAGGCTATGTATTTTTGTGAGTTGAACACCCCAACTGAATATTTGGGCCCTATGTATGCTGTGCTTGCACGAAGGCGAGCCCGAGTCTTAAAGGAGGAAATGCAGGAAGGGTCTCCACTTTTCACTGTTCATGCTTATTTGCCAGTCTCTGAAAGTTTTGGTTTCCCTGATGAGCTTAGGAGATGGACTTCTGGTGCTGCAAGTGCCCTTCTTGTCCTTAGTCATTGGGAAGCACTTCCCCAGGATCCTTTCTTTGTGCCCAAAACAGAAGAAGAAATTGAAGAGTTTGGAGATGGTTCTAGTGTGCTACCCAATACAGCAAGAAAGCTCATTGATGCTGTGAGGCGACGAAAGGGCCTCCCTGTGGAAGAAAAAGTAGTGCAGCATGCAACAAAGCAGAGGACCTTGAGTCGTAATGTTTAGTAATTAAACCCGGTATACATCAATTTTGCAGAGAGGAGGCTATGGTGTATAAGAAAATTTACGTTTTCAATGTGATTGATATTCAGATTTTTTTTTTCCCTTTTGCCCTTTTCTAATTCCATTCAATATGCATGCGGCTCTTCAATACTTGCTTAGTGGAACTCAGTACTTAGAATATTGTATTTGTTGTTAAATGAGTAATTGAGGCTAAAAGTTTCTGGAATTGTCTTGATCATACTTTATGCATTATTGGAACTTCACATATTGGGAAATGACAATTTTATACTTTAATTTCTAGCTGCTGTAATTTCTCTAAAGTCTCACAGGACTTGAAAATTTTGTTCCTTTGATTAATTATTGAAGACACCTTCCATTTGCTTCGAATGCACAATAAAGCCGTTTATGTGAAGAGCTTTTAGCCATTTACATGTTATTTTAGAGATAAAGAAGAGAAAGAAATTGTTTGTATAATCAAACACCTGAAAATGAGCATTGTGGTGATCCTTGGTGCCAATAGCTTCTCTTTAAGCACAGTTCATGAAAGTTTGATTGAATGGACTGGTAAACAACATTTAGGAAAGATTCAACCCAATCTCCTGTCAGATGAAAGTTCTGTAACATCAAACTAATTCTTCTCCAGCCCCTTTACAGACCAAAACGAAGTGACAACTTGTGTCCAAAAACTCTTTTGTTTAAGCAAATGTGAAGTCCACAGTCACCTAAATACAATCACAACTATGTTTTCAGCAACTGTAAATGAATCTGATAGATGGGTGACAAAACTTATAACAAAATGCTCTTTTACAGTCCATAACAAGTTTAATAGGTATATCCAACCCAAGCAAAAAAGATGACAAATCTGGAAGTCTAGAAACATTACACTACTAAGGATGGACATTTGTAAACTGTCTAATAAGTTTCTGATAAAAGACTAATGATAAAATTTAACAGTGCACAGTGCACCTGACCATAACAAAATATCTTTATAAACACTATGTCAATAGTACATTCTCAGCCGAGTATAAAGCTAGGGGGTGAAAAAAATGAGTCACTCTCACCTCCACCAATCTGTCAGCATCATAGGTGTTCACCTCTATTATAATAGAACAGCAGTAAACTTTGTTGATGAAGCAAGGTGAGTATGCAAGACTGTTGCTACCCTGCCAACATGACCTTATACTACCACTTTACAAATGGCACCCCAGAAGGAACTCGCTTGGCATATTCATCATACTGTGACCCAAAAAACTGTCTCAAGAAATATTCTTCATATGGTATCCGCTCATGAAAAAAATTCCATACAATAATTGCAAATCCAATTGTGGAGATGGGATTACACAGCATTATCTGGGTGCCAACAGACCAGATGAGGAAACCGCAGTATCCAGGATGGCGGACAAACCTATAGACTCCATGAGTAACCAGTTGGTGGTGTTCCTCATGGTAGATCTTAATTAAATGTGTGAAGGCTTGACCAGCAGTTATAATAGCCATTTTCCTAATGATTTCCCCAATTAAAACCATTGCAAGGCCTACATTGCTTATCCACCAGTACTCCTTCCAGCCAGGAAAGAAAAAATATTCAGCCGTGTACTCCACCATTGAGAACACCATCGCCAAGAGATAGTATTTGCTAATCAAAAGTGATTTAAGAGTAACATTTGAACTACCATGAAAGGCAATTGCTAAAACATACTCAGAACTATGAAAGAACAAAACTGCCAAGAACATCTGAGATATCTGCCTGCAAGCTGTATCACTGAAAATTTCCATCATTCTCGTCTAGCAAAGAGTCAATTTTCTTCCACTAGATTATGACACACTCAGGTAGCTCAGTGCAGAAAAATGACGAACAAAGTTACTGGAATTTTAACTCGAGACTTGACATGTTGAATGCGAAACAATTCAATATCAACACTGAAATTTGAGTCTCAATATCACCCCAAATTTCTTCATGCACAACATCTCCTGCATTTTATAGCTTAACGACTTAGTGGGTAAATTAGGAAAAAAAAGATCCCTGCAAACAAAGTTTATATCAAACAAATATCCAAAATTGGCATCCCCTAACAAAGAGAAATTTAAAGCCCAAATTTTTATAATTTCTAATCATTTATAAAGGATCAAATATTATTTCTGGCATACAGAAATAGCTGGAAAAATAAAAGAATGAGCTTTATCTATATCAAACCATGATGAATCAAATATTAACTTAAACGAATCAGTATTCAATCAACCATTCAAATAGGAGAACAACGCAAATAGAGAGAGGATCAGACCTTGTGGTTCGATAAATCTTCCGCCAAAGACGTCAACTTTCAAAACACACAAACAATTGCCATGCTTCGCTTTGTTTACACTTTTCAAAATCAACCAAACAGCGGCGTTTTGTGGGATACCTTCGATTGGTATTCAGGCTCAAGCACTTAACAGACTCCAGTCTTCCACTAATCTCTGCCAATTGAGTCGGCGTCAATTTCGAGCCATAATTCCATTTTTAACCTCCGATCAATGACTTATTGACACAAGTTGAAAAGTCAATAATCAATAGGCTTTATGACTTACTATTTCAGTAAAATTAAAAAAAAAATGAGATAATTTACTAATTTTCGTCGAAAAGGTAAAAGTAATCTCGAATGTTGCTGCCCAGGATCGAACTGGGGATCTTCAGTGTGTAAGACTGACGTGATAACCACTACACCACAGCAACTTGCTAGCTGTTGCTTGTAAATAATTTAAATTCTCTTCATGTGAAAATGTGCATCCTATCCACAATGTATATCATAATAAATAGGCGAAAGGGCTATTTTCCACCTAAAGTATGCACTTTTCTCAAGTTTCCTCTTATTAACTTTGAAAATATCATTTACCCACCTGTGGCCTATTAAAATTAACGATTTTAAAGATAAAATCGTTATTTTATCTGTATTATTAAAAATAAACTTAAATTAGATTTTATTTTCGCCCCTAAACCCTAAAAACTAATAATTTTCTCTAACCCAAGTTTTAAAAAATTGAATTTTCCCCTCTAGGGTTTTCAATTTTCTGAGTTAGTTTTTTGATACCATTTCTTCCTCTCCGACGACCTCTAGGCCACTTCTCTTCCTCTCGAGCACGACCTCTTTCTGGCGGTTGTCCTGGGAACTGTCGTCAATGAAGACAACTCGTCTTCGTCTCTGGACGAAGATGAGTCAACGATCGTGCCTAGCATAATCACCGAAAGGAGGTCACACCGGAGAGGAAGAGGAGTCGCTTGGAGGTTGCCGGAGAGAAAGAAACGACGTTGGAAAACTAACTATGAAAAATTGAAAACTCTAAGGGGGAAAACACTGTTTTTTAAAACTTGGATTGGGAAAATTGTTAGTTTTTGAAATTTTAGGGGAAAAAATGAGATAAATTTTTCAGGGGTTAGGTTCCGTTAAATTTAACAGTCCATGGGTGGGTAAATGGTATTTTCAAAGTTAATAGGGGAAAACTTGAGAAAAACCCATACTTTGGGTGGGAAATAGTCCTTTGACCTAATAAATATTTTACAATACAATGTAACAGAAAAATGATACGTATCATAAAATATTTTTAATTAATATAATATAATATATTATATCATATGTATATGATCTGACACATATTACTGAGATAGATTAATATATTTTTTTTTTCTAAAAAATGATGATATGATAAAAATGTATGTAAAAACTTTTAAAATTTTAAAATATGTTTATGATATTTTTTAATATGATAATATGAGATTTATATTTTTATTATTATTATTTTTTAAAATATATATATGATATATTATATACCATATGAAAATTGAACTTTTTATATACGGTAGTATATACAGTTTGATTATTACGTGTGCAAATATGTAGGGACAATCAGAGTGAGGTTGGCACTTGTAATTTGGCTGCAGAGAGTGCCAAGCCAAGCAATAATAAAACGCGCACACAGAGTTTCCAAGAAATTTCCTTCCACTCAATCCGAAGTTATACCTGTAACCATTCCATTCTTTTCTGTCCCGTCCCCTACCAAGAAAAGACATTTCGGAAAGTACAATTTAAGAAACGAATCATGAATACCAAGCTGTACTAATTAGTGCAGTCGTCAAGGAAAATCACCACAATATTACCTTAATTTCATGTTACTTCAAACAAATAAAAAGAGCATACAAAGAAAGCCCCCCAACTTCTTCTTGTCGGCTGGCTGTTGGTTGTTGACGTAAGAAATGGCAAACATTGCAAGGGCTTGCCTGCAGTCATTCCTGAAGGCTGTGAATTTGGTAATGGGAATGGTGGGTATTGCCATGATCCTTTATGGGTTATGGATGATCAGAGTTTGGCAGAGAGACAAGGATGATTCGTCCCCTGATGATTTCAAGTCATTTGCTCTATGGTAAACTTCAGCTTGTTCTCTGCCGTTTTTACAAACTTCCCACTTTTGATTTAATATTGGCGGACAAGTTTTTCGCTTGGAGATGGTCCTTCTCTCTGTTGATGATTATGTATTTACCAACATTATATACAAATTGCAGGTTTATATACACATTTCTTGGCATTGGTGTCTCCTTTTGCCTCATAGCAGGGCTTGGTCATGTTGCTGCTGATAGTGCAAATGGATTTTGCCTTTCTTGTGTATCCTTCCTCAATAATTTTAAACAAAAGCTTTACATAAAACCATTTTTTATTTCTGTTGAGACCCTCAAGTGGATATTTGAAATTTTTGTTGATCTTGAACGAACAAAGTATGTGGTAGTCATCTTTTTGCTTCTGCTTCTGGAGAGTGCCATGGTAGCGGATATACTGCTAAATTCTGACTGGGAGAAGGCAAGTCTAACTTCATTTGCTCAAGAATTGTAATCTATAGCAAGAATGTTAATTGATTTCATTGGTTTAATTTGGTACTTATGAGCAGGATTTACCTGATGATCCAACGGGGAGGTTCCATGATTTCAAAGAATTCGTCAAGTCGAACTTTGATATCTTCAAATGGATAGGTATTTGGGTCATCTTAACACAGGTAATCTATTTCTATTATGATATACTGAATCTGTGATTAAGAAAGAAGTGATCTTGAGATACAACGGATTAAATGTTTTTGCCCTGAAATTGCTAGGGATCTTCTACACTCTTGGCAATGGCTTTAAGAGTTCTTAGATCAAACCAAGGCTCCAACTATGATAGTGATGATGAATATCCTCCACATAGACTTCCCCTACTAAATCACCAAGTTCAACCGCCTGCATTTGTCATTGGTGATCCCTGCTTTCCAGAGAAGAACAATCCAGTTAAACCGCCTACATATCCTTGGAATGTAAGATCCGTCTCCTACTTCCCCAGATCTTTTAATTTCTTGGATTCTTTCACATAGCTAACTTTTGAGGTGATTTTCTGAATAAAGTGCATGGGTTTTTACTTATCATTTGCAGGCAATCAAGTGAAGGGAGTAGAAACTATGGGGATGAGAGATTCAGAGATGCAACCATGACTAGAATGGCAGATTCAGCACAATGTAAATTTTGGTTTGAATGCAAAAGTTGACAATGAGATTTAGATGTTTCTTGTTAAAGATTTCGTTTATTTGAATATGATCCGAATGAAAGGCCACATTCCTTTGGCTTTTGCCAGCTTTCTGAAAAACTTTAGCTTGAGTTTTTCATATAAGGAGATAGCAAAATTGTGTCTTTTAGCAGATAGAAAAGCACCAACTAACATGGTTCAATTTTTTTTTTTATAATGCATTTTATAACGTATTGCTGGTATGAAGTAGAGACAAAAAATTTGCCTGGAGCATGTATACATGAAGAATTCTTATAATAGTATCTTTTAGCCGAATCCCATAAAAAATGTTTAGTCCATTAACATTTTTTAATAATTTTATATATATATATAATTATTATTAGGTCGAAAGAATTATCCGCACCCAATGTTTAGTCTATTAACAAAATCTTACTAATAATTTTAAAAAACTCAAATATACACCCAAAGCATTTGAGTTTTTCAAATATCTAATTCTAACATATCCAATCCACAACTCAGATTTTCAAAGTCGAGGCCCCACCTTTGCAAAATGAAAAAAGCAACAATTTAACTTAAAAAATTTAAATACTGGTTAATAAAATCCATTATTATAATGCACTATACAGTAGTATGTTCTAAAGCAACAAGTAAACAGAAAACATTTTAGTAGGTAAACTGGTAGCATGAATCCAATAACAAGCATTTACTTAAAAAAAGCTTTGAGGCTGACATTAACAATTTGTACAAATCAACAGCAGATGCTCAACACCATAAAAGAAGAAGCAGAGCACGTTGAAAAGCTTTTTGTAAGCAAACTTCAAGCTATACAATCATGTACAAATGAACTAAATACAATTTTTCATGAACCCCTTCCTAAATAAACTATCTCAGGCTGGGTTCTTCTTAAGAGAAGTGGGAAGAAAGTCACTGCTGCTCTTTGTTACCTACATTTCTCCGAATGAATTTCGGACCTTATGTAACTAAACGAAATGAGAGAAAATTACTTGTTTGAGTGCAACAGAATGGTGGTACTTATCATCATTGCCTATCTCAGGTGGGAATCATATGAATCAAAAAGGTGATCGGGAACAGCCAGTGGCAACTTGTCTATATACATGAAGAGCCTTTTAAGGTTCTCCCGGGTCACCGTTGCCATATCAATTATGTCCCTGCTATCTGTATATACCCAGAGATCACAAGATTTCACTCGCTTCAGACTGTCACGACAAAAGGGGCATGACTGCGACCTTGTTCGCCTGCAATTCAAGGCAACACATATTTGTTCCCAACCAAATCAATGAAAATGTTACAAATAGATAGATAAAGGTTGTAAACTTGGTAGACCCCCAAAATATTATTTATATAGAGAAAAAAAAAACTACAAAAACTAATATATCCAGTTCATCAATTGAATTTTTCAGCCACCTTTGTGTACCAACTATGCACACATATGCAGACTATAAAATAAGCAACAGAAAGAGCATCCAGAACTCAAATTTGACGACCTGGTGGTAATGATACAAAGAATATTATATACATAACAAGTTCAACAGAGGCAACATATTTCTAGGTATTTGAGAGAGCAATAACATTCAATCACAATGCCAACAAGAACTCAGAAAGAAATTCTGTAGCAACATTAGAGAATAGACAGATTGCTCTATATACCCTAAAATAGAAAATGTTTAATAAAAACACAGTTACGACCATACTCAATAAACCTGGAAAATGATGGTACGTCTATATTGTTTTGATGGTGACAGATTCAATTCAAACGGAGAGGACTAACTGTTGAATTCTAATTAGACTCCTCTGTAGATTGCTTCACATCTATATTCACCATACTTAGTTGTACAGCTTTTGTCTTCTTAAGAATAGTTACTTTATTTTTGCAATTATTTTAACATCATTCTGTCCCGCCTTACATATATTTTCAGAATGCTCTTCGAAGTCAGAAAAAGATTAGTAAAAATAAACAACCAAGAATTTAGTCTTTAATATGGCATGAATGCAGAAAAAATAATATGTGCAGACCTTAATATTGGTTGCCACCAAATTTCCTGACGAAGTCTATGCATCCAGCATCCAATGAAAAATTAGAATAAAATGTTGCCACATCTTCTTAAATAGCAATTGAAGGTACAGACTGACCAAAAGAAATGGCAAATTCATTGAAGAAGAAAACCATTACCTAAACTAATTATTTAGTATCACCTCACGAAATTCACACAATGCTGCTAGTTCAGATCACTTGCAACAATGCTTTCTTTCCTTAATCCTGACTAAGCAACACTCACATTGATATAGTGCATATATATGTAAAACTAAACAATTCAGCTTCAATGAGATAGCCGTAACACCTTCACGTAAATTAATTGTGATTTACATAATAGATAACAGTAAATCTCATAATCATCCAATGCAAGTTATTTTCATATTTCAGAAACTCCAAAGAGAGAACAAGACAACCAAAGAAAGAAGACGTACCATTCATGGTAACATTTCAAGCACATGGCATGATTGCAGTTGGGCAACACGATCTTACTATTCATCTCCATGCATATTCCACATTCTTCTTCTCTTTCAATGTCTACATCTGTAAGTTGCCTGTTAGTCTCATCATCTCTTTTTCGGTATCTTTCCATGCACATAGCCTTCTGCTTCTTATCTTCTGTATCTGTAACACCTCTTTGGAGTTGCAATAAAGAGGGATAAATTACCGCTGACCAGAGCAGGAATATTGTTTCAGTAAAAACAAAAAGAAAAAGGCCACCATTCCTTAATTTAGAAACCAAACAACAACAAAAAAAAAAAGTCAGAATGCATGAAAATGTACCATAGAACTCTCTGATGCTTGCTTTTCTTTCATGGGTAGACATGGTGGTTGTTCCATCCACATAAACCTGCAAAACTGCTAAAGTCAGCAAATATCCGTCATCAAAAAAATAATTGATAAAATGAAATTTCAAAAAAAAAAAAAAAAACCTTGTAAATTAGTATTCTTAACAGTCCAAGGGCTCCAGCTAGGTTGCAATCTGTCCACTGCACTAAAAACAGGAACAAGTGTGCAGCTGGACTGTATGACATTCTCATCTGAAGGCAAGGACCATCATACTCCCTCGGAAAATCCGATGCCCTGGAACCCACATTGAAGAACAAGTAAATCAAACTGAATCAAAATTATCCTGAGAAAGCTACAACTCAATGTACATATGAGTTAAGAAGTTATCATTTAAATCATCCAACTTGAAGACACCCCCCACCTCACAGAGCTTAAAATTTTTAGATTTCTTGAAAAAATTAGCCAGCCATTAATTGTACACATTAAGCATTTTAGTTGCTAACACTGAATATCAAAATTACAGCTCTACTTGAATTACTAAGATACATAGGAAAAAACAGATAATGCGGATAATTTACAAGCTAGGACCAGAAGATATTGCATAACCCTCAATGTCCATCTCTCAATACAATGTAACAACAACATTATCAAGTGGAACCCATTTGACCACGTGAAGTCAGCTGAGTACAATCTATCAAGATAACGAAAATGACCTATACTAGCACTCGGCACACTGATAAAATATAGAATAAATCTAAAGCAATGCAGTACTGAACTCTCTTTTCTAATTGAAAAATATCAACATCCCTCAAAAGTAAAAAGCAACTCTGACAAAACAAGAACCAAAGACCCGTACAAACAAAAAAAGAATATAAAAACATGAACACTCACTCTTCAAATTTTTTTATTAATTAAAAAAAATCTGTTAACACATACATAAACAATGCTCAAGAGCAAAAAGTAACTCAAAATCAGCAAGAATAACAGCTCTGTACCGGGAAAAAAAAAACATTATTTAAGGGGGAAAAATCTAACTTGCGGGAACAAATTTAAGGAAAGAAGAAAGAATTAGAATTGAACATCGTCAAGTGATACACATTTAGAAGGGTCAAAATAAAAAGTCAAATTGAAATAAATATCATAATCCCAGAACAAAAGCAAAAATCTGACAATCTATGAAGCCGAAAATTAAGCACCATTTACAAAAACAACAAAATCCCAGAAAAAGAAATCAATTTTACACACACCCAGAGCACAAATTGTGAAAAAAAATAATAAAATGAAAACATACAGAGTATTAGCATGTTGAATATCGGCTTCAAGAACTTTAAGAGAATCTTTAAACGACTTTCGCATGGAACCCACGTACATCTCCAAGTAAAGAATAGAAACGAAACCCAGACAAACCCAAATATCAAAAAAATAAAAGCAAAAATTTGGAAATAAAAATGGGTATAGGAATTAGGGTGTCTTAAAAGAGTGAAGTTGAAATGGGATCTTTTGGTTTTAGAGCATTTGCCATCGGGATTGTGGGTGGAATTCGGTTCTTGAGAGCGACAAGAAGATAGTGAGAGGGAGTGACACGTGGAAGGGTGGGTTGTCGTGGGGCTGGTTGAATAAATAAAAAGGCAGAAGAGTAGAGCTGTGTGACAACAACCTTATCCACTTCTGAATGTAGGGTTGGTTTTGTCAGCCACTTCTACCCTTTATTTTCGGTAGCTTTTCTTCCACGCTATCATGCTTTCATCATTCTTTCAAAGTTTGCCCCCTCTTTTTCTTTTATTTCTAGTGCATTCCTGAAAATCTAGGGTTTTCTTTCGCTTGAATTCGATTCAATTGAATTGTCAATAAGTATGCAAAAATATCTAATAAGCATTTACAGTTACAAATTCTTAATGCAAGAACTAAAATTCTCAACACATTCGCAAAAAATTGTCAATACTATTGTAAAAAATTCTCAACTCACAAAAATAAAACTAAACTAAATATAACAACAAAAATCTCGGGAAATTTTAAAAATAAAGAAAAATTGAAAAATAGAGCAAAAGAGAGGGAGAAAAATGAATAAGAACATAAGTATTATCTCGATCAAACTATATGAAATCAATGAACAGGGCTAACGTTCAAGAGTGGACATAAATTATAAGGGTTCAATGGAATTAGTTAGGATTTCAAACTTCGAACAAAATGAGTGCAAGTGTGCGGTAAAGAGTAAAATGAATTAGGGTTGGAAATTTTGACCCCTAATTTATTGCCTTAAGCCAGCCTAGTCTAAGATTGGTTCGACCAAGTTCATGAGCTTCAACAAGCTAAATAACTTTTACGTCAAGATTTTTGAAAACTTAACCTAAAACAAATTAAGATACAAACAACTTTCAAACGATTAAGTTCGCTTTGACCATATTGCCACCTATGTTTTCTATCTTAAAGGATTAAAATAATAATTGGAAAAGGTGGTTCCAATTACCTCTAAAATAATTTCATATAATAGGATCCAAATCAATGTAAATCAATAGAGATCATATAGCTATTAATTGGTTTCATCTTTCAAGTAAATTAATTTTAGAGTTCCTTTGTATTGTGTTTCTAATTATCACTTAGCAATATTATAAGTATACGTTTTTAATATATAATTTATGTACGTAGAAAATGTATCATTAATTTAGAATTACTAAATCACATAATGATACATCATCTACGTAGAAGGGTGGATTCGAGTCAAGCCAAACTCGAGCTGAAGTGAGTTTGACTTGGTTTACATATAGTTGAGCTCGAGCTCGTGAAAGCCAAGCTCAGACTCTACTTGAATTCAGTTCAGCTCATTTTTCGTTATTAAAATTACGTCGTTTTAATATATATTGATCAAAACGATGTCGTTTTGTATTAAAATTTTTAATTAAAAAATTTAGTGAGTAGCTCAAACTCGTATAGAACTAGCTCATTTTGGGCTTGTTCGAATCGAGCTTAAGCTCAAACTCGAATAAATTTGGTTAAAATCTAACCCTATGTACGTATCATTAATTCAGAATCACTAAATCACTAATTTGTCTCCTAAGCAATCTCTATATTTTGATATCACATATGAGCATGTCATAATCTATCTCCATGCTGGACCCAATCACTCTTATTACCATATAATTTAGAAAACAAACTATTTTTATTTTTCAAAAAATATAAACTTATGACATCATGGAGTTAATTATGTTTTTTACTAAATAGTCAATTATAATATATGATAGTATACAATAAGAATATGGATATATAGGTAAAATTGAAAACAATGTACAAGAATATACCAGAATGTGTAAGAGTGTGGGAGAAAAGGCCGTACGGTTAAGGTTTGGTTAATCAAGAGGCAGACTTGTGCTGTCCAATCCACATGGTAACACTCCCTTATCATGTCTCAATCATTTTCTAGAAGGCCAAAAGATGTAATCCCATCCATGTTTGGTGAAAATGATAAATTCAAGCTGATTGAATTTAAAAATTCAAATATTTATTCAAATTTTAGTAAATTTTTATATATTCAAAAACTTTTTATTAAATTAAGAATAAAATTATTATTTTTATTAATAATATTAAAATAAATCAATTATATCTTTTTTTTTCTTAGTTTGTAAAATTAATAAATTATCTCATGAATAAAATTTTGAAAATTTTTTTTTTCCTTAGGGTTAGAAAAACATATCTGACGAACAACAACTTTCTTTTGCAATGTTTCTCTCTTGATAACTTTTTATCTTGCAACAACGAAAGACAAAACTTTCGTTTAGAGGACTATATGATTTGTTGTTGCAGGAGAAAGTGTCATCAAGAGAGAGCACCATTGGGAGAGAAATGCTAGAGAGGGAGGTTATCGTTCGTCAAATTTGTTACCCTAGAGGAAAAGTAAATTTTACAAAACTTAGTCACAGGGAGAAATTGATAGTTTTCCAAACCGAATAAGGAAAATAAGATATAATTTTATTTATTTTTAAATTATTAGTAAAATAACAATTTTACCCTTAACCACAACAAAAAATTCTTGAGTATGTGAAAAAGAACTAAATCTTGGGTATATATTTGAGTTTTTGAAATTCCGTGAATATGTATTTGTCTTTACACCAAACTTTGGGTGAGAATAAGTCCATTGGCCTTTTTTAAATCTTGTAAGTTAATACATACTGATTTTCAATAAAATAAACCAACCCATCAACATAAAATGCATTAGCCCCCAAAGTAGCTTAAACATTAAAATAAGAAATTCTATGTATAAGAGAATATAAATTCAAATCTTTTTTTACGATATATTAAAATTAAACTTTTAACTTATTTAATTTAATAACTATAGAACTTGTTACTAGAACCAAAGTTTGACCTTGCTCGATGTGGTTGATTCGATCCTGAAAGAACGATCTTATTCAGATAAGATTCTTCATTAAAAGGAAAAAAAAAACATAATCATGTTGTGTGTTTATTATGCTTTTGTTGCAATAAAAACTTTATTAATTAATCAACTATACTATTATCTGATTAACTTTGCATATTTGAACAACTTCACATTAAATAATTTTTTTAATAAGGTGAAACCATTTAAGAATATGTTTAACCATTTGTGAGATCATGGCTCTTAGCCTAAGCAATGACATCATTGTTATCAAATTCTATTATAAACTTTTTTATCTGGGCCACTTCTTTAGCTACATTTAACAATGCAATGTACTTAGCTTTGATGGGGGAATTAGTTACAGAGTTTTATTAGTCGGAAACTAGTATCAATATATCCTTTTATAGTAAACTTATCCTAGCTTTCATGAACAAAGAGAACATCGTTAATTCTCCTTGAGTACTTAAAGATGTTCTTAACAATTGTTTAATAACTTTCATTTAGATTTGATTGATATTTACTATATATACTTAAGACGTATGAGACATTAATCCAAATGTATAATATGATGTATATGATATATTAAGTAGCAAATGAATATGAAATTCTACTCATCTTCTCTTTTTTTTCTTGTGTCAAGGACATATCAATCTTGAGAGTTATACACATCGGTGATGAAAGGGTCATTTCATACTAATATGTAGGGTTGGATTCAAACCGGATCGAGCTTGAACTCGATTCGATTCACATATAGTTGAGCTCGAGTTCGAGGTTGAGCTCGTGAAAGTCAAACTTGAATTCGGTTCAGTTCATTTTTTGTTATTAAAACGACGTCGTTTTGTATCAAAATTTTTAATTAAAAAATCTGACGAGCAACTCGAGCTTGGCTAGGGCCGACTCATTTTGGCTCGTCTGAATCGAGCTCAAACTGACTCGATTCGAATCCAACCCTATTAATATGTGAAGGAAAGTGAAAAGATGCTAGCCTAAGGAATGTGTTTTTTTTTTTTTGGGTTACCTTAGCCTAAGGAATGTTTGAGTCTTCTACAAATTTTTATACCACAAAGGGTGATTTTGAAAAAAAACCTCAAACTTTGCATCAGTTCGTACTTTCAAAAACCAAAAGGTACTTTTATGAAATTAAAAAGTCCAAGTCCAACTGAGGCCAATAACATTTGGCAAAATTTGGGCCTAAAAGCGCATCTCATAGCCCAACCAGATAAATCATTTCTCTTAAATATGTAATGACGAAAAAACCCTTCTTAGTTCAAAGTCACTGAGTCAAACAAGAAAATCTGTGAACCTTGTCTTTGGTCATTCCAACGTAACAGAGAAACAGATCGCCCGTACGATCATCTCCTCCCACAATGAAAAACTTAATATTTGTAAACTCCATTAACAATTATTCTAAACCTTTATTTAATTCATCTTCGAAGTTTCTCTTCCGTTTTCCATCCCATTCCCGGGAAAGTAGAAAATTCCAAACAAAATGGCTTCAATATCGCAAAACCCTGTATTTTTCTGCCATCAAAGCTTCGTCGTTACCTGAATTACCAAGTTATGGCGGGTGGGATGATTTGGGACTGGTTGGTGACTCGGTCGGTTCGGGTGAGTCAACTCCGTTGCATAATTTTTTGCTTTCCATCGGAGTCAATGATAAAAAACACATTTTTATGTTTCTTTTGGGACTTGTGTGTGCGTTAGCTATTTCTAGGGTTAGGGTTTCTTCTATACTCGTGTTTCCAGCTTCGGTTTTGGTTTTTGCTATTGGGTTTTCAATGGGGTTTGTTCGTGGTGGGAGTTTAAGTGAAGGAAGTGCTAGTAAGAGGAGGTCAAAAGAGGAAATTTTCAGGGTTTCTAGTGAGAAATTCAAGAGTTTAATGGATTTTTTTGATGGGTTAGATGGTAATATTAGTAACTTGAAGAAGGATATACAGAGAGCTATTGATTGTAATAAGATCACAATTAGAGATTTGGAAAATTATTTCAATGTCATGGAATCTATGAATTTATTAGCTTCCAATGCTAGAAATGTCGTTGAGGTTTATATGGTAAATCCAGGGAATTCTAGTGATGTGTTAGTTGAGAATCAGAAATCAAGTAAAAAGAGGAAAGAGGCCGGTAAAGTTGGGTTTGACTGGTTGCAGTTTATAGGGGGTTTATCTGGAGAAAAATTGGTTAATTCAAAGCCTAACAAAGTAAAAGATAATGTAAAGCAAGGGACACCAGAGAATCCGATGAATGATCAAAATCAAGGAAATAATTTTAGTCCTGGAGATAAAACAAGGTTTCATGATTCCAGTGACAATAATAAAGGAATAAGTAATACAAGATTTTTGCGAGATTCTTCAAATAAGAATGCATTAGTTCAAGATTGGGATGGAGGAAAAAAGGTGGATTTGCAAGATGAAAAATTGAGTTTGGGGGAGATGAATACAAAAGCCAATGGAGTTTTTGAGAGTGAAAAGTATAGTTACAAGAACAATAGATTGCAGTGCATAAATAATCATATGGAAGGTGACAATTTGCTTGACTCAGTCGATTTTAGAGTCAGTTATATGGAAAGTGAAGTTTCCTTTGTGCAAGAGCACCAACTAAGGAAATCTAGTGGAGCTTATAGGTCTTCTGATGACCAAGAGAAGTATGAAAATGTTATTTATAGGCCCCAGTTAACAGAAGAGCGGGTGAATCCCAGAGTTGATTTCCATCAGGTTGATCGCCTTTCTACTCATGGGAGTGAGGTTAATTCCTCTTCATTGTCTATGTTTACAGATGATATTGAATTCGATAGGTATCTTATGGAAGCTAATGGTTTCTTGAAACAAGCCAAAGAGTGTATAAGGAGCAGTCTGGACAACAAGCATGCGGAAATGATATTATGCAAGTCTGCCAAGTTACTCTCCAAAGCCATAGCTTTGAAGCCCATGAGTCTGTTGGCTGTGGGCCAGTTGGGCAACACTTATCTCCTTCATGGAGAATTAAAACTACGTATTAGTCGTGAGCTGAGAAGTCTCCTTTCAAGAAGTGATGTTGTATCTGGCAAGAAACAGAAAAAAGTACTCAAGGGGCTTGATTATCAGTTAGTGAGTAAAGATAGAATTGGCTCCCTTCTTGTTGATGCATGTGAAGAGTGTGAAGAACTCCTTGTGAAGGCTGGCAAAAAATATAAGTTGGCATTGTCAATTGATGGTGATGATGTGAAAGCCTTATATAATTGGGGCCTTGCTCTCTCCTTCCGTGCACAGCTCATTGCTGATATTGGACCGGTAAGCATACCAATTGACAAAATTTACTTGTTTATGGTTATTTCCTACATATTTCTTGTGAACAGGGCACAGGTTGAAAATTGTAGTTAACTGATTCTTGTGGTAGCCGGTTGAGTGAGCCTCACTAGTCTTTAGTTGATTTGAGCTTACTGGTGTAAGGATTAGAGAATTGATTTTTTTAAACTTAATTAATAGTTGCTATAATGTCTATCTCACAATTTGGTTGATACTAAGTTTCTTTGACTGGATTGAAATTTAGGTAAAATATTGCCTAATAAAGTTAATAACTTATTTCTGTCTTCCAATTTTCAGGAAGCAGCTTTTGATGCTGACAAAATATTCTTGGCTGCAATTGATAAATTTGATGCTATGATGTCGAAAGGCAATGTTTATGCGCCTGATGGTATGTCTAATTTCCCATTCACATCGTGAATGAATGTACTACTGCAGAAGTACAAAATTCTACTTGACTCTAAAATTTTGTAAATTTCAGCTCTATTCAGATGGGCTGTTGTGTTGCAACAAAGATCTCGCTTACGGCCAAGCAACAGTAAAGAGAAGTTGAAATTACTGCAACAAGCTAAGAGACTATATGAAGATGCACTGCATATGGACTCTGGCAATCTTCAAGCAAGAGATGCCTTGTTATCATGTATGTCTGAGCTTGACTACGGTGACTTTTAGTGGCCTTTAACAGTAGAGTATCCCGTGTAGTGGTTCATCTTTCATTATTCCCCGTTTGTATCTACACTTACCAGCCTTGTTTTGCTTTGCACTTTCAATGGTATTTTTGCCCACTCCACCTTACAAAATGCATGGAATGTGGCTGATATTTTTTCCTGCCATTCATTGTACTTTTAAAACTTTGTATAATAATAACAGTATAATAAAAGAAGATGGGACGAATCTTTTTTCTTTTGTTACCATCAATTTATATGAAAATTTGCATTTGTTCCAAAGGCACCTGTCACTGGCAAGAGCCGATTTGTTCCAGGGTGTATTATCACCAAAGCAGTCAGATTTTTACTTGCTGATTGTAGAATTAACTGTTGACAGGAACAACTTAACGGATTTCTTGCATCATTTATTTTAGAATAATAAGATGTATCCCAAATCTCAAGTCTCCACATAAAGTTGATGTTCAAAGTGTCAGTTTGATCACATTGGATTTGTGTGCCTACGTCACTGGGTCGACTTCTGACTTGTGTGCCTCTCTCTCTCCTCTCACGGTAATTCTTTGTATTTATAGTATCTAAGTGAGGGTAGAGTTGAGCTTAAATTGAGCTCACATTAACTCAAAAATCTGTTTAACTTGATTTAGTTTTATTTAAATTCATTTAGTTTGAATTCAAACAAAGTTTGAGTCCAAAGAATTGACTCATTTTTAAATTCGAGTTAAATTAGATTTAGAAGGAGTTTGACTCAATTCGGTTGATGAATCGAAAATGGTTCGATTTGACTCATTATTTGATTTAAATTATATTAAGCAATTTGTCAAAACGATATTATTTTATCTATTATTGAGTAAAATAATGTCACTTTGTTATTGAGTCATAAACTCGAGTCATGATATTTAAGTTATAAACTTGAATCAAATTCAAGCCAAACCATTTTTTATTCGAGTTAAACTCGAGTCAATGAATGTTCGGATTTGCCTCAGTTTGTATCCATCCTTAAATGAAGAGGTTACCGTATTTATCAATTACAAATTATAAACATTAACTTCTTAAATAATTAGATTGAATACTAAGAGTAGACTCGAATTGAATCAACTCATCTCCAATTAGTAATTAGGTTGGTTCGAGTTAAAGTTTTTGGTCATACTATTCATCTAATCGATAATATTATTTATCCAATCAATTATGTTATTTATCTTATTGATGATATCCTACAAATGACTTTTCGAAAATATATTTGGATAACTCAAATTCAATTCAAGTTTAATACAATAAATTTATGTCTAGCTCAATCTAACAAATACTCGAATTTATCTCAATTTGAGTCCAGCATCATTATAAATAAAATCATGATCCCAGTTAACATTCTCGTTGTAGACATAAAAGGATGCCATTTGATGACACATGTTCGCTTATCGAAGATTGTTTGCTTGCCAATTAAAGCATAGGTTATAAAACGAAAAGGGATAAAGAATTTGATATATCGGAATAATTTTTTTTTATTAAGCTTCTAATCAGAAACTTTACAAAAAATTGGGGATTGTTTGGTACTAGTCCACTTCCAATTTTAGAATATGAGTCAATTAATAAACATTGTTGCTTCTTCACATTATATATCTAATAATTAATAATTCAGAAATTTTGGAATCTTATCAAGCACAAGCACATGAATAAGCTTTTCTTCATTTTGACTGTTATGCACATTATAGTTGAATTGCGTATCATATATTAAAATTTTAATTTTTTATATTATATATTGATCATATAATATAATATATTTAAAAAAAATAAAAATAATAAAAAATTTTAATCGACATGTTATTATTTTAAAAAATATCGTAAATACTCTTGAAATTTTAAAATTTTTTATATTATTACTTTATTTAAAAATATATATCAATTTATATCGATAATATATATTATATGTATGATATATTTATATTTTTTTATTTATATTAAATTAAATCATATAATATATATTATGTTTGGTGTGATAGACAGGTCACAGGCTTAATCTTATTAGGAGAGAATTGAAAATGTTCATTTCAATGCCCATAGGCTCTTCTTGGCCCATCAAACCTAGGCTTTAGCTATTTATAGTTCAATAACGTCACCAATTGCGGCCCCACCAAGTCTCGCTACTAATCACAGTGGAGTTCAATTTTCAGCGTAACCGGAAAAGCAAAGTAGAACACCCTTGACCTAACGCGTTGCCCTATACAAGGGCCTCATTTTGTCCTTTCCGTTTTCAAAATCAGAATTAGGGTCTGGAAAATTGGAAGCTGAAATGTCTGGTAAAGACAGTCGATATGATGCCAATGTCGAAGACTCGCATCAAAAGGTATCGATTTCTTTCTCTCCTTTATTTCATCAGCCTTTTTTTTTATTTGATGCTCAGAATGTTGTGCTAAATCGTAATTTTTGGAGTAATAGATTTTTTCATAGAATTAGTGGATTAATGTGCAATTTATAATAGTAATACGTATTTGGAAACTGAAAACTGGATGTGGACTTAAATTGGTTGCGATATTTGGAATGACCTAGAAATTATATTAATGGGTCAAATTTCTATTTGGGGCAACTTGAAATGTAATTAAGAATAATTTTTGTAAGAAGAACGCTGAAAAATGATGTGATAAAGATAGTTTGGGCAAAGTGACTAATTTTTTAGATTATTTCTGCAGAGTTCTCGGCGGTCAGATTATGAAAGGTCCAGGACTACAGACCGAGACCGAGACCAAGACCATCATCATAGGGATTATAAGGACAGGAGCTTGAGGGGTGACAGAGGAAGGGGTAAGAATGATGATAATGATCGTCAACGGGGCCGAGATCATGACAGGTTATTTATGTGCTCAGTGCTATGAATGTGTTTTTAATTACCATTTAGAATATGTGAATCAGTGTACAGGTGTTTATTTATCTATATATGTTTTTATGTTTGTTTTGAGTCTTGAATGTGCTTTTTTTGTAGACACCGTGACTATGATCGAGACAAAGAAAGGAGACATAGGCATAGATCACCCTCCCGTTCAAAGGAAACATCTAGGAACCGATCTGGATCACCCTCTCAGTCCCGTTCTCCTTCAAAAAGGTATGCAATAGCATAGCATGTATGAGTGTAGTTTAAACCAGTGAGTTTTTGACTGGCGTTGAGATGAATCTGAAGGAGGGACACCTGATTGTGGGCTTGAGTTTTTCTGATAGTATTGTGACTTTTCCTGTGTTCTGCATTATTGCAATGTTTTTACCAAGCGGTTATCAGTAAAAACAAATTGTAACTTGGGTATAGGGCCAGACCTGCATTTACTATATTTACACTTGGCCAAGTGTTGTAGTGAGAGCTACCCTTACTGTTGTACATGTTACTAGTTACCACCTATAGCCATTTCATGTTATCATATAGGATGTATTACTATATGGACATCTTTAATGTAACCTTTTCATTTATTACGTTGCTTTCTCTTACTCTCATGATTAATTACTTATCCCCTTGTATTGCATGCATTTCATGTTTTTTCAATTTTGTCAATTGCTAAAGTATGATGTTTATATCTTGAATTTAAAGCAAAATTTATCTGTGATCATCTTGTTGCATGTATATTCTATCTACAGCAGGAGGAGAAGTGGTTTTGATATGGCGCCACCTGTTGCTGCTATGCTGCCTACTGCTGCCGTTCCAGGTTTGTCTTGATCTTCTTTCCAATGTGTAGAAATAACTACTTATTGACCATGCATTATGCTAGATTATTTCTATCTTTAAAAGAGTTATTTAATTGCAGAAATTGCAATGTTTTCTGCCTTCCATTTTCCTGTACTTACCTGTAGGCATTTAATGGAATTTATTATATTTAATTTCTTATCTACTTGTTTTACTATGGGAACTGAGAACCATTGTTGTGTTGTTTGGCTGTTGTGTGGTTGTTTGTTTGTGTTTGTGTTTATCGGTTTGGTAAGAAGGCAATGTTGGGAAACATGTCCCACTGTGCTACCCATTGGCGTGACTACTGTAGATTTTGTGTTCAACGGAGAACCAATGCGTTGATTGTCTGGATCTTGTTCGCCTTCAACCAGCAACAGTTATGATTTGGTAGACTTACACATAATTCCCTCGCATCTGACGTGATGGAATTCATTTCTTACTTTATTAATTGAGTGGTAAATTTAGGTATGAAATAGGCTTCTCTTTATTGTTTTGTCATTAGATAAATAATTCTAGGCTTCTAGTTTGTTATTTTTTAAGATGTAGTCGCAGCATGCACGTGTTAATCTCTTAGCTATGTAACTCATCCTTGTCTTACTGTTTTCATTCTGTTATTATGCAGGGCAACTGCCTGGTACTCCACAAACAACTGCAGGAACAGTTCAAAACATGCTACCTTTTGGAACAACTCAGGTGCGTGTTTTTTGTATGTAGCTGTTCAGAAATTGTTTCATTAAGTTGATGTTTATATTTTTATGTTTCAGTTTTTTGTATTGAATTTGTGGGATGGGAAGGGGCTTATACATATAGATGTATGTCACATGATTTTTTCATGTGTTACAGTTGGGAGCTCTTCCTTTGATGCCGATGCAAGCCATGACTCAACAGGTTGATAAAGAATGCTTTGATTTCTTAACTTTTTGGGATTACAACATATAAGGATTTGCAATTATGATAATTGTTTAAATTGATTCAAACTGTGTTGTCTTTGTTTCGGTTACAGGCTACAAGGCATGCTCGCCGGGTATATGTTGGTGGGCTTCCCCCCTTGGCTAATGAACAGGTTTGCTCTCAGTTCTACTTGCTTAATTTTTGCTTCTAAAAGCACGAAGAGGCTTGTGTTTTTGCAGTTGTCAAGTTGAACAACATTGATGTGGCATCGTGGTCTTTTTATTATATTGTCATGGACTATTCATTTTAGACTCTACAAGTCCTTTCTTTTTTCTTTTTTATTTGATTTCATCTATTACATATTCTGACAATCAGGACCACAGATTTATCTTGTCAATTGCTTGCTCATAGCATAAGTTAGTTTTGATTTGTTTGTGTTGTGTTCTAATCTCACCTCTCTTTTTATGAATTTTTGTATACATTAAGTCTTATAAACAACTCTTTTTAACACCATTAATTTATGCTTCAAAACTGGGTAGCCTTAATAACCTGATCAGTAATTTTTTTATTTTATTTTGTAGGGTCTCTTATTGTTTTTAGTTTGAGGTGGCATCTCTTTGTAGAGCCATTGATCGCATTCTAATTCTTTATGACTATTTCTCCTTTTTGTGGTCGGCGTTTCCCTTTTGTGTGTTCTTCTTGATTCATCAGAGGCTCTTGTTTTTTCCTACCAAAAGATACAGTTAATTATATTTTTTTGCCCTCTAATATAAGATACTTAGAATTTCAGGCATCTGCTATGTAACCTTAGATGAACTCTCATCTTCAATAAAAAGAAAGACTGAAGCTGTCTGCCCCCTGATCTTGATATTGACAGATCCCTTGTCTAAATGTACTTAAAAAAATTAACCTCAGCTATTCGAAATTTATTCCTACACTTATTCTTCTTTTTCTAGTTAACAAGTAATGGATGCTGAGTTTACACAGGCTACTTCATGTTAGAACCCATACATAAATTAGAGATATAAGCCTGTAGTTTACTTGTAGCATTCACATGTTACAAGTAAGTTGGTTTTTTTGTACATTAGACTAATTCCAATTCAAATGCAATCAAAACAAAGCCCTTGCTTCTGGGGGTCTGGTGTCTTTGGAATTTTCTTTTATAAGATTGATTTGCCAGCTAGGAAATTTGGCCTGGGATTTGGTAGACCGAGGAGATAAGGTGGTGAGATGGCAATCAACTCATGGAGAGTGCAAGCTCTGCAGAAAAAAGAAAAGAAAGAATTTGATGGAGCCACAGAGATGAAGGGCTGTCGATTTCTAAAATAGTTTGGGAAGCCTCCTTCTAGTATTTACTTTTGTTGCAGTGAGGGTAATTAATGTGTCAGAGCAAAACGTAAAGGCTAATTTGGGATGAGAATAAAGATTGTATGGTCTGTTTGGTTCATGATCCGAGATAAATTTCAAAACTAAGACCCCCCCTCCTCCTGCAAATGTATTGTAGATTTTAGGACATTATTCAGAATTTGTTTCCCAGAAATTTCAATCAATCATATTATTATATCCTTTGTTTTTGAAGCATGGAACCATATCTGAATTCTACATCAACAGATCTTTAATTTAAGTGTAAATAAAAAAGTGGTCTATTGCATATTAAGTGGGACATACAACATCGCCCTAAAAGAAACAGGTGGGATATTACTTATGTGTATGGATTGAGCTTTTTTCTAAATTTTTATGTAGCAAGATACCGTATTGTCTACCAGTTCAGTTGGGCTGCAAATCATTCCCTTTGTAATTTCAAAATTTCGCCCCATATTCTCTGATCATTATAATTGCAGATGATTTCTTCTTATTCTTTGAAGCTTTATGAATGATAGTTTCTTGTGTATGTCTGAAACAGACAATTGCAACATTCTTTAGCCAGGTTATGGCTGCTATTGGGGGCAATTCTGCTGGTCCAGGTAGTCCAAATGAATATATGTAAACGTATGTCTCATATGTTCTATTTAAACATGGTGAATAATTTAGTATTTGAACTTGTAGGTGATGCAGTAGTAAATGTTTATATTAATCATGAGAAGAAGTTTGCATTTGTGGAGATGAGAACTGTTGAAGAAGCAAGTAATGCAATGGCATTGGATGGAATCATATTTGAGGCATGCAAGTTTTTTTTTCTTTATTTATCTTCATTCTTTGAGCAGTTTACTTAAATCATACCACCTTTCAGTTAATTCGGCTATAGTTTTATGTCATTCTAAACAATTGGTTGTTTTATTGAATCATATGTGATTGAAGGTATTAGAGGAGATTTGTGATATATGGAGGATTGTTTGCCTTTTAGACATGTTTGCTTTGATCTTACCAGGGGGTTGCGGTAAGGGTAAGAAGGCCTACGGATTACAACCCTACATTAGCTGCAGCACTTGGTCCTGGCCAACCAAGTCCTCACCTTAACTTGGCAGCTGTTGGCCTCGCACCTGGGTAAGTTGGAACCATCATTAATCCAAAGATTGGTTTAAAGGATCTCTTTAACCGTGTTACTGTTGATATTTTACTAAGATGATGATGCTGTGGGTTACAATCAAGTGTTGTAATGCCCAGATTGACAGAACTCTAGTTTTCTGTATTCTTAGCGTTCCTTTTTTCACATCAAATTCATAATATGTTTATTTCATAAAGTAATATGTGCTTTTGAGTTGAACAATCTTCCTTTCTGTTAGCTAACTGTCATTTCATTGACAGTGCAATTGGTGGAGCAGAGGGTCCTGATCGCGTCTTTGTGGGTGGATTGCCATACTATTTTACTGAAGCACAGATAAGAGAGTTGCTCGAGTCCTTTGGGTAGGGGCTAAAAAATATTGGCCATTCTTTCATGCTTTTTCTTTGACAGTGGCTTTTTTCCTGAATTTTATGGTCCTAATGCTCAGCTATGGTATATAAACTTCTAATGGCACTCCTGACAAATTGCAGGACCCTCCGTGGCTTTGACCTTGTTAAGGATAGAGACACTGGGAACTCTAAAGGATATGGTTTCTGTGTCTACCAGGTAAATGAAGTTGATGCTTAAATTGATCTTCAAGTACCTTTCTTGTGTTTTAAGACTAAAAACATGGATTTCTTTTTTTTTTTTTTAATAATGCTTTGTTGCTGAATCTGTAAAAAGAGCATGTCTTTTTTAGTCCATCTTTTAGACTACTTGTTATAACCTTGCCTTTTCATTTAATCAGGTTTGTATACGCATTAGACATATATCTATAGCATATTTGAACTAGAAAGTATTCTTACAATTACATGACATTTGAGATAATATTTTTGGTAACTTGTCAACTGTTGTACAAGCACCTCAGGATCCAACAGTGACAGACATTGCGTGTGCGGCTCTAAATGGCTTGAAAATGGGTGATAAAACTCTAACTGTTCGGCGTGCTACTATCAGGTTGGTGATATTTAATAAAATGGTATTGACATGGAAGAAATGGTAGAATCTTTTACCAGTAGCGTGATTTTGATCCCCTTGATTCAATTGTTTGGTGTCTTCTTCCCCTTTTGCCCCTCATTGCTTCCACTTTTGTGGTTGTCAATTTGGTGAGGAAAATATTTGCGGGTAAATGAGGTTCTATTAGAATTTATATGTGGAAATGAAACTTTTGCTGGGAAGAAATGTCATGAGAAGTTCAACATTATCTTGCTAGCATTTGGAAGCAGTTATGCTTAGATTTCTTTGACTCTGATAGAATGGAAACTCATTTGATCTTAATTGAATCAATGTACGTGCCAATTATTCTGACTGTGTTGTTGGTTCTATGGCATTGAACTTGTGATTGAGGAAATAGAAAAAAATAAAGTGATTGTGCGTCTGGCTTTAAAGCTTAGGTTCTGAGACATTAGGATTGGTTGCATCTTTTTGCCGTGCTCCCTTTTTAGTGTTGCTTTCTATATTTTGTTATGTCTTTATATTAACTGTTAACCTGAATGCATCTCTCAATGTTATATTACCATATATTACACCTGAAACCTTGTGCCAACCAAATTTACAGCAGTGGGCAATCTAAGTCGGAACAAGACAATATATTAGCTCAGGCTCAACAGCACATTGCTATTCAGGTAAACCAAACTTGTGGAGCTCCTAACGTTCATTCCTCCTTTTTTTTTCCTTGGTTTTATTCTGCATTCTAATATATGTGCATATTGGTTTTAGAAAATGGCCTTGCAAACTGGTGTTATGAATCTTCCTGGAGGGGGGACAACACCTTCAGCATTTGGAGAAAGTCCAGCTAAAGTATTATGTTTGACTGAGGTACATTTGCCTCTGATATGTCATATAACAATCCCTTTTCTCTTGTCATGATACATTGATTATTCTGCCTCCATTCTCTTTCTCTTTTTGGGAGAAGAGGGAAAGAATATACTCGAATCGCAGGAAAGAATGTGATTTCTTTTTTCTTTTCTGATCCAAATGCCAATAGATGCCCCAAGCACACAAGAAATTACAGATTTCTTGCTGTCAAGATTTAGTTTGATTATACAGTACTTTCTTTTGTATTTGATGGGTGGAATATAATTGACTGTTGGCTGATAAATGGTTTTATCTGTATTTGAAAGGCAATAACTGCTGATGTTCTGATGGATGATGAAGAGTATGAGGAAATACTGGAAGACATGAGAGAAGAATGCAGTAAATATGGTATGCATATACATGATAATTTAACAAATGATATGTTTGTGCAACTAATCTATTTGTAGTTTCAAGAGGTAAAATTGAACAATTTTAGGTTAGTTTATAGTGTCCTTTAAACTATTAATAGAACCCACTGAGTTTTAAGGGATCTAGTAAATTTAATCACATATTTTTTTTTATTGGAAACAAAAATTTATATTGATACTGAAATTTAAATTTTATAATTGTGGACAGGGTGTTCATGCAAAAATGCAATGATCCTTAAAAGAACTCAGACCCTCATTGATTTGTGCAACATGAACCTCAAAACGAAAAAGAGAGAGATTAGAACAGCCTAGATAGCTACAAAAACAAGTACCTCTCATCTCAACACCACCCCTAGTCATTTATGAAAAATGAAGAAGAATGAGTTATCTCGGATATCTTTTCTAATGGATGCCCAAATAACAGCAAAAAATAATCTGATCTCTTCCCAGAGTACTAATTTCTCCTTTGTTCTCTTTAAAGATTTAGCCATTTGTTTCTCTCCGAATCACCCACGGAAGAGTTAGAAGTGTAAGGTTTCAAGGACTTTTAACCTTCCTTTGCCAAAAGTAACAACATTCTGTGAGTAAAGAAGAGCAACTTCTTGTAGTAATACACTACGCATCAGATATTAATTGTTATAGTATTTTCCATGTTCCATTACTTTGAGTGAAATGCATTTTAAGGCTGTCTGAGAAATTTTTATTCTAAGTTTTTTCATTCAACATAGATTCATGGAATGAGACATGGGGCAACACTATTGCTAGTTGTTACTTTGGGGATTGTGGACCTCTTTAATGGTCAACATGGTTACAATTTGGGAAATCTTTAGGCAAAACACAACTTTCTGATATGGATATTTATCCATTATTAATTTACCATTAATCCACAGAATTAATTATATTTGTAAATTTGTTTTTTATTGGCAAAGAGAATGTGATTATTGCTAATTTATCATTAAAACTGATACTTACTACATCATATGTCTAATTTGTTGAGTTTCTATAGAATAAATTTGTCATTGAAATGGTAGCTAAATGAAACAATGATGCATCCTCCAACCCTGTGGCTTATTATAGCCTAAAGTTTGGTGCTGTTATTGTGTTGCAAATGATAAATTGTTTGCTCATTCTGTCAGAACCAATGGACTCTTAATGGAATAATGTTTAAATTCATAGTTATTACAATTACTTAGTAAAAATAGTAAATATTCTTTTTCTTGGATTGAATAAACAGGAACTTTGGTGAATGTTGTGATTCCTCGCCCACATCCAAATGGAGAGCAGTTTCCAGGCGTCGGAAAGGTAATGAGGAGTTCATTTCAAAAGTCAAGGGTGATGATTTGGTTTGGTAATCCTGAAGCTTTAAGAAGTGAAAATGAATAAAATTATGCGTATAAACAAATCGTGTTAACTTATTTAAATATATTAAGATGATAGTTTGTAAATAGGTGATATGATTGTTTATTTTTTCTTTTACCTTAAAATCACCTAATGAGATACTACCATATCAGGGTATTTGAATATGTTTGCATTGTTTGTACATGTATTATTACCCTACGGAAAAATGATAATCTGCACATGGAAGTAGTGTAATGAAATGTTATGGTAAAAACTTGGTTGCAGGTTTTCTTGGAGTATTATGACATGGCTGGTTGTGCCACTGCAAAAACTGCACTAAATGGGAGGAAATTTGGGGGGAATTTAGTGAAAGCCTACTATTACCCAGAAGACAAATATTTCAGCAGAGACTATAGTGCATGAAATGAAATGAAATGAATTTAGGCAATTTTATTTTGTTTTCTGTTCTCATTGTTACTTGATCACAATGTACAGTAATCAGGTTGTAACATTTATTTATAAATTTTAACTTAAAGACACTTGTTGTAAGGCAAATAGATAGTAAATACGTTTATTTTCTTTCACTTCTCTTTTATGTATGGGAACGGGATGGAAGGAAGTTTGGTTTTAAACTTAACAAGCCTTACTCATTTTATTTTGAGTAATTATACAAATTCCTTTCTACTACAAACTTATTTATTTTAAAATAAAGAAAATTATTATCATTTTCTAAAAAATAATTTGTATGATATATATTATTATCGATTTGTCCTTGAAATTCAACTTTGTGATACACATAAAACAAAATAACGCAATCATTTGGATTTGAGCCATGTTATACGTACTTAATTTTAAGTGTTTAATAATTAAATCATGGTAATTGAATTATGTATTGTATTGTGTATTGGGAATTTAATTTTTTGTATTGTGTATTATGCGATTTTTTTTAAAAGTAAAATAATAAAAAATTATAATTAATGTTATTTAAAAAAAAATTTATAAACATTTTAAAAATTTTCATATATATAGTCTTAGTGATCATCATTTTTTTTCAAAATGTGTATGAATTTATATTGATAATATGTATTGTATTGTATAATATATATTATATCATATGATATGTTTATTGTATCATATTAATTTGATATATTTTATTATATGTATTGTTTTTCATTTATATCTTATTATATAATACGTTTATTGTATCGTATTAATTTGATATACTTTATGATATGTATCGTTTTTTACAAGTATCATATTATATCATAGAATATTGATAACTATGTTTCAGAAAATCTGTATGATATGATTGAATGTTTCATATTTTTAATTTTGAATTATTTAATCAAATAACATATATAATAATCAATTGGATGTATATAATTTTATTGATTGAAATTTTGTAAGGAATTTCATGTTCAAATTGAATTCATGTATGTATTATCGAATCCATTTTAAATCGAGTGTGGACAAGTAAGGAACGGCTCTGATTCAGCCATATCGGATCAAAAGGTCAACATTTGCTGACTGGGATCACCGTCACCCCCCCTCACAACGGTCGACTAATTTACCATGTCTTTTCTTGTGGGTAAGAATTACATCACACTTCCCGACCTATTCAACCCCTCTTTTCACAAACAATTTCACTAAAACCACCCATAGTTTTTTTAATTTGAAAACAAACTCAATGTGAGCGGGGCCCAATGTCCCTATTTCCAATTTCACCATAACTATTAAATTTAATTCACTCAATGGTAAACTCCAGAAAAGTATAAATACACCCAAAAGTTTTAAATAATAAGAAATACATTTCAAAGATGATAATGCCCTTTCTTTTATCTTTTTTTTTTTTTGACTAAAAATTAAAGATAATATAATAAAATTTGAAAGGAATAAAAAACAGAAAAGGGCTAAACTGATCCATACAATCAAAACTCATTTAAACTACAATCGACAAAAATAGCAAAAACAAAACAAATACGTTATATCATAAAACAAACCCTTAAAATATGACTACTAATACAAACTTGTTATTCTCTTGAAAACTATCAAAGGAAGCCTAAAAATAGGGTTCTAGAGAATGCAAGCCGAGGAAAGGAAAAGAAAGCCAAAATATCATGAGAAGAAAACACCTAAGCAACAAAGCAACAATAGAGGAAGGAAAGAAACAAAATGGCCAAACTAGCGACCAAGCAACAAACAACCAGGAGAAGCCAAAAGGAATATGAAACTGTCTAGAAACACTAAAATTATGTATATCTATTTTAAATATATAAATAAATATACATTTGATATATATAATCAAATAATTAAGTGATTTTGAATTAAAATTAAAGTAATACTCAATCACATAATAACTTTTATTAATTGTATACATATTTGTATATTCAAATAGGTATATATAGTATTGCTCGTCTAGAAAACACCTCAACATTCTTTATGTTATTATACTTTTTGCTACCAATTTAAAATATTCATTTTTCAATTATATAATTTGATTAAATTTATATTTTATTATTGTTAGTTTGTTGTGTCAAATTTAAATAATAAGTTAACTATTCATCTACTTATTATAATTATGATTTATTAAATAGATTTTGTCATAATTAAAATAAAATTTGAAGAATACTTAATTCTTGGGTGTCTTTGTGATTACCCAAAATTCTTGGGTGTGCTCAGACGTGTAAAGTAAAACAGAAAAAGGATACTGGGTTCTGGATAATGTAACCACGTTGGCCCTTTTTTTACTATAAATATTCCACCCTCCACGGAACTTCCTTCATCCCGTTTGCTCTATTTCAACTCTGAATCTGATTATCCTTCTTCTCTACTCGTTCGTTTGATTGGTTTTTTCTTCTTCGTCTTTTTGAAAACTGAAGAAAAAAAGATGCTGGCAATATTCAACAAAGGTGTGATGAATCCACCTGAAGAGCTCCATAGCCCTGCTTCTTTGACTTCACCCAGAAAGCCGAAGCTCTCTGAAGAGATCTGCAAAGACTTTGTCGATTCTCATCCGTCAAACACATTTCTAATCAGCTTAAAAAATGCAGCTTCCCTTGCTTATGTTCCTCCTCAAAACCCTTACTCCTCTTCAAAAAGGTAAATTCCTCTCTTTCTTCATCTCAACTACTTTGTTTTTGAAGATTTTTGACTGATTTTGGATGCCCAAATGGCAGATTGTTTTGTGGGATTGATAATATATATTGTATATTCATGGGGAGCTTAAACAACTTGAGCCATCTCAACAAACAATATGGATTATCAAAAGGGAGCAACGAAGCCATGTTTGTGATTGAAGCATACAGAACTCTGCGTGATCGGGGCCCATACCCGGCCCATCAAGTCCTGACGGATCTTGATGGTAGCTTTGGCTTTATGGTTTATGACAGCAAGGCTGGAAGCGTTTTTGCTGCACTGGCAAGTTCTTTTCAAATTAAGATCAATGAAAGCACTTGAATTAAAAAAAGAAGTAGATTTTATGCTAATATTTGATTTGTTAGCAATGGGTTGTGCAGGGATCAATTGCAAACGAAGAGGTGAGACTCTTTTGGGGCATTGCGGGTGATGGGTCGGTTGTCATTTCTCATGACTTGGAAATCATCAAAGCAGGCTGCGCCAAATCATTTGCGCCATTTCCAACTGGTATGTGCACAGTTCAAAAAAAGGGCTGATGTATATGAAGGAAAGACTAAATTTGAACCGAATTTATTTAAACTTGAAAAGTTTAAACAAAATCAAAACGGGTTTGATTCAAATAAATTCAAATTTAAATTTAAGATTAAAAATTAAATATTTTAAAACCCGAATTTCAGTTAGACGGGTGTTAGGCTTATTAAATTCTTGAATTTTGAAAAAATTTAATCATTTTTTACTCTATTATATTACCCAGTCCTATTCGTAGGTGAAAGTGTCTAAATTGTTATGGTGGATGTAGGATGCATGTTCCACAGTGAGCAAGGGCTGATGAGCTTTGAGCATCCAGGAAGTCAGATGAAGCCAATGCCCAGAATTGACAGTGAGGGAGTCATCTGTGGGGCTAACTTCAAGGTTGATGTTCAGTCAAGGATGACCACCACCATGCCACGTGTTGGAAGTGAAGCAAACTGGGCATTGTCCGGCAACTCACTTGTCTGAGTTGGAGTCCAGAAGATTGGCATAGAATAATTTACTCATAGCTTGTCGTTTTATGATGCTTTTGTTTGAACCTTTTTCGGGTCTGTCAATGTGTATAACTGCTTATATCCAAACTGAATCAACCATGTATGCACTCCAAACCACTTATGTTACCCTCCTTTTAGATCACAAAATCAATTATAGATAACATATGGTTCACTTGCAATATATTAAGATCATCCTCTTCATCTTCTTTAGTGTAGTGATTGCAGGGTCAGGACTTAGGGTTTCACTTATTTGGGATAATTGATTCAACTTTGAAATGACGGTCTGACAAAATTAAAGTTGAACCAAATAATGAAAGATTCCGTAACTTTCAGTCCAATAAATTTGCGTATCAACTATTTTCCTGACACTTGGATTTTTCCTTCAATGACTAACAAAGTTCGCTTAAATCTAAAAAGTATGGAAACAATTCATTTTAATAATAATATTCAAGTGCTGGCAAGATTTGGACTTTCACATTTCATCCTTGAATAACAACACTACAAGCGTTACCATAAATAAAAGAAACTGGACTTCATGTTAAAGCACAGCATCATGCCATACCTGCTCATCACTAAAAGCTGTCAGCAGTCAACAAGCTAAGATGAATGGGGGGTTTCATGGGGCTTTGCATCTGATTCATAAATAGCCCATGGATGAATAAGGATACTCGTTGTGACATCGCTGAGTTTAAAGAAATCACCCCCGAAGATGGTGTTGATTCAACTTCTTGCAGACTTGACTGATTGAAACAATCCAATAAATCAATCAAGATCCACAAATATCTGCAACACGTTCAGAGAGTTGTCAAAATGGTAATCTGACAACTACATTGATCATCAAAGAATTAAACTGCAAACATAATTCATTATTTGTTCACATGAAATAGCTATACATGCCAATTTGTATAGATTGGCACACACATAACCAAAAAAACTTCTGCAATTCAATATTCGAAATCTTAGAACTTTCAAATAGCTAGTTCTTGAGAAAGCAGAGTTAAATAACATTAAAAGAAAACATAAATCACCAACCTCCAAATCAGGCAATAGGTTATATGCCTTTTTCTCTCTTTTCTCATACAAGGTGATACCTGTGATTCTTTGAACTCCAAGTTTCGTGGCAATCAGATTCTGAATAAACAAAGACAGCACCAGGAAAGATCTCAGACAAACAAAACAATCAAATGTGCAGCCACATGCAATTCATTATGGTACACAATACAAAGCAGGCAGATGGGATGCACATTACGGTTTTCTTCTACCCCAAACAAAAAGAAGAAAGCTCCATGAAAAAAATTGGCAACAGACTTTATTATGGACAAAATAAGGAAAATCCCTCATCCATGCAGCGAGGCTTGCATAGTCCCCAGTTGACCCCTGTTGTGGCAAAAGCCATAGCCTAGTGGCGTTAGATGAAAATCCGGTTCATATTAATAAAAACAGGGTTGTGTTTGGTCAATGTCACATAAGATCATAGTCAAATGCAGAGAAGCATTTACTGAAAACATACGTTTGACCTTCATTCTGTTAATTATAATTTTACTTACTTTTTTTTTTTTAGGTCTTTTTCCCCAGTGAAAGTATAATAAATTATGGAGATTTTTATCAACCTATCTCAGTAACATCCCAACTCTCAAACCCATGACTCAAGGTGTACTTAGTTGAAAATAATAACATAAGGTAACAAGGATGGTTGGTATCAATAGGTGAAGTATTGATGACAGGATGCAATTGGCACACATATACGCCACTTTGGTATACTCTGATAAACACAGGATAATTTATATTATATGCATCTCTGACTGAAATTAAGATGTGTGGAGATTAATTAGACTCTGGTTGCAGAAATTTCAATCATTATCAATCATAGACCATAAAAAGGGAGCCCAATCATCATAGACCATAGCCCAAACATCTAACATGTAGAACATCGTTCAGATACAACATCATACTTTGAATCATTTTAAACTTTTCCAGTTGAGGTTCTGAAAACCTAAGCAAAAACCTTCTTTTATGTCTAAGTTGTTCGATGGTGAAAATCTTAACAATTTAAACCAGATTTTAAGTGGGTATATGTTTAAAATTAGACCGAACTCGGTTCCTGAAATAAAAATGGTCCTGAAAGGAGAGATAATTACTATTGTTCATACCAAGTGAAAATCTGCAGAACCAAAAGCCTCTACCCGAGGTAAGACCTGTAGAGTGTCAAATCCATCTATCAGTACCACCATAAAGCA